>NW_015173124.1:0-82282 GCF_001447785.1 Gekko japonicus | reverse complement strand
CAGCTGTATTCCAGGAGGTCAAAGACCTGCTCGTCTCGAATGCGGTCCTGGCGCATTTCAATGAGGCGCTCCTGGTGGTGCTGACTTGTGATGCTTCCCCCTACGGGCTGGGAGTGGTACTGAGCCACAGGCTGCCAGACTGCGGGGGTGAAAAAGTTTCACCACTATCTGTACGGGCGGCCCTTCACAGTCCTCATGGACCACAAGCCGCTGCTGGGCCTCCTGGCCCCCAACCGTCAGACCCCCCAGATGATTTCGGCCCGGGTGCTCCGTTGGCAGGGTACTCCTACGCTCTCGTCCATTGCCCTGGCAAGGAAATGGGCCACACTGATGCCCTGAGCCACCTGCCACTGCCGGTCTGTGACCCGGATCCGGGTCCCACCCAAATCTTTTAACTCCGTTTCCGTGGCAGAGCAGCACGGGGTGCTGACAACTGCGGGACCTTTTCCAGATGTTGCTGTCTGATCGTGCCCTTTAGATCCGTCAGGCATTCGCAGCTATGTCAGATCTAAAGATGCGTCTGATCGCAGCCTCTGTCTCTTCTTTGCACATTTGCTAGAGAATTGATCTTACTGAGTTCTATGGGGTTCATGTCATTTAAAATCAGGTTCCTAACTGATAAAGTAACAGTGGTATATGGAGTTTGAAATCTAAGTAAATTAAATTCGGTCAACTAAATTTGAAGTTCGTTTTGAATATTTGCTTGGCTTGCTTGTGCATTGATAGTGTGCCATAAAAAGATTTGTATGTAAGACCATGGGGCATTTCAAGAAACCTTCTCTGTAGATATGGCTACAAACAAACGGTGAATGTACATGCATCATCCCCAAATAGCCTTGGTCTTGTTTGTAATCTTGCTCATGCTTGTTTTTAGCAGTGTAACTCACAGAGTTCAATGGGGTTATTTATGTCTTTATAAGTACAAGGCTTGGCGAAAGCATGTATTATATCAGATTCTAAACACATGCTTAAACATGGTGTTACTTTGTCCAATAATCTGTAAAACCAAGCAAGAGATATTAAGCACAATAATAGATTATATGCTTGGCTATAAATTGGATGTTTTTTATTTTATTTTACTGGAATTTATTCAGTCTGACAAACCATGATGCTTAGAATATAATAGTGGCATAATCATAGCCCCAGGCTGTCATTCCTCAATGTAATGGGATACTTATTCATCTAAGACAGGGACAGGTCTGTCCTTGGTTTTCATTTTACAAGATTACTTGTATTTCTGTCTCATTTGGCATAGGCAATAACCTGTCAGAAAGCAGATTCCACCAATCTGGGGGCCTTTTGTTGTTTGGGACTGTTTAGTATCCCCACACAACTACTCAGCATAGATTAGGCATAAAAAAGTAAAACGAAGATTTAAACAAAATAATGTACTGTTCAAAGACCTATTGGTGTAAAATATTTGATACGTACCAATCCTGTTGATTTGTGTGCTGGGGGTTTCATGAATCTACAATTGCACAAGTGGGGGACTCACAAGGACTTGTCGGAAGCATCTCATTTTCCATTCTCCCCCACAAGTCCTCTTTCCCCTTCCCTGAATGCCCCCAGAGTCTTTCCCCTCTTCCTTCTCCCTTCCCACCCACCAGCCGACCTGCCTTTATCTGCCCCTCTATCTTCAGATTTCCCTCCTTCCCTCACCCTGGCAGCCTCTCTGTGGGAAAGCTCTGGCTGAGTTGTGTGGTGCCAGCTGCTTGGCCAGGTCCAGTTGCACAGTGGGGAACTGGTGAGGAGGGCACCTTACTTTCCCCTGTATCCCCTTCCCCATGCTGTTTCTTCTTTCTATCCTCCTGGCACCCACTATATGATTACCTTTCCCTGCTTCCTTCTCTTCTTCCCACCCACCCACCAACCCACTTTTTATTTGCTCCCCATCTCAGCTAGATTTATTATTTATTTACTTCATTTATACCTCACCTTTCTCCACAATGGGGATACAAAGCAGCTTACATCATTCTCCTCTCCTTCATTTTATCCTTCCAACAACCTATAAAGGAGTTGAGACTGAGTGTGGGTGACTGGCCCAAGGTCACCCAGCCAACTTCCAAAGCAGAGTAGAGATTTGAACTTGAGTGTCCCAGATCTTAATCTGAAACATTAGCCACTACACACCACTGGCTTTGGGGGGTGAGGCTACTGTTGAACAGTGAGTCCCACAAGTTGTATAGTATCAACCTGAATAGTGCTGGCCTGGCCATGATGATTTCTTCCTCAAAGGCCAAAAGAGTCCTGGAAAGGCCCTTCCCCCTTCCCCTGACTTTTACTGACAAAAGCCAAGGCCTCAAGGCTGGCAATACTGTTGTGATTACTTAACAACTCCTGAGGGCATTTGTTTCTTGACACTACAGGTCCTGCTTCTTGACACTACAGGTCCTGCTTCTATCATTTTGTGTGGTTTTAACCCCAGAATAATTTTTTAAAGAATTCTGCAAACTTGGGGCATTTTTTAGGTGAGTAGAAATATCTGTTCTCTCTGTTCATGGCTGAACTCTCCGGATTTAAATATCCACATATCTGATTATGTTGAGAACTAGATGTATTGATTGATGTTGAAAATGTATGTGTTGGTTGAGAGGTATCCTTTTGTCAAATGGCTAAATAAATTACATGAACACTGAAGGTATACCCTGCACAGCTCTTAGAAGCTTGAAAAGCTAGCCTTTTTCTTTCCCACTGGAGGGATTTCCCCAGGCCTTCATAATTTTTAAGAATTAGCTGGATACCTACTTTTCAGGGACTATACTTACAGTTTCTGCATTAGCAAGGAGTTGGACTAGATGACAACAATAAAATATTCTTCAAATACATTAGAAGCAGGAAACCAGCCAGGGAGGCAGTGGGGCCCTTGGATGACCAAGGGGTAAAAGGAGTACTGAAGGATGATAGGGAAATGGCTGAGAAGCTAAATGCATTTTTTGCCTCTGTCTTCACTGTGGAAGATGAGAAGTGCTTGCCCACTCCAGAAACGCTGATTTCAGGAGGGGTGTTGAAAGACCTGAGTCAGATTGAGGTGATGAGAGAGGAGGTCCTAAAACTGATAGACATCCGAGAGTTCTGAAATAACTCAAATGTGAACTTGTGGATCTCCTGACAAAAATATGTAATCTTTCCTTAAAATCAGCCTCCATTCCTGAGGACTGGAAGATAGCTAATGTCACTCTCATCTTTAAAAAGGGTTCCAGAGGAGATCCAGGAAATTACAGGCCAGTCAGTCTGACGTTGATACCGGATAAATTGGTGGAAACCATTATTAAGGAAAGAATTAGTAGGCACATAGATAAACAAAACCTATTGAGGCAGACTCAGCATGGGTTCTGTAAGGGAAGATCTTGTCTCACTAACCTGTTAGTGTTCTTTGAGGGGGTGAACAAACATGTGGACAAGGGGAATCCAATAGATATTGTTTACCTTAACTTCCAGAAAGCTTTTGATAAAGTTCCTCATTAAAGGCTCCTAAGTAAGCTCAAAAATCATGGGATAAAAGGACTCCTTTTACCCCTTTTACCCCTTGGCCATCCAAGCGCCCCTCTGCCTCCCTGGCTGGCTTCCTGTTTCTAATGTATTTGAAGAAAGTTTTATTGGTGTTTATGTTTCTTGCTATATGCTCTTCATATTCCCTTTTTGCCTGCCTGATCACAAACTTGCATTTTATTTGCCACAGCCTGTGTTCCCTTTTATCAACCTCACTGAGAGTAGCTTTCCACCGCTTAAAGGAATCCTTCTTACCTTTTACAGCTTCCATTACTTTGTTTGTTTGTTAACCATGCAGGCTTTTTTCTATACCTATCTGTGCCTTTCCTAACCTGCGGTATATATTTTTTCTGAGTTTCTAGGATTGCAGTTTTAAATAGTTTAAATAGTTAAGACGCTGAACTGCAGGCTGTGGAAGGTCAGTAGTTCAGCAGTTCTAGACCCGGGTGCCGCATGATGGAGTGAGCTCCCATCTCTAGTTCCAGCTCCTGCCAACCTAGCAGTTCGAAAGCAAGACATTGCAAGTAGATAAATAGGTACCACTTCGGTGGGAAGGTAACAGTGTTCCATGCGCCTTGGTGTTTAGTCATGCTGGCCACATGACCACGGAAACATCTTCGGACAGCGCTGGCTCTTCGGCTTTGAAACTGAGAGGAGCACCGCAACCCTAGAGTCGGACTCGACTGGCTTTTGAGCAAGGGAAACCTTTACTTTTCCTTTCAGTTTCCTCCTCACATGTCCCCTCATATCAGAGAAGCTACCCCTTTTAAAGTTAAAAGTGGTTGTGTCAGTCTTTTTGGCCAATTCCCTATTTATACAAATGTTAAACTCAATAACATTATGGTCACTTTCCCAAGTGGTGCAATCACTTTTAGTTCTCTCACCATGTCTTGGGCGTTACTTAGGACCAAATCCAGGATCGCCTCTCCCCTGGTAGTTTCTGTGACCATCTGTTCCATAGCACAGTCATTGAGAGTGTCTAGAAACTCAATCTCTTTTTCCCGACTTGAACACATATTGACTCAATCAATGTGTGGATAGTTAAAATCACTTATTATGACACAGTTATTTCATATAGCTGCTATCTTTAATTCATTCGCGAAAATCCCTTTTTGCTAGCTATCGGTACCGAGAAGGTTCAGCGCAGGCGCAGTGTATCCCAAGGGTGTGAATGCACAGATGACCACTCGAAGATCACCAGTTACAGGTAAGCAACCTGTCTATTTTCCTCATCCCACCAAGTTTCTGAAATACCCACAATGTCTATTTCCCCCCCCCAACACCAAGCATTCCAATTCCATGATTTTACCTCGGACACTTCTAGCATTTGTGTATAAACACCTATAGATTCCCATGCACGTTAAGCCCACAACCTTCCTCTTGCTGCCTCGAGCTAGGCAGTCCATATTGTTAGCCACAGTCTCAGTGGACAATTCCTTGTAGAAAAGTAACAGCTTCCCCTTCATCTCTTTGAGACGAGCCATCCCGAACCAGAGCCAGTTTAGTGTAGTGGTTAAGTGCATGGACTCTAATCTGGAAGAACCAGGTTTGATTCCCCCACTCCTCCACTTGCACCTGCTGGATGACCTTGGGCAAGTCGTAGTTCTGATAAGAGCTGTTCTTGAAAAAGAGCAGTTTCTGTCAAGAACTCTCTCAGCCCCACCTACCTCATAGGGTGCCTGTTGTGGGGAGGGGAAGGGAAAGGAGTTTGTAAGCCACTCTGAGACACCTTTGGGTAGTGAAGGGCGGGCTATAAATCCAATCTCTTCTCTTCTTCTTCTTCTTTTTGTCTCCTGTCGGCTTTCCCCCAATATTCTTGATGTGAGCTGCTTTAGTTCCCACTGCAGAGAAAGACTGTTCTTTTCCTAGCTAGAGGCTGCAGGGAGGGGGGAAGAGATGGAAAGCTGAAGTCAGAGGGGCAGATAAAGGTAGGTTGATGGTTGGCTGGGAAGGAGATATGGTTGCCAACTCCAGGTTGGGAAATTTCTGGAGATTTGAGGGGTGTAGCCTGGAGAGGATGGGGTTTGAGTAGGGGTGGGTACAAGAAAGCTACAATGTCATAGACTCCACCCTTCAAACCAGCAAGTTCCTTCTGGGGAACCATTGTTGCCAATCTCCAGGTGAGAGCTGGAGATCACTGAGAATTACAAGTGCTCTTCATAGGGCAGTTCCCTAGGAGAAAACAGTGGACTCTGTGTCATTATACCTTGCTGAGGTCACAACAGAAAATTGACACTGAGTGCCCAAGGCCGGGGCACCCACCCAGAGCCTCTTTCTAGAGATTGTTGTATTTATTTCCACAATGGGCCTTATTCCTGATCAAATATAAATTTGTAGCATGCTACCCATTATGCCTTTTTTTAGAAATAACACAACATTTTAGAACTAATGGAATTACTCTGAATTGCAAAAACATAGCTACTAGCGAAAAACATCACTAATAAGTGTGTTTTCATGAGGTTTATATTTTGCGGTGGTTATGGGCTTTACATATCAAGTTAGACAGGAGAAATTGAATAATAGCATCTCAGGTCTAGAAAATGAGAAAAGATTATGAAAAGCAGATTTAATACAGCACCAGTTTTCTGATGTTCATGGAATATTTCATCATGTTTCCTAGGACTTCCAGTTACACAGTTTGCAGAGTAATCTCAAGTGGAGTGTACACGGAAGGCAATTAATGCGGATTTCCCACCACAATTTATCCATTAGGCTTTTTTTTTGTTTAGATGTTTGTACGTTTACCTTTATGGAAATTCTCCATATCTGCTGTTAGTTTTAAGTTTTGAGTTGTTCCGATCTCTGTGCCTGGTTTAGCTTTGTCAAGGTAGCTGTGGCTTTGGTAGGCATCTGTGTTGCTTCAGTGGTCTCTGAGAAAAGCAACTGGATTGTCACTTCAAGGATGAACTGGTGCTTACTGGAAGCAAATGCATTTTACTGCACGAGCCTTGACAAAATTTTAATGGCTCCTCTTGCAGATAACTATTGTTCTATGTTCTGTGTGCTCTGGGGTTTAAATTGGCTGTGTCCTGTGTGGGCCCAACTGATAGGGGAAAAGATAATTGGTAGTTAAACAGCCTCACTGCTCATGAAGGAGAACTAGGATTAGCCTTCATCACACTTTTTTATTATCCGAACAGGAAAACAGGCAATAATTTTACATAAAGTAAGACGGACACAAATTGGGTACATGGCATCATGCTGCAGCCTATTTCAAATGAATACATTTGTATTTATTTTTAAACTATCGGAATAAATAAATATTATACATGTTTGCATCGCCAGATAGTGAATCCTACAGCACAAAAATGTCACATTACAGCTCAATTTTTACAGTAAATTGTATGGTACATAGTTTTGATCCCCCTCCCCGTCGATAGTTCCATTTCCAGATACGTCAGACATGCATGTTTCTGATTGGGAACTCATTGGTAGGGTTGCCAACTCTAGGTTGGGAACTTCCTGGAGATTTGGAGGTAGAGCCTGGCAACGGCAGAGTCTGGGGGAGGGGTGGGACCTCAGTAGGTATAATGCCATAGGACTGACCCTCCAAAGTAGTGATTTTCTCCAAGGCAACTGATTGCTGTAGTCTGGATATAAATTGTAATTCTGGGAGATCTCCAGGCCCCACTTGGAAGTTGGCAACCGTACTGTTGGTCCAGTTGGGTTAATCTAGGGTTGGCTGGTCCCCCCCTGGCCACAAGCAGAGAATGGGGGTAGGGTTCCAGATTCAGGTTAGGAAACTCCTGTAGATCTGAGGAAGGAGCCTGGGGAGAACAGGGACCTCTATGGGGTACAATGCCATGGAGTTCACCCTCCAACGCATCCATTTTCTCTAGGTGAACTATTCTCTGTAGTCTGGAAATTAGCTGAAATTCTGGAAGATCTTTAGGTTCCACCTGGAGGCTAGCATCCTTATGTTAAACCCCTAGTGACTTAACACAGCAGATTCTAAAATTTAATTAACCCCTGCAGGAGAAATCCAAACTTATTGGCCCTTCTTCTAATTGACTAACAACAGTTTCTAGAGCCAGAGAGGACAATCAAATGTGATACTTTGTTCATAGATCATGACAGATATCTTGACTATATTACAGCATATCTCTACAAGAGATGATCACACTCACCTTTGTATTATACCCCAAGGGATACAGAGCTGTCAATATCAGTAAGCAGTACAATTGTTTCACTATGCCCACAGAAAAGAGATCCTTATAGGTAATTGTTCTACAATTTCCTGTGAATCTTTCTTCACTAATATCCACACCAGAGCTTGTTGCTTTTTCCTCTTTAGTATTAATCAGTTTGTTTTAGTAGCCATTATAAAATGGTGTACCACATCTGTGCCTCACATGGTGTTCAGGTTACTCTGTATGTCTTCTGTAGGCCTTTCCCCCCATATAAGCTTGGGTTTTTGTGTGTGTGTGTGATTTAGTCACAACTATAAATACAGTGAAAGTCCAATTTAGTCACTGTGAGTTACTTTTGGGGTCTGTTATTCTCTTCCAAGGTTTTTTGAAGCATGTTAAAAAAAAAAAAAGCTTATCTGACAGCGTCAGTCCCAAATGACTAGTTAATTCCCCCCTCAAAAACAAATCTGAAATAAATATTTTACATCAACTTGACAAAATATTATTGTATATATTGAGTCTTTTGTATTTGTGCTTTCTTGCTTCCAGGGTTTTCCCTCCTCTTTCTCTTTCTCTCTCTCTCTTAACTTAATGGAAGCTTTTGGATTTCTTGTTCATTTTGGTTAAATATACCTTCAGATATGAAAGACAATAGCTGAGCCAAGCAATAACTTCAGTAAGATTTAATAACTGTATCTTGAAGAAGGACTTTTTGTTATGTTTGCTAATGAACAAGGTACTGAAAATGTAAGATTTAAACCTGCATGGGCTGATAAGAATCCTAGTGGCCATAATATTTTTTTATTGTTCTCATGCAAACAACCTAGGGACCTGCAAAGGATTGTGGGAAGGGGAAACAATTTTGAAATTCTGTGAACCATCAAAATCGCCCACTCCAGAATAATGTAACCTCTCCTTCTACCCTTTAACTGTTTCTCAACACCTCTCAGTATTGCATGCCTTCTGAAGCATATTCAGATAATTGCGGGCGAGGGTGTCTTTTGGTTGATTGACAAATTCTTATTTTTTCTGTATACCTGAGGTATCCTCTGATTCAGTACAAAGTCATTTGATTCTCAAGAAGTGTTGATCTCTTTGATATCAATTTAGGTGCTTGCTGTGTCTAACTGCTCTGATTGTACCTGACCATCACTATATTCACTTAATTGCTATAATAATTAAGAAACCTCCTTCCTGAGCCATCAGTTCAGTTTTTTAAATAAGGAGTAATATAAAAAAAAAAAGTCTCAGCACGCTTTATGGAACTTCAGTAGCCTGAAATCACAGCTAGTCTCTTAAAAAAATAAAGAGCACCATATAGCAGTAAACAGCTCATCACACATGGGTTAAACTACATATAAGAATAACTGGAAACCTACATGTGTATTTGGACCTAATATGAATCAAAAACACAGAATTAGGGAAAGGGAGAAAGGGTTAATTTCCCCTCCTGGCATCATTTTTCCTGTCAGAAATCCACTCTTGGCTGTTTTAAGTCCTGGTAAGGGAAAAAGACAGATTCCTCTTTTAGTCTTTTCCCCATTTCCTGTGAAGGAAACACTGTTGGGGCTAGATTTAAACCTCATCTTTCCCCTCTGTGGCTGCCTTCTATGGCCAAAAGTCAAGTCTGAACTCTGGACTTCCAGTCCCAGACCTGTTGTTATGTGTAGCTTATACTAAGACTATTCTTAAGGGCCCAGTAAATGTGTACTTCCTATGAGCTTGTTATTGCATTTGAAGAGCTAAACGTACAGCTACAACTAACATTCTAGGATGCTGTGAGTATGTGGTATTTAAAAAAACAAACCAAAGCCATGGTGCTGTAGCAGTTGCACTTTTGTGTTTCCATTTAACTTGTATAGTAATTTAAGGGTTGCCAACTTAGTTCCATGATGCTCTTTGTTGCCCTATGATTGTCAGGTATCACCACAATAATTTAGTAGCATCAACATAAATCTTGAATATTTATAATACTATTTAGCTGAGATTCTTCCCCCCCCCCAGCTCTATTGGAAGCAGTTAAACAAAAGGTGAGGATTAAAAAAAAATGTTCAGAGTTATTAATTATGAAGTGTGACCTTTGGCTTTGAGAAGAGGATGAAGTTTTATTATAAGTGTTTAAGATGTCAGTTTGGTTTTAACTAGATCTTTTTACTACTGTTTAAGAAATAAGACCAGGGCTGATTTTCCCCCCAGAAGACTGAATAACATACAGTTGGACTGACAGAGAGGAAAAAAGTTGTTTCCATTGTTCTGGGATATGGACTACAAATAGCCACATTCTAAAGTATGAAAACCTAAATTCAGGCATCTAAGTCACATGTAATAAAACTTGACTGATCAATAATTGACAGTGACCAGGTCAGCTGCCAGATCCTAACCCTGTCCTTTGTTCAAGGCCCCACAGGAAATCTTGTCTATCTGGTTCTTTCTGCTGGCACATAGTTGTGTGACTGTATTCACTTCTGCATTCTAGAACTGTGCCAGACCAGCTCTGTGTCCGCCCCTTGTCTTCTAGTACACTGAATTGGCACCACAGCACCAGATGAGGCACAGGGAGTTTGGCTATTGCTGCATTTTCCAGTTAGGTCACCCATCACTGGTGTCATACAGTACCATGGGCTTATAGAAGAGTCTCCAAGTCTAGTCAACACGTACTTCAGCACCAGGACATTAAATTATTGGACTGGAGCACACATCCCATGTTTTCCCTGAGAGTGTTTGTGTAACACAGGCACACACACACAGCCTGACTTCTGTGTTTTTGGGATGAAAATCCAAGTTCCTTCACTCTGGGTTTTAGTTTTTATTAGAATCTTTATAACTGGCCACAGCTTTTCATGGTGCTAAGGTCTGAAGTATGCAGATTGTTCTCAGGGACACTTGCTAAGCATAACCAACTAAGGTTGGGAGGATTTTATGCTTTTCAAATGCTAATCAAGCCTTGTGATTCTAGTCAATTCCTCCAGATATCAGTCCTTGTGCTTGTTTTTGCTTTTGTGGGGGTTTTTTAAATAAAATGAGTGGAAACCCAGAATTTTCATCTGAAACCAAGTATAATTTGCCACAGGAGAGACTTTTTCCTGATTCTGTTTTAAATCTATTACTCCACTCTTCAAAGAATTGTAACAGCTGGCGTAGCAACGTATGAAGGCAATACATAATCTTTTAATTATAGTTCATTATCCAAATTAGTCCCTAATGCTTTATGTAAAACTTATAAATAAAAAAGTGTGTGAAAAGAGAATTAAAAGGAGTGAAATTGGATGGGAATCTTTGGAGATTTGTTTTTAGAAAGAAATTCTAATTACTTTCATTCATCGTTCCTCACACATTTCATTTGAAGAAGTGTTCCAGAAGGTAGATAACAGCTCACCAGAAGTGCTTAAATAGGCACTAAATCTTAACCATCTCCTGGTATGACATTTGGCAGTCACAGATAATTTGGAGAAAATATAGTAAAGGGAGAGGTCCACCGCACCTGGAACACTGACCACACAAAACCAGCTTGACAAGGAGTTTGGCTTTTTCTGTTTATAGTATTTGATTCTTTTTCTATCTACCAGATAATTATAAAGGTAAAAGTAAAAGGAAAGGGAAGTGCTTCATAATTCTGCATAGGGCAACACCGATGTTACCACACAAGTGAAGGGATGTTTCCAACATTATACAAAATATATACAGTCAGCAGGAACTTCTCTCTCCTCCCCCATTCCAGAGGAACAAAGCAATTAACACATTTCTCACAGCATAATCTAAATAATATTTTGATTATTATATAGTTGACTCACAGTTTTGAAGAGAATTTCACATTTTAAACCTCTTTTTTCTGCAGAGGATTTTAAATGGGCCGGGGGGGGGGGGGGGGCGCAGAAGCAATACCTGATATGGAAACCAGAGCTACAGGAGGACACGGAAAGAAGTCAATGTTTCCCCATGAATGTGAGCTCCTTAATATGGGGCAAAATGGAGTGCTGTGTCACAAAGCAAAGACATGGTGCATTGTGTTGTGGTCATCCATTGGTTGGTCTCTTACACGTTTCTAGTCTGGTGCTCAGTTTGGTAATGTGTCCAGTCCCAAAGAGGCAGCGTGTTGCTTTGCTCGCAGTCGTAGGTTCTCAATGCTGGTTGTTTTACTGTTCAGGCTTGGAAGAGAGGAAGAAGCCTGCAGGATAGGAGAGGACCACACTTGCTGAGCGTGGGATAGTGACTGGTAGTAAGACTGGCAGTGCAGGGAGCTTAGGGGTGCCATGTTGACATTCATGCCCAAATAAGGCATGGCAGAAGGGGTCCCCATTTCAAAGGAGGAGTAATGGACTAAGTTGTTTGTGGCTGCCATGTGTTGACGGAATTGCTCTTGCAGGCGGAAGAGGCTGAGGGGCGATGAAGAATAGGAGTGGGTCTGAGACATACTGCTGCTGGAAGATGGTGTGGCTGTGACACTGACAGGGGAATCTGCATAAAAAGGAAGTTAGTAGAAATTATTTGTCATGGGAAGTAAGCCCAAAATTAGGGAGAATGTGTTCATTTGCACTGCAAAAGATGTATGCCCAGTCTGCCCCAAATTCAAGTCCATTTGAGATACTGCAAACAACATAAAACATTTGAAGTGCATGAGGGGCAAAAGACCCATCAATCGGTTTCTATTATACTCCAATCATATGTTGTGCTTTCCAAAGCTGCCCCAAAGACATTTGCTCTCAAGTTGTTTCTTGCTTAAATTTGTCAGCAAAATGTACAATGACATTTCCACATGACACCAACAATGATGGATAGGTTCAAAGGTGCATTTTACTTTGACATGCAAAAACTTAAGCCCTCCACCTCTAAACATTGGATGGATCCCATAGATCTGTTCAGCTAATGGGAATGGCTTCTTCTGGCACAGGGAGCCTTGCACAGATGGGACACTCCTTACTAGAGGTGCCTGAAGTGCTGTGTGTTAGAGTGCATCATAATTGCCAGCAATGAATGACTATGCCACTGGTTTATTGATGACTAGATCTAGTATTCACCAAGCCATTTGTAGGAGTTCACTGGGTAGTTTCACAAACAATCAGCTTTTGTGCATGCACGTTGTTTAATGGATGTGCAGTTTCCCTGTGAAAGTAGTTTGCATCTTTTTTTAATATCCCCCCCATCACTCCCACCCCATATCACTCACAAATGCCTCTGGCATGCTATTGTGACACTGCTATTGTGACACTGAGTATTAAAAATTAATGCATGTATGTTTGGTTACCCAATTCACATACTTAGTCATTCCATACATGTGTGACTCTATGTCTGGTAGGGCAGAAATACATTTCCCTTCTCCCTTTTAGGGACGCCACCCTTCCCTCCACCAGTATTGTAGTTCGGCTGACTGTTTTTCGGAATTATTCATTATGGTTTTTTTACACACATACAGTCATATGGGAGGATTTACTGTCCTCCTTTTTGTACCCCAGGGCCCATGCAGATAGCTGGAAAAAAATGTTATGCAAAGCCAGAAAGACCACCGGGTTGTGTTAGAGTGCACCACCACTGTACTTGAGCAAAATGGGGGGAAAGGGAACAGCCCTGAGGTAAACTTTGCTATTAATGCTCAAGTGGAAATATTATTCCCCATGACCATGACCCTTTCATTCATTCAATGACAAATAACTGGAAGTGACACACAAACCAGCACCCATCCTGCTGCCTTGCCAATGCCACTGGATGCAGCCAAAAACTTTCCCTCCACTTCTAGCTCAGCATGAGCCATATTTTCATATTCATGCTGCTCAAGGGCTTTCTCTTCCAGATGCAGAATGACCTGGTTCACCAGGGCACCAAGTCTGTCTATTAATAAGGCCCAGTGATCAAATAACTAGTATGATGAGTAAGTAAAAAGGCTACTATGCAGCTGTCAACCAGTTCAGAAAGAGTTTGAGATGCTTGCCACACCAACAGACAAATCCCAGGACTGGCTTACAGGAATTGTTACCATTGATTGTGATAAATTTGCCTTGCAAACTCATTGGCTGCAATGATCATGGCATCCCTACTCTTGACACATAAAACTGATGCCTTATAATGGAGGCTGATGGGTCCTGAAATGAATCTATCTTTAGGTTATGTTTTACACCTGAGCATAAGCACAATTGTGAGCTGACCCAGAAACCTCATAGAGAGGCAAGTAGGTTTTGTTCCTCACCGGCTTTGGGGCTTGCCCTCTTGCTGTTCAGAGTCTTGTTTTCATTTCCAGGGCTCTTGTCTGCTTTATTCTCTTCCAATGAGATCTTGAACTCTTCCTCTCGATCTGTCTGGTCCTCAGCTGCTGATTCACTTGCTGATTGCTCAGACAGAGTGAGGTTGAGCTCCGTATTCACCTCACTTGGCAGGCTAAGAGATTTGTCTGCCTCGGGAGTTGGAGTCTGTGTTTCTAATACGGGAGCATCTCCTTTGCCATCACTGTGGTTGACTTCGGAATCTTTCTGTTTCTGTAGCTGCTCCTTTTGTAGGCTGCGCTGCTTCTTCCGGAACTTAGCTCTTCGGTTTTTAAACCAAACCTTCAGCAAAGAAGAAAAAGCAGATAAAAATTCATTCAGCATCCCATAATAATATAGGTTAGGATTGTTCAAGCCAGAATCGAAAGTGATGCACCAGTAAGCACTTTCATTATAATCAATATCTCTTACTCATCTTCTTGTTCAAAAAAAGGTACAATTGATCTCTTAGGCTACTTTGTTCAGGGATTTTGCAATGTTATGGGAATCCAGGGGCATATATCATACCTACATTGGGACAGGATCCCTAGAATGTGCTCCTAAATCATGCTTTGGATCCATGTTTAAAGACTTTTGAGTAGCAGGGCTTTTGAATGACATTTTTAATATGAAACTCTGCCCAAACAAACATATGATTGTCCTTGCAGGGTAGCCCATGATAGTGGGCTGGGCATCAGTTAAAATCACAATAGTCCACGGAGCCAGAAAGAAGGTGATGGCAGAAGATCCATTTATGGATCTCCCATCACTTTAAGTCTGTATTAATAAAAGCCCTGGGGAATGGAGTCAATACTGTGGGCGGAAAGAGTTTAACCCTTTCCCCTGCACTTTCTGATAAAAGTTGTGCTACTTCCTTGAAATTGCTATCTGTCTCACAGGTACCCAGGTGTCTACAAGTGCCCCCCCCCCCCGGAGATCCATTCTTAGACCTTGATGCATCTTGTCTAATTTGACCCCAAGAAGCTTCTTGTGAAAACTCAGGACAAGACATGACCATATCAAAGCAAATGCAAAGTGTTTGTATCTAATCTTTGCATTGATATGAGGACTTCGGCTGCACTCTTCAGTACATTTACTTTGAAGCCATGCCGATACTCTGTTAAGAACAAGGCAATAGTTTGGATAGGGGTGGTCTAAGAGCCATCAGACTGATATGACAGTTTTCATGATGTATTCAAGCCAACCCCCATGCATTTAAATTACCATATGAACACTAGCAGAAATAGGTATACATAATCAAACAATGTTATTGGCATTACCTTACACAAAAATGTAAATGTGAAGAGACTACACTGCTGGAGTTAGGATTAAGGTATGGTACTATGCCCATGGCTAGACTGTGAAACCCTATCAGAATGTTTATAGCAGCTGTAGCAACATTTTTAGATATGCTTTATAATTTTATGAGACTGTGGGGGAAAAACAAGATGGACACAATGCACATCACAAAAGTACAGTGAGAAGAAAATGTACAGGGGCTATCCACGAAAAAGCCCTTACCATTTGCAATAGATTCAAAATACTGACATGTGTACTAAGAGTAGAGACAAAGACTGTTAAGTGTTAAGAAATAATTTGAACAGATGTTTTCTGCATTCAGCATCAGCGTCATTCTTTTCACATGTTTTCAGATCCCTTCCCTCATGTTGAAGATGTCTTTCTTCAGCCTGAGACTATCAAACTCTTATGCTCATACCCTGACCTGGATAGCCCAGGCAAGCCCAATCTCATCAGATCTTGGAAGCTAAGCAGGGTCGACTCTGGCAAGTACTTGGATGGGAGACCTCCTCGGAAACCAGCAGTTGGGAGGCGGGGGCAGGCTTTATTCAGCCACCTCTCTGAATATCCTCCAGGCCCCCAGTAGGGGTCAGTCACCAGAGATCGCCATGACTTCCAGGTGTACACACACTCAGATGCATGCACACACACACATTAAAAATACAAAAAACCCCCACCCCTCTTAACTCATGAAAACTCTTGAAGTACAAGTACCTGTACTCTGGCTTCTGGCAGATTGGTACACATTGCCAGCCTTTCCCTCATCACCACATCTGGATAGTGGGTTTTCTGGAATGTTTTCTCCAGGGCTTCCAGTTGTTGGGCTGTGAATGCTGTGCGGCTCCTTCTTTGTTTGCGATGCTGGGAGCCATAACGGGCCTCTAAAATGATGTCTTGAAATGTACAGCCGTTGGAAGACAAAGAAGTGGCCAATTTAATTAGTGTAATTTGTGTGTTTTATACAAAATAGAGCAATTGGGCAGCTAACAGAGTAATCAAACAATAAGAAAACTTCTAGTACTGGCATTTAGAATACTGCTACATAGGCATCTATTAGGCTGACTTTTAGGAGAGTTGCTGGAATGCAACATTTGACTGAATATCACCAGAAGACCTCTTAATCCCTCACTTTTCTCATATAGGGAGGAGAAGGATGAACAACAATTGCATTATTACTGTATTGTTATTCTGGCAGAGAACCCCTTGAACTGGATCTGGCAGGTCCATGTCCAATTCTCTGGGCTGCAGCTGGCTATTGTGAAACATGTTGGGAAGGCAAAATATCAAACTACAAGATTACATTCTGTGTATGTCTAGTAGCAATTCACTAGTTTGAATAGTTCATGTTAAAACCCATATATAAGACAGAACTTTCATTTTGCATATGCAAATTTTTGCAACTGAGCAAACTGTACTTTTGTTCTAGTTCCACATTTGATTTGTCTTACTCATACTGAGTAAAAGAAATCTCCGAAAACTGGTGCTAGGAGACACCATTAGGGGAGGGCCTTGGCCTCTGTGCCCTGTTTGTTGGCTCTTCAGGGCAAAAAAAAAGTGGTTGGCTACTGTGTGAAACAGGTTGCTGGATTTGACGGACCACTGGTCTAATCTGGCAGGGCTCTTCTCATGTGACTGGCTGTAGAGGTTTTAAAAATGACTGAAACTGGTTGTGCTCACAATTCCATTTTAGCACCATTCATATAACAGTTCTGACCATTCTCCAAATGCAAGCACAAAATCCATTAGTTGTTCTTACCAGCCAGTCTCTCTGCCAGTGTGAGGGCATGCACAGAAGGTCTGTAGTCTGGGGCATGCTGAGCTTGCTGTGCTGCTTGTTGGTGAAGGTTATACATGGCACTCAGAGAATTCATGGCATGAAGAGAGTAACCATTCACTCCATAGTGCTGCATGATGACATAAGACCTGCAAGACAAAAAGAAGGGGCCATAAACTTTACTGTTACAGTAAAACAAATAAGATTTTTAAAGTTAGATTTATCCCATATAGACTATACAAAATTATAGCCTTTCCTTCTTTGAATTCAAGAGATGCACACTTATTGTATTTTTAATTGGTGTCATAGATGCAACGAACATGAAATTGAGCAAACTTCAGAGGGCGGCGGAAGACCGGAAGGCCTGGCGTGATCTGGTCCATGGGGTCACGAAGAGTCAGACTCGACTGTGCTTGATCATAACCAGGCCACCAGCCCCTTCTACCTTTAATGTAAAATGGTTCTTCTTATATATACATTTCCTGAGACACCACTTGTTTTTAATTGATGCATGTGGCTGATTATTACTTTGATACTGATCTTCTAAAGTTATATGTTTATATTTTTGTTTTTCATTATATCATATGGTTTTGAGAAATGGATATATTGAACAGCTAATGTAAAACTGGTATAGTTATTTTCCTCTGTCAAATATTGCCACTCAAATATTCAGACCCTCAAAGTTGGCTCTCACTAGATGCTGTCTCCAGAAGGAAAGAAGACATTTAATTTCTTCCTGAAAACAAGAGAAATTGAGGTATATGTATGTAATTGCTAAATTATAAATCCAATAAATTCTAAACTAAATACATCAATGATATATATATAAAAGACATGTAACAAAATAATTATAACATACAAAATTGTCCTGTTGTCAGTTATAAGTAAAAAGACCAAATGCATTTTGATAACACTGTCTTCATCAGTGGTCAATCATACTGCAGAAGACACTAGGGGTGTGTTCTGCGAAATTTTGTTATAATTTTGGATCTGGGATTCAAGGATAGCACCTTCACCATTTATTCCTGATTTTCAGGTAGAAGAGTACCTCTTTGGGATTCAAATCCATGAGGGATGGTGTTTTTTTTAAATTTTTAAACCATTATTTTCAATGCAGGAATAAATTTGAGAGTCTGGTGCAGCTGTTTTTAAAGATAATGGCACCAAAATTGTCCAGAACATAGTACTCCCTTTAATCTAAAGACCCCCTAAGATTCAAGCAGAATCAGGGCTGTAGCTAGTATTTTTTTTACTTCAGGGGGCATTTAAATAAGTCGGGGGGCATTGTGTCAGGAGCAACAAGAGAGTAAAAGCTTTAAAAAGTGATGAGAGAGAAGAGGCTGGAGTAGGGAGCAGACATGCCCTGTTGTGTGTCTTGCCTGAAGCCAGTGAGAAGTATACTGCCGGCAGGCAGGGCAGGGTGACGGCACAGCTTGGTGCAGCTGTGGCATGCGAGAAAAAATAAACTGGCTGGATGGGAAACCAGGAGGCCTGGGCAGTAAGTTGGGGAGGCCGGCCCTGAGATGCCCTACTGTAGCTACGGGCCTGAGCAGAATGGACAAAGTGGTTAAGTTTTACAGACCCATGAAGCTGGTGTCCCTCTGCACACTTTTCTCTACTGTTTCCTATGGGGAAGGGAATGGAAGTGGCCTGGCAGGAAAGCACTGGCCGCTGATTTTTTTTTTTAATCCTGGGCCCCGGTCACACGGGCAGGAAACTGCGGGGGAGAAGCGTGGCTGTTTGCCCTGGGGCAAACTACTGCGCAGTTACTCGATCAGACCTCCCGTGGAGGTCCTGTGGAGGTACCATGGAGGTTCCATGGCAAGGGAGAGGTGCTGATCACAGGACAAGCCGGCGTGCAATGAAGAAGCGCGCGCCGCGGCAAACTGTTTTTTTGTGTGTGTGTACACGACGAATGCGCATGCTCCGTTGGGTGCGTGTGCACATCCACAGAGACGTGGACAAAAAAAACACACCTTATTTGCAAGGGGACATGGGCGGGCGCCGGATGCCACCGGAAACGCGATCAGACGCCCGCCCTTGCCCCGCAGTTTCCGGAAACTAGTACCTCCAAGGTACTAGTTTTTTGCCACGCAGTTTCGGCTGGAAGCCTCGGTTGTGCCACGGGAGTGCTACGCTTCCCAGATGTGCTGGTGAGATCACGCCCGGAAACTCCGCCTGTTTTCCGTCTCACTTGTGTGGCTTCTGTTCCGTGTGACCGCAGCCCAGGTTTCTTTTCATACTCTTTCAGTAACTAACTGACAATAAAAAAACCCTTTCCACTGAAAACTCTGCATTTGCCATTCTTCTTTGTTGTGATCCATTTTCTCCTTCACAAAGTAAGGAAGGTTTCATTTGCAGCAAACCATTCCCCTAACCCATCACTGCAATTTTTAAAATAGTTTGAATTTTAAAAATAGAGCATATGTGCACATGCTTGCATATGATATATTGATCATCTAATTGCTATGAAAAAGATGTCTTTGTGCTGGGCTTCCAGTGGAAGGGTACCTTAATTACAAATATCTATTTAAAGAGGTCATAGTGGGGAGGGTCTCATTCCTCTGAAAAAGTCATCCAGCTCAAAATAGCAGCTCTGGGCCTTAAAAATTCCTTTTCTGGGGCTTGTCTCTAATTGTGATTGGCTGGGAACACCCCGATCCCTTGCAAGGATCCAATTGGAAGGAGAAATGCCATTGCCCTGGAAATCAAGGGAATCAAAGAAAAACAAAATATCTGCTGCTGCTGACGATGGTGTTTACTGTTCCAGAAATCTTGGTAACAATCCCAAAAAGCAATTTTAATGTGTATTTTTTGTTTGGGAATTTCAAGATACACACCTCTAGAAGATACAGCTGATTCCTAAAAATACATATAAAATATCACACAATATACCCAGAATACAAACATCAATAACATGAATTGTGCATATTTAGTTGAACAATGCCCAATGGATGTTCCTTTAAATACTCATTTTCAGTAACCTAAACATACAAATAAAATAATTCTAATTTTTATTGCTTATATAAAATAATTGAATAAGCATACATTTACCAAGCTAAAAAATGCTCACTCTAAGTTGTGGAGCCTTGTGAGCAAAAAATACTACTTTGTGAACTACTAGCATTTATGTTGTAAGCATGTGATTTGGCTACTGCATAAATTAGTTTGCTCTGGAGCCATCCTTCCTGAGTAAAGACAAAAATGTATGAGCCGGAGGCTAAAAAACTGTGAGCTAGCTCCCACTGACTCAGCTTAGAGGGAACACTAACCAGCATACCTAAAGGACTATCTACTTCTCTATGAACCTAACTAACCTCTAAGGTCATCTTCTACGGCCCTGCTTTGGGTGCCCCCATCTTCTGACATGGGCAGATGGCAACTCAAGAGAGGGCCTTCTTGGTTGTGGCATCAGAACTATGGAACTCTCTCCCTCTCTAGGCATATTCTTCTGTCCCCTTATGTCACTCTTTTCCACCAGCATGTGAAGATATTTTTTATTTCATCTGGCATTCCCTCAATGTTCCCTCCTTCCAGTCTTATGTTTTAATTACTGTTTTCTGCTTTTAATATGTTTTGGTTTTAATTGTTTTTATAAATTTATAATGTTTGAATAGGTGCTTTGGTGATCCTGATAGGGAAAAAATTGTTTGTTTGTTTGATTTATACCCCGCCATCCCTACCAAAGCAGGCTCAGGGTGGAGGCGGCATACAAATTTTGTAAATAAATAAAATAGATGATGACAAAATTTGTATCCCCAGTTTTGTAAGTAGTTAAAAAAAAGTTTACTTTCTGAGATAGAAATTCCTTAACAGGTTTCTGGTTTAAATATTTGTTTCAACCAACCCTTATATATGTGTTTACTGAAACAGTTCTGTCGAAGGAACCGCTAGGCTACGCTGACATAGCGTAGTCTGACATAGCCACGACTATCTATTTTATAATTTATTTTGGATTGTATTATTGGTAAATGCTTCTAATATTGTATGCCAATAAAAGGTATTTGAATTGAATTGATATATGTGATTAACATATAGCCATGCAAGTAATGTGACTTTCACAAACAAGAAACAAGTGGCTCCATGTGACATTTTGAGAATGGGAAGGTGGTGCAAGAAAGAAGACTGAAGCTGCTTTTCCCACATACTATGGTTATGAGCAGGAAAGGGCCAGCATGCATCTGGGAAGCACAGACTTCCCATTGCCTCCTTTCCATCATAGGCAAATTGTACTCCAAGCGTCTACTAACCAAATTAACTTTCTGGATGTCTCAGCAAAGGGTTCTAGACCCTGAACAACTTGGGTTCTGCAAAGGCAAATCTACAATAGAGCATTGTATTAACTTAGCACATCTAGCAGATAAATATACTACACCTAGAAACTCTAAACTCTATGCAGCTTGGATCTTAAAGGAGCATTAGACTTAATTGATCGAGAGTTATTATGGACTAAACTGTACCAACTAGATATGGACAAGAGACTTCTCAAATTAATCGTAATGCTACACACCACCACCACCTGTCAAATCAAATGTTCAACCACAGGGGAATTAACTCCGAAATTTCCCTTTAACAAAGGAGTTAAGCAGGGATGCATATTTGCTCCTTTCTTATTTAATCTATTTCTCAATGATTTGACCCCCGTTTTAGCGGAAGAATATCATTCTCCTAAATTGGGAACCCTTCCTGTACCTATCCTGCTATATGCAGACGATACAGTACGTAGGGCTCTTGCACGTAGAGCTCAGATGTCTGTTGAACAGATGTCTTAGTTATTTTCTTGAGAATAAATTACTCCTGAATTATGAGAAATCCAAGATTTTAGTATTCGCTAAGTCCTGTAAAATTCAAAAATGGACATTTGACAGCAAAGAAATTGAGCATTTTAAATATCTAGGTCTCCACTTCAGTTATAGCATGTCCTGGTCTTGCCGTCGCAAATCTATGATTAACGTAGCCACTATCAATGCATCAGCCATCTCACGTTTCTTCTTTAATAGAGGCAAACAATTTGTTCCAGCTGCTTTATAAGTTTTTAAGGCTAAAGTGATCCCACAGGTATTGTACAGTATTCCAACATGGATAAGTGCCCTCAAGACTGGTATTGAAAGAGTTCAATCCAAATTCATTAGGAAAATTATGGGTCTGCCACACTGCGTCTCATACGCAGCTCTCTGTTTAGAAACAGGCCTTAACGTGATAGAAACAAGAGCACGGCTTATATCAATTAAATACTGGTTACAAGTGCACTACTTTGCTGACTGTGGGAGCTTTTTATACCAAATGCTGTCTGAATCCATCTCATCCAAATGGATTGCCTACATAGAAAAGAAAATAATTACAATGGGCTTATCCATGGATTCCCTATATATGCTCCCTTTCACAAATGCATACCAGGTAATCTAACGTAGAATCCTAGACACTGAGATGCAAAAATTAGACAGGGATGCAAATAAGCCCTGCTCCCCTTTAAATTTTGGAATTTTTCCAAATGTGGGCCATTCACCTTCTTATTTATCAGCTCTCCATGCCCCACAATTGTGCAGAGCATTTGCACTTGCTAGATGCAACACCATTACATCTGCAGTTACTTATGGCAGGATTCCATATTCAACTAGACTTTGTGCATGTAACCTAAATCAAGTTGACTCGGTCCTCCATATTTTACTGTATCGTTCCCAATATGATGATATATGTTCTACTTTTTTAGATCCAATTTTATCCAATATGATAGGCTGGCCGGATACTTTGAAGGTGTGCCATCTTCTGAACAATTTGTCACCCCAAATAACTGAAAAGGTAGTCCTATTCCTAAGTCTGGTAATCAAGGATCGATTGCATAATGTCTAGATGTATATGGTTAACTTATTTGTCCTTGTTACCTCCTTATCTGTTTATTGCTTCTACCTGTACTCCGATATATGCCAATAAAGGTTGTGACAGTGACTGTGAACTTCCAATTGCACATCTGATACAAAGTCCTTGTGTCACCTTTCCCCTCCAAAAATCTGAGGACATCAAAATGTTTAGATTGGTTTTCAAAATGCATGGTGATTCCCCCTTCCTACCCTTAGCCCACTGTGCTTCCAATATACAACCCATGGTATTCAGGGAACTCCCAAAAACTGTGCAGCATACAGGGGCAGCCTGGCCATTTAACTTCTAGGGAATTTGCTGTGGACCACCAACATAGAAGGGTACAGCTGACCACGAGTGAGCAGAGCCAAGTCCCAGAAACTCTCTCCAAGCCTCAGACCTCTCATCACCAACACCAGTCAGTGTCAGCTTATGAATTGCCTCCTCCTGCACTGCTTTCAGTTGGGGGTATGATATAGTTGATGAGCTAATGTCCATATGTCAGCCCCACTGAGCTGGGTGGCCCTGGAGCACTGACTTGTAGCATAGCTGGGACCCCTCAGCTTGATTTGCTCCGGGGCTGTTTTCAATTCCCAATCCACTCCTGGCTGAATGTGCTATGGAGGACTGTGGTGGGAGGAGGGAACTGGCGAGAACCAGTCTTATTTACAGGCACATCTTTATTAGCAGAGGTACTTTTCTGCCCACAGAAAATAAACTTTGGATCTACCCAGTGAAAAGATCTTGGCAAACCAAATAAAATCCTTGTGTTGGCTGGCAGAAAATAGGGATTTGTTAGAAAAAGAGATAACTGAAGTAATAAATCTTGGCACAGGTGGATATTCTCATAAGCAATAGGCAAGAGTACACAGTTTGTTGGACATCTAGAAATACTGAAAATATGTAAGGATGCTTGATGAAATTAAGTTTCTTTCCTTTAACATTTTGAGAAAGAGAATGCATCTCTCGGGGATGATTTGCATCTAGGAAACTGCTGATTTGAGAACTGAACAAGATAATCCTTGAGATCCCTTCCAGTTCTAGGATGCAAAGACAAAAAGCTACCCCCCCTTTAGTAGTAACTACAAATAGATTGCAACAGAGACAGCCAGTCTTTATCTTAAAATATCTCCCAGTTATCCAACTCATTTTTAAAACTGACAGTTCTCTTAGCAGAACTTCTGGCTAGAAGAATGACAAAATTGCACTTCTTTGTGGGTTAGAAATCTGTTTGTTATTGATAACTGAGTTTAATAATGAGCAGCATAGATCCATTCATCTGGGGGGGGGGATGCAGGCTAACAGAATCACACACAAACACAAGCTTCCCATTTACCTCCCTGCATGTTCCAAATAGAATAAATTAAATATTTAAAAGACACTATGCAGCAGTTTTCTTTTGTAAATGGTGGAGGCCATTTGTCAAGCTGCAGCAGTGTTTTGCAAGCTGTCGAATTGTGCTTACATTGGTTAAAATAATCTTTATATTTCATTAAGCAACCAAATAAGCTGATCTTCCCCACTGGCTGTATAGATGGCTTTAATTTTCAAAATCTGCAAATGCATCTTTTATGTCGTTTGGTGGCTGGAGGGCATTGGTAATGCTGCCGCCAATTGGAGAATAAGCAGCAGCATTTGATTAGGTGGTATATTATATAAATTAACATTGTGCAGTGAAAAGAGCATATCTTAAGTTTTCCTTGATACAGTAGGGGATTGAACTTTCACCTCTGCTATTAATAATGGTTGGAGCTCCTGTATGCACTTTGCTACAGATTTCAGAGGGGTGAGAAGAACCAGAGAAAAGCTTGGTGAAGAAGCATAGGAAACTGAAGCACCTGCAATTAAGACAAGTGAGATTAGGAGCAAAAACGTGATACTTCATAAATGCTCAGAACTTCCACAGACTGCAGGAACCAGGTCCTTAAAAAATTAAAGTGGAATTATCCTTCAAAAATGCATCCAGCTAAAACCAGCATTTAGGCAGGACTTGTATTGTAAGAATATGCCATTGTGGAAAACGTCTTACAATTTTTTGTGACTGATGAGCACTCCCATGTTCTATCTAGAACTGTCCACATTTTTGCAAGCATCTCTGTTTCTGCCGCCTCCCTGTCAGTTTCTTGCCCCACCAGTTCTCTCTCCTCACTCCAAGCCTTACCTTTCCAGGGGCAGATGCATGGGGATCTGCGATGGGGGATGGCTCTTTAAAGACAGAATATCTTTCGTATAGATCACTTTCCTATAAATTGCTATGCCTAATCATACCCCTGCATGACTTCCTACTGGGACTGATAAAAATATAGTTTTTGCAGCCTCCTGAACTGAATCAGAAGGCCAAGAAAACTATAATTCCCATAAATGCAGAAAAGTCTAAGCACACTTAAACAGCAACCACTGGCGTCAGTTATACCACCACAGCCACTGAATTCTACTCTTCCAATCCTACAAAGATTTGAATTTTGTTAATGATATGTATTGCCCCTGTAGAAGTGAAAGATTATGCCAACACAGACAACAGGAAAAATGACGCTTTGAAGTGTACATATCCAGTGATTCTTCAAACTGTAAAATCTATAATTCCACAGTGCACAAAATATAGCACATTAGACCATTGTTTCAATTTATAAATTTGTTACTGCAGAAAAAAGTGAGAACTGTTCATTATCTACAACCCACATCCCAGCCCTCAATTCATGTCTTTCATGACTACTAATGTTCCATTTATATCATTCCCCCAACTTGGTTATAATCATCAGATTCTGAAAGAGAATTCAAATATGTTTTTTAAAAGGCAGATGTAGAAGTCCATTTTCATATATAATTCAAACTGGCTAAACATGAATGATGTTCAGATGAAATTTCATCTTTAATAATATTTGTTTCATTTCCTTTCTAGAAAGTACTTTTAAAAAAAGGATGTATCTATTTTCCTTCAAAAGTTTTAACACCACCATGGGGAGCCTGATTTTGATCAGGGAAATCAAGTGTGTGTTGAAGGGTTAAGTTCCCCTTCTTGGTGGCCCCAATCTGAATGAGGCTACACATACATTATTTACATTCTACTGACAGATGAAGATGTATCATTTTGTGTCTATAGTATCTAGACAAAAAAGAATTTCAGCCCTTCCAGTAGTTTGCAATGAACTTGCCTACTTGGTAGAAAGAGCATCAAAGATTCCCAAATCAAAAAGGACCCAACCAAAAATTATGGACCAGTCAAGGAACTCTTCTGGATAATACCAAGGTATCTGTACTCTTGCTTGTCATTTGAACAATCAGAGAACAGCAAAGTTTCTACAAGCTATTCAAACAGTGGGAAAACGAGGAAACAGTTTCCTGAAGGTGGATCTCATAGAAACTGAAACATTGGTCTGATCTTCAGTCAATGGTGTGGACTAAGAATATCTTTTCTCTGACTAACGACAGGCATTTCATGAAACCTGCTACCCTATATACTACTGAGAGCTTTGCTGGATCTTGAGCCATGTAGATGTTTTACCAGATGTTTTTCACTTTAAGAGTTCTAGTGAAAGTAATTTTATCTTCTAGCTTTTCTAAACAGTTTATCCCGTTAATCAACTGTTTTTACCCTTACAGTGCTTTTTTGGAAAATTAACTCAAATCTTGCCATCCTCCATTTTATTCACATTGTTTCCCCCCCCCCGCCCCACATGGTGGTCTGGGCCTGTAGGGAACAGTTGTTGTTGGTAGCTTTCTAAATAGTCAGAGATTGTTATCAATATTCTCATCAGGTTTAACATGTCTACCTTGCTTAACTTATCAGATGACAAGGTCTCCACTCTAATGCTTGCTGCATTCCTCTGAATTATTTCCAGTTTGTGTACATAAGCCTGTAAGTTGACACAGCACTTCAGCCATGACTGAACCAATGCGGAAGAGAATGGAGGCTGTTACTTCAGGAATTACTATTAAATAACATTGAAAAGGACTTGGCCCAGCACTGACCCACTTGAGATCTTTGGTACTTCATTCCAATTTGGCATTGATTCCATTTGAGATCTTTGGTACTTTATTCCAATTTGGCATTACTTCTGAATTGTTGCTTTTAATGAATTTTTGTAACCATGTGCTAGTATTTGTATTTAGCCTGCATTTTTCTGGTTGTTAAAAAACAATAGGAAGCTTTATTAAAAGTGTTGTTGAAGTTATTAGGTTTACAATATTCACTTTAGATAACCCGTTATCTCAAACGAATGTAGCTATATTAGGAACAAGTTAGGACAGACCTGTACCACCACCTCCACCCACATTTAGGCATTCCCAATATGAATGCCTTGGCATTTATTTTAACTAATTCCTTCATCCTGAAGAAGAGCCTCTGCCCTCAATACTGTGTACTTCTGCTGTTCAGAAATGTCATAGGCTGTTCAGACTGGCAGTTTGAAGCGGGAGAGAG
This sequence comes from Gekko japonicus, assembly GCF_001447785.1. Classification (NCBI taxonomy): domain Eukaryota; kingdom Metazoa; phylum Chordata; class Lepidosauria; order Squamata; family Gekkonidae; genus Gekko; species Gekko japonicus. Next base: position 55,084 of record NW_015173124.1, on the reverse strand, counting down.
TTGTGGCAAAAAAGAGCTGGAACAAACTGTTCTGGGTTTTCCCGTTCACACTGCAGCGACTTATACGGGAGCATTCCGGGAGGAGGTGCCAGGGAGCATTCACACTGTTGGCCTAGAGGCACAGCTGTAAAGTGCGCCTTTCTTTTTTCGTAATCTGGAGATATGCATAAGAAAAATGTGGCTTTTGGCGTTCACACTTTGTTGGTGCAGGATGGACACAGGATAATTGTGTTTTCCAGGGTTTGCTACCACTTTCACCATGTATCTTTTAAACTTGGGAGCGAAGCATTACAAGACAGGTTGAATGACAGATGTGCCTTTGTGAACGGCCCATTTAATCCGGTTGTGGAAAGTTTGTGAAAGGTGCGTATATCGGAGCAAACTGCCAGTCTGAACTCGGCCATAATTTCTCTGCAACTGTTTATTAGGTGACTTTTTTAACATCACAAAGTTTAAAAAAATATATTTGAAGTCTCCCTTCTTCGTCTGGGTTTAAGATGTTTCTTCATGTATTTTCCCCCAGGTTGCCTGAGATTAGTTGCTGTAGATTTTCCGGGATGTGTGGCCGTGGTCTTGGCATTGTAGAACCTGACGTTTCGCCAGTAACTGTGACTGGCATCCTCAGAGGTATAAATACAGAAAGATGGAATACTCTCTGTGTCAACCTTGACATAGAGAGTACTCCATCTTTCTGTGTTTATACCTCTGAGGATGCCAGTCACAGTTACTGGTGAAACATCAGGTTCTACAATGCCAAGACCACGGCCACACATCCCGGAAAATCTACAGCAACTAATGAACTCCGGCTGTGAAAGCCTTCGACAACATATTGCCTAAGATGTTTTCTTTAGTTTTCTTATTTTTACGTTTTTACATTTTACATTTCACATTTTTGCTGGTCTGTCTCCTCTTGGAAGGACTGGGGCAACACTAAAGCATAAATCAGCTTGCCTTTGTTTTGTCCCGTAAAGTACCTGCTAAGCACTGGCCACATAGTTATTTATTTATTTATTTCATTTAATTTCATTTATACCCCGCCCTCCCCGCATTTTCCTCTGCCTTTTAGCATAGTGATCTGTTCTTCTTATTCCCAGTGTCCTTTCTAGGTATAATTAAAGATGTGCATTTGATTTCTTGATGGGGTGTGTGCATGTTTGTTATAAATTGCTGTTCCATAATTCCTGTCTTGGTAGCCTTCTGTTTGATCTTCTGGTTGTTACAAACACAGCCTCCTTCTCAAAGCCCAAAGGGGCATTCAGGTTCCATATACTGGCTTTACTTCCAGTTCAGAAAAATAGCTCTGAACTTTCAAATGAACCTCCCCAAATAGTCCAATACTTTTTGCTCTTCCCTGACCATATGTTCATGTTGGTCTGCCTGCCTTTCTCTGATTCTGATTCATTCTTTCATGACTTGCAGTCCAGCTAAGGGCTGTGATTTTCTCAGTAGAGACACCATTTAGAGAAAACAGAGGGGCCATCCTTCCTTCCATGTCCCTACAAAATATTTCAGTCACCATGATTATTCCTAACTGCACTAATGATTATGAACAAATTTTACTGTACAGTAGGTTTCACACCATATTTAATTCTGAATAAATCCAATAGCAAGCATTTTAAGCTCTAACGTCTCCTACCTCTATTGTCCCTATAAATACCTATAAAGTCACCATTACCTTCACCTATAAATACCTATAAAGTCACCATTACCTTCCAACATTCAAATTACCCCTGCACCACATGCTTCCACTTGCTTTCATATACCCAGTTCTCTTCTCATCACCATTACACTGCCATTTCCATCTACTGAGCCTTCCACCATGGTACCACTATTTCTGAGCCCATCAGCCTGGCTTTTATGTCAAGCTGGCAATACAGCTGTAATTGGACACTACTCAATTGTAGCTCAGGCAGATTTGGTCCATGAACTTACAGTTGCTGAACATTATTATGATGGGACCAGGCATGCAATGCTATTTCCTGTTCTCTGTTAATGATACTTAATCTCAAATGGTCTGATCTATCAGGAGGGTCATGTGTATGCATGTGGGATATATATATATATAAACACACACACACCAGGGGTACATCTCCCCCAATATTATCTGCAGCCTCTAATGATTCTGCTGATACTAGTAATCTTGAATCTACCGTGAGTTACTCAGGCTGATTTTGCCATGACCACTGATGAAATAACTCATCTGCCCAGTGCAAGCCACAAGAATTACACTATTAACTCTCACGCACAGGCTGTGGCTTCCTCAAAAAATGTGGCAGAAGGTTCCAGTGCTAGTGTGCCTGTGTCTAGGGATCAATCCCAAAGCCAGTCAAAGTTTCATCTCCTTTTAGAAGAACAATCAAAGAAATATGGCCTGTCAGAATACTGACTTCTCATAAACCTGGTGTTTCCAGTTATGTTCCTGTTCAACCATTGAAAACATTTGTTACTTGGGTTTGGCCATGGGTGGATGCAGTTTAAATCTGATATACCACTCTAAGGAGTTACAGTTTGCCGGAATGGCAAACTAAAGTTTTGACAGGAGAAAGACGTAAGCCTGTACTGAAAACGGGGGTGGGGGTGGGCATAGTTCTTATTAGTAAGCCACAGATACTTAGATAGACCTTAGGCCAGACCCGACTAGCAGATAGCTGATGGGTCCATAGGCTTGTGTTAATTGTATTTTTAGCAAAGGCTTTTGAAAGAGCCACCGTAATGAGAGATGGTATAAAGCAGGACTGGGCTGGCTGAAAGGACAAGAAAGGTAGATTGATTGAGAAGTGCTGAAAGTAGTGTTCTCTGAAAGACAAAGCTTGTTTTACAAGCTTTGGCTCCAAAAAAGACAGGGAAAACAGAGCTGAAACTGGTAGCTGGGATGAATTGAACAATCTTCCCTGGGAGAGCTGCAGTGGCTAGGAAGAGCTGAAGAGTGGGAATTGCTGACAGCTGAACTCTTCATTTACTGTACTGAAATCAGCAGTACAGAGCTGCCCCCACTTCGCCAGGAGGAAAGGGAAGCTGCTCCTAGGGTAATGAACAAGCTTCAAGACTCATCCAGCATCTTCACAGGAACAGTTCCTGCTGTTGCAGGAAGGCCTTCTTGACATCTGGGACTCTGTTCCAGGCTTAGCCTCAGGAAGAACACAGTGATGGCTGTGCCTTCTACAAATGGATTCTGAGTAGGGCTCTGCTCTGGGACAATGGTTAGTGAACCAGTATTGATACCTTTGGGACTGTTTTTCACAGTTCCTTTCTGTTGTATTTAAATAAATTGGATTTATATTTTGAGTTTATGAACATTACCCTGGAATTTGAACCTGGTCCTTGGGACTCAAGAGGTTACATATATCTCTTAGAGCCAGTTTGGTGTAGTGGTTAAGTGCGCGGACTCTGATCTGGGAGAACTGGCCTTGATTCCCCACTCCTCCACTTGCACCTGCTGATGTGACCTTGGGTCAGTCACAAGCTCTGGCACAGCTGTCCTTGGAAAAGAGCAATCTGTGTCAGAGTTCTCTCAGCCCCACCCACCTCACAGGGTGGGAAGGGGAAGGGAAAGGAGTTTGTAAGCCGCTCTGAGACTCCAAGTGAGGGGCGGGGTATAAATCCAATCTCTTCTTATTATTATATTATTCTACTCACATATGACTGAAAAGTACACTCTATCTGGAGACAGGAGTCTGGAGTTTATATCCCTGCACTGACAGTTCCTTCTATAGAATGCTCTAAATAAATGATCTCAAGGTTTTCCCCCCACACTTCTATTTCTTGAATCTTTCAGATCCAGAGACTTCAAAATTCACATAAAATAAAATAATGCCAGTTCCTAAATCACTTTTTTAATTCCTGAGAGGACACTTGACGTCCATGGAAATGGTTCTCCTTTTAAATAATTGATAGGAATATAAATAAATATTGCAACTTTTCCTGAACATTCATCCAAAAAATGGTGGACTATAAATGCACAATGAAACAGATTTCAAAAGATTTCCTTAAGAATATCTAGATTAAGTTGCTATAAAGAACAAGACTAGTTAGCATTCAGTATATGCCAGATAGATAGACATTTGCTTTTAGTTCATTTGTCCAGCATTAATGAGCAGTGAATAAGATCTAGGTGAATATAGGCTTGGCTAGGGCTTTTTTAATGCTCAATTTCAATTAATATCACTGATATAAAATTCTAATCTTTGTTGATATCATATTTTTATAGTTTTGGTTAGGTGATGTTGGCTGTTGAAATTTAGTTTACAGGAAATGTTTTCGTGTTTCATATATGACTATATTGCATTGTGACAACTGCTGAGACAACAATGTTTACAGTTATTTTAGCCCATCATTTTTGACACCTGACCTACAGACTGCATTTAGAACATGTCTGCTCAGGACAGTGGCTATATAATACCCTACAAGCTCCAGCTAGCAGAAGTGAAAATGGCATTCTTTGGTTTCTTTCATAAATTGCAACATCAATGGCAGTCACCAGTGTTTAATTTCTAGATAAGAAGTGTCAGGGATCAAGCCAGCTTTCCAGTGACATCTTCTTCACTGCAGTTTGGTCCTCCTAATCCCAGTTCTATAAAGGCTGCACAGGCTTACTCAGTGATGGAGACATTCTGAATATAGTCAGAGGTACCGTTCATGTATTTTGGTTGCTTATACCCAATCTTCCTGTTTTAAAGTTTTCAAGATAATTAAAAATAATAACAAAATATCAATAAAATCATTTTAAAACACAATGTCAGCACAAAGTCCAGCAAATGAATCTAATTCCAGAACGCACACACACATAAAACTGGAAGAGGGCAGACTTTGCCTGGTGCCTAAATGACAGTGATCACCATCATTTCAGATAGATGTATTTGATTTCCCCAGGGAAAAATTTGAGGACAGCACCATAAAGGAAGCTCTCTTTCCACAGGGAAAAATTTGGGGACCACCGCCTCCTCCGTTACACCCCCGGGAGAGCATTATGCTCTTCACAGAACAACCTGCTGGTGGTCCTAGGCTCTAGAGATATCCAGCTGTCCTCAACCAGGCCTGGCCCCAGCCTAGTGGAACACTCTGCCAAATAACATCAGGGCCCTGCAGGGTCTTATGCAATTCTGCAGGGCCTGTAAGGCAGAGAAGTTCCGCCAGGCATTTGGTTGAGGAAAGCGACGGTTGACACCATGGCTGGCACCCTACCTGGAACCCGGTTCCTTGTGGAACCTACCCCCCCCCCCATGTGTGTGTGGATGTGTGAAGCACTCACAGATCAGATCATGGGAGGGAACTGCGAAACTTTTTGCCACTTGCTTTTAATTATTGTATAATACTGGGTTTGGTTTTTATATATTTTTATGGTTTTAGAATGTTGTACATCGCCTAGAGTGCCATGGGGCTTAGGCGATTAATAAACGTAATAAATAAACAATCACTTGCCTCACCCCAAAAGGGAGGGGAACCTGGAGAAGGAACTCTGAGGAAAAATCTTACTCCCCTGCTCAGGTTCATATACAAGGAAACTATCCTGCAGATACTTTGATCCCAGACAAGCCTAAACTGCTTATCCAAATCAGCGGCTTTACACTGTGCCCAGAAATGGACTGACAACCAATGAAAATGTTTCAATATTGGCATTTTGGTTTTAAATGCACACATTTTGTCTACTTTATATGCACGGTTCACATACCACACAAATCAGCTCTCTTGTTTATTACTTCTTCACATGTTCTTAGGCTGTCCCAAAATTCAAATCTAAATTGGGTCTTAGTTACAACTAAATTTACCTGGGTCAGGAAGACCACAGGCTGCATGCCAAAATGTACATTTGTTATATAAAGGCCTTCAGCAAGAGGGTTTTTTTTCCAGTTAGCAATGACCTGACAATAAATTCACAGCTCTCGCTTCATTTAATTCTGAAGCATTGTGGGGTCAAATCACTGTGAATGAACAATCAACATAAACATTTAGCCAGGCCATTTATTTTGTATGTCTTTACAAACCTAATCAGCGATTCCATTTTTCTGCTTCAGGAGACCAGGGTGCTAGTAGAGGCTTTTGTTCTGTCCCAAGGGCGATTTATATCTATTTTTTTAAAGCTCTGGTTAAAAAAAATGCAGTGATTTAAAAAGAAAAGGCACCACAGCATTATCCCAGAAGAAAGGCTGCAGTATGTAGTTACCTACCCCCTGAAATCCTATTCCTGCAGGTCCCCCTTTTTGAGATGGATAACACATTGTGATGGTAACAGTGCATTAAGTCACATAGCCCCAGATCACACCTGATCAATGTTCCCTCTAAGCTCTGGAGTCTGGTGAGCAAAAATTCTACTTTGTGAGCTACTGTTATTAAAGTTGTGAGCGAGCCATTTGGCTGCTGCATAAATCAGTTTGCTTTGGAGCCCTCCTCCCTGAGCGAAGACAAAAATGTGTGAGCCAGAGGCCAAAAAATTGCGAGCTAGCTCACACTAACTCAGCTTAGAGGGAACACTGAACCTGATGTCTTTCGTTTGACACCATGTATCAGCCCCGGTCCCCCATCACATGAAGGACGTTACAGTAGTGCCATGTCTCTGATCTGTACCATAGACAGTCCAAGAAGACTGGACTACATCACCTTTGTGCATGTCCTGCAAATTGAAAAATGTGAAAACTTATCTGCAGATCTGCACTGGAAACCACATCTGATTAGACAGACAGATTGAGGGACAGACAGACAATGTACATTTCTGAAGGCAGAATGCTGCATTTGCTCTCATTTTCTGTGTGTGACAGGGATGTCTTAGGTTAATGGTTTTCAAACTCTGTTCTAGGGAGCAATGAATGTCTCACAGAAGCCTATTATAAGGCAAGCAGGTGGGCAGAAAGACTATGGCTTTCCTGTTGCCAGTCTTCTACAGTCACAGGCCAGCACAGCTCGTCGTCTGCACTACAGGCTCTGTTCTCACGGGTCAGCAATGAAGGTTCCCTGCAGTGGTTCACAGCAAACTGATCACTGTGGAAAGGGTTTCTGTAGGATAGGAAACTTTGCTTCCATAGAGGTTTATGTAGAACAGCTGTTCTGCATATACAAACTCCTTAATGTGCTGGGCAGAGATATGATTGCTGGGATGCCACCCTTCATATAATGCCTTCATATGTTCTGGAAGTTCACTGATGTATGTGCAGACCCAAGTATTTTAGGTCAAACAAAAACAAAAGGAGGAAGCTCCCCCCCCGAGAAGTAGAAAATAAAAACATATAGTGCATGCAAGGCAGTGTTGCGCTCTCTCTTTTTGATGCCCCCATGACCCATATTATAACACTGTGACAATGACAATATGCTTTCTTCTTTTTGTAATTTTCATTATTGAGGAATTCTTTAAGTCTTTACTGCTGGTATAATGAATGGACACATATCAAGGAGATGATTTTGTGCTTTTATATTTTACTTTCTTGCTTGTGTTAAGAAAAGTAATGCTTCAGAAAAAACATACAATAACACAGACACTAAAATGCAACAGAAGATCCTGCACACATTATGTGAGAGCAGGTATGAGTGATAACAGTTCCACATGTGTTTAGGATCAGGGTCAAGGTGACACATTTCCCAAACAAATATCCTGTTAGCTTAGGTAGACAAGTAACACCCAGCAACAGGGAAATTATAATCTTCGTGAGCCACCTGAAGCAAGTCTGTTCAGAAGTGAGTCTCATGTTAGTCAATGGGACTTACTCTCAGGGAAATGTCCTTAGGATTGTAGCCTTAAATTGGGCTGCACCAGAGTGAGACTGCTGTTGAGTTCATGTGTATGACACAGAAGGAAAACAGTGCATTTTTCTTAACACTTCTGTATGATAACCTTTGTATAGGATCTTATAGTGAGAACTACTTTAAAAGACAAGAAAGAAGGGTTGTGCTATTCATCAGCACCGCAGGAATGCAACAAGAAAACAATAACCAAGTCTGCTAGTATACGTTTGCTTGCTACGGATTGCCTGCCAATTTTTCACGGTTCAGTTTTAAAGCAATTTCTTCATTGTGGTGATAAATCTTGATCCTTTGCACCAAAGCACTAGACTTTATTATTGTGAATGCTGTAGGTTCTTCTCCAGACAGCCTTTGACTATGTACTTGAGATACATTAGTGTTACCTAGGGCCTTCTGGGGAGATGGTCCATATAGACAGAATCAGCACTAAGCTGTCCAACAGATTTGATTTAGTTCTGTTATAAAGAAATCTCTGGTTCTATACCCTGATCTCAATTCCATTTAAGTCAATTTACTTAGAAAGCAAATGATTTCTCCCTGTCTTAAGCACACTTAAGATTTAGGATGGCTTCATGCATTTAGACAGCATTTTTATGTTTGCATAGTAGTTCCTAACAGTACAATGTGCAGCATCACAGTAGCATACGTCTACCACAAAGAGAACCAGTGAATAGCAGCTCTGTACACTGTGCAGGGTGTACAAAAGCTTGTCATGATGGCACATGGTAGGACACTTCACACATGGAACCCTTTGTGAATTCACAGTCATTGTGCAGAGGAGAGATAATTGTTGTGGTGTGTGAAACATATGTGTGAAATCATATTTAAATGCCTTTTGACTGGGACACTAGTCCCACTGAGATGAATGTGTGTTGGGTATTACAAGTTGAAAACACTCAGTATATCTGGGGTTAAATGTTTGTTTATGTTACTCACAGGAAGTCACATGTTTCTCATGTAACCAATGTTCTTTAGATGTAGGAAGCCCGGGAATTTTCTCCTTGATCTAAGAATTTGATTGGGACTAAAGTGTCAAGATGTATTACCATTTTATGGCTTCTCTTTCCGTCTTTGTTTTGGTGTTCTGAAGGAGAAGAAGAGCAGCCATAATCTAGTTTTGTCTTTGTAGAGTAAGGATGTAGCCGATTATGCTCTGTTGTTATTTTCATCCCAGTTACCCTCCCCATGCTAGAATTTAGTAAAAACTTTATATTTTAATCACACATGGACTCTCAGTCTGAATTATCTTGCTCTGGCTCTGCTGGACTATCTTATCTCTGCTAAATACAATTTTTTCAATATCTCACTATCACCCAACAATGTGCTGTTAGCACGTGCAATTTGGTTTAACAGAATCATTAGCTGTGGTTGATTTTTGTAAAATTCTGATAATCAGTGCAAGCCTGGAAAAGGTAAACTTTTAAAATGCAAACTTTTGATACAGTTCAGTGTCAAAGTACCCCACAACCTATGTTCCCTCTAAGCTGTGGAGTCTGATGAGCAAAAATTCTACTTCATGAGCTCCTGGCATTAAAGTTGTGAGCCAGCAACTTGGCTGCTGCATCAATTAGTTTGCTCTGGAGCCCTCCTTCCTGAGCAAAGACAAAAATGTGTGAGCTAGAGCCTAAAAAACTGTGAGCCAGCTCACACTAACTCAGCTTAGAGGGAACCCTGCCCACAACGGAACCCCAACTGTTGATGAAATGTTTTTTTTAATTTTACACACACAGTTAATTTTACACACACACAATGAGCTCTAAAACTTACAGTTCCAAAATATGAGATTCCTAACTTAAAAAAAAAAATCCACTAGCATGCTTGCTAGCAATACTTTGCTAGCATCAGACTCCTCGATATGGATCAATAATAGTTTTATTCATTTTGCACTTGTGCATTTGTATCTAGATAATTTGTAAAAAGCCATTTGCTAATGTAAGCAACACAAACAGCTATTAAATAAATGAGAAACAACGAAAGTGCTGCCGCTTGTGTGAAGGTATTTTAAAGCTGTCTTTAAGAACGTAACTTCAGGCAACTTATCTGGAGAAGTCGGTTCCAGCAGTAATACTAATGCAGATGCATTTGCTTGTTTGGCTTTGATCAATTTCATCTTAACCCTCACACAAGAAAATCAGCTGCTATAGCCAGAAGTCTTCATTTTGGTCTCCCTGGCTTTTGTTATGATGTGTTTGGTGTTTAGGAGAGATTGATGACTCTGGGGACAAAACCCATTACAGTTATCCACAGGCTACAGAGACCGATATGGTGGTAAAAAGAAAATGTTCCTGGTCTCTCCCGCTAGTGTCCACTTTTCTTGACCCTGAAGAAGTTCCCCCCAGGAGTTTTCAATATTGTCCCTTGAGGGCCCAGCTAATAGGCCTTATGTTGTGACAGGTGCTATCAACTCCACAAAGTTCACTGGAGCCCACCCTCATGCAGCAGCATCACACCAACCATAACTACAGTTAGTAAGGGCTGCCGGTGAGTTGGAGCCAATCACAGAAAGAAATGGATAACAATTTCTTTCCCTGGGATCCTCTCCCCCCCCCCCCAGCCCCTGCATCCTTTACAAACCTGTGAAAGTTTACTCTTGGAGTCATGGGATCTGTGTAGACAAATAGTCATACGGGTTGTGAGCCTGCAGTGAAGAAATCACCCTTCCTGCCTCTTACATGAGATCTGTTTTTGCTTTCTTCCTCCTCTGCCCACCAACCAACCCATAATCTTGGGAATAAATTTTCCAGGTGTAGGAAAGGATTGGAAGGGAGAGGGGAAAGTGGGGGAAATCTGCAAGACTTGCACTGGATCCAACTCAGTATGTGTTATGGTCCATGCTGATGAGTCCTGAGGGCATGCAGGTGAGGGCATCATGGATTTTCCAGGCAGATTTGATGTTATTAGTGGAGCAGATGATTTCTTGTTAGTCTGAGACAGTCAGGTGCACACTAGCATGGGTACAGATTCCATTTTTGCACATGTAGCATGGGAGTGAATGATCACTAAAGGAGGCAGCAATCACATCTTCTACTCCAGGTCTTGTATCACAACATACAATATAGTTGCACAGCTTCTCCCACCGTATACAATATATACATCCTTGCACAGAATTGTGAATCTGTAAAGACTGCAATTTGCTATTCTGAATCAGATTACACTTTGTAGACATTTTCTGCCATGGGTGACCATGTCAAGAGATATGGCATATTAATGGTAATGACTGATTCCCTTACAGGTGCTCACTGTGCTGATGTAAATAAATGTTACTGTTGTTGTCCAGCATATGGGGAGGGAAGTCTCATCAGTTTTCGGTTGACCTGGGTGCCTCTTGCTGTCTGCCTGTGACATACTTTAAGCCAGGAGACATGTCTGGACATGGAGGAAGCAATCACAGTGCAGGGAGTTCAAACTAGGGACAGTTCATTTGTATCAAATGAGTAGCAGTGTAATCCTAAAAACACTTTCCTAGAAGGAAGTGCCATAGACTTTAGTAGGACTCTAAGTAGACCTCCTGAGGATTGTTCTCTGAGAGTATCTATAGTACCACAGTGGACAAACCAAAAGCATGAACCAAATCTTCAAGGTCACAAGTCCCCAATAAGTATTTGAAACATTAGCTTCATTTTTTTTAGCATGACTGTATTCTGTATCATCATCCCATTTTTTATTCTCAAAGCCTTGCTCCCCCAAATACTTAGTTGTTCCCGTTTCAAAACATCATTCTCCCACCAGGTTCCATTTGGTTCAGCCAATGGTACCCGAGAGGGAGGGGAGAGAAACTAAGTGGAGGCTGCATTTCAGTACATTTTAGCAACAGGTACATATGTGGGGGAGGGGAATATTTTGAACATATTAGACCAGAAAAGCAACAGTTCCTTCCATCCCCAGACTGTATATAACTTTAAAGGATTCACTTCCAGTCCAGTAAGTCCACAGATTCCCAACCTGACTGGAATCCTTCTCCTTCCCATAGTTTACAATCAGATGGCTCTAGCTGGTGCAACTAACCACAGATTTATTTTCTCATTGGCTTTGAGCAAAAGAAGGGGAAAGAAAAGCAGCTTGCCTTTGGGGAGTCCTCGGGGCTACTGCCAGACAAAACTGTTATCCATTAACATCCAATTATCACTCGGTCCAAGCCATTAATTATAAATCAGCCTCCTAATTGGGATAATTAGCTCTCTGCTGCCTAATGTAGTGTGACTGATGCGTTTGGAGAGAAGGCAATCATTGCATTTGTTTAGTGTTAGGAGACTAATATCAACTGGTATGCTTTTAATTTCAGACTTCTCTCCTCTCCCTCCCCCGCATTAAGAGCGCTTTATGAGTCCAATATGAACTGTTTGGGAGCCTCCCCACTGATAGGCATGTGTCATTTTCCAGCAATGGAATAAACAAGCCCCTGGGAGACACTACTGTGGCCCATCGCGATCCTAAGAAGCACCGAACGGCTTCCTTTCAAGTACTCCTCATTCTAAATCTCGCTTTCCTTTCTTCTAGCACATCGAGCCCTTCGGGTGCCTAGATCTCCCTCCCAATCGAGGCCTGTCTTCTGGGGGCGGTGTGGGCCCGCCTAAGGAAGAGTCCCGCCTCACTCCGCCGAAGCCGGCAACCCCCGCGACCAACAGAGTCAGCTTAGATGCGCTGGCTTGGAGAGGGGAGAGTTCCGCCCGGGTTTGGCCGTTTGACCGCACAGAAGTCGATTTACTGGGAGGAGATTTACTCTTGTGTAGGAAGGGGCTTTTGATTCTGGAAGCTCTTGCAGGATGCCGCAGACGCGGCGGCGATTCGTACTATTTATTTCTATTTAAATAAAATGCCTGTCCTAAATAACTCTATTGGCCTTGCGAGAACAGACCCTCGGAGGCCTGAAGGGGCGTCGCGAGAGCCGCTGCGCTTGGCCGCCCCCCTCCCGCTCCGCTCCGTGGGACTTGCGAGGGACTCCGGCCGGCCTGGGGGTAAGGAGCAAGCGACGGGCGAGGACCGGGAGGGCGAGGGGGGGGGGGGGGGGGGAGACGACTAAGCCTCTCAGAGAAGCCGGGCAAAGCTTCCCAGCGGCTGGGCAAGGGGACGGCCGAGGACCAGCGAGGAGTTGCCAAGAAGATCGTCGAGGGTGGAGACCGAAACCGGCACAAAAGTTCCAGAGAAAGGCCAGGCGGGGCTTCCCGGCGGCCAGGAGCGTCGGAGGGCGGACCGAAGTGTGACAAAGTTTCTCAGGACATTGGACCGCCGGGGGGGGGGGAGGCGGGGAGCGCGTGTGGCTGTCAGGCCGCTGCAACACGAGTCTCACTTCCGTGTTGAGCCACCCCCGCCGCCGCCTACGGTACTAAGGCACCGGGTGGGAAGAGAGAAGCTACTGAGGAGAAACAAAAAAGCCGTGGGCTTACTTTCGAGTGAACGCATTTAACATCAGGATGGTTTTTACAAATCGCGCTTGTTGCCATCCACACACGCCCTCAGTATCTAATCTGTTGTGGCTGCCTTTTTGTAAGCAAAGAAATAAAATAGTTGGGAAAATGGGTAGCCCTATGCCACGTTAAGGTGAGGATCCAGTACAGCTCTGGAGAGGGAGAAAGAAAAAAGTTACCTGGCCACGCCCGTTCATTCTGCGCGGAAGATGCGCAGGAAAGAGGTGACCGTGGAATTTGCATGCGATTGTGGAGAAGGCGAAAGCCAGAAGTTAATCATGCGCAGGCATGGTGGAGATACGTGTGAAGCGATTTAGGTGCGTATTAAACTGAGCCATTATTCGGACAAATGAATATGCCTCAGATCCCTAATTATTCATTTTTTCGGCAGACTACTGAGCCATTCGTTTTGGAAGCAGATGCCTCCCAATCCAGCCCTCAGAACCAACTTTACCTCGTCTATATAGTATTTAGTAAATAATTTGCAACACCAGTCCCGCTCTATTCAGCCGGATCCACAAGCTTGTCAAGTCGAGATGCCTGATTTGAGCCTAATTTGTGCTTTTGATGTAAGTGGACCCAAATCCAAGAACCTCCACTAAATAAGCCTGCGCATTTACTTTCTGCTGATCCAGAGAGAGAGATCACGGGGTGGAATGTCGGTCCAGGGGAGGCTTCCTGTTGCAATCTAGGATGCTGGAGGATGTGGACTTAATTCGTTTAAAGGTCAAATCTCTCGTGCGATATGGAAAGAAACAGCTGCAGTTTCCTTTCAAAATTCATTCTTCAGACAGGGTCTCCAAGAAGTACAAATTCCCCCAAATTTAATGTGGGCAGCAAGGGTGTAGACTTTCAAATTTCCCGGGGGGGGCTGGGGCTGGGCCAGAGGCATTGCTTTGCTAGGAGCAAGGGTGGCTCCCGGGGGAGGCTGAGCATCTTCCTGAAAATTTCGGCGGGGGCTGAAGCCCCTCCGCCCCCACGAAGATTACGCCTATGGCTGGGCAGAATTGTGGTGGATCGCACTACCTTCTAACTGAATCCCAGTTAAAATGAGGATCCTAAGCGTAATTATTTGGGACCAAGTTTCTGCCGAAGCCTGTGGAACTTACTTCGTGTAGAGTTATTGGTAAAAACAGTCTTGAGGTGTAATGAAAATCCCCTTTGGCTCGGAGAGTGGAGGCTTGGAGTGGCGGCGAGCGGAGCCGAATTTAGATCTGGCCTCGTTCGTTCTCCTGTCTGAGGGGTGCCGCTGGGCTCCTCCCTCACCAGCCAAGAACCCTCGCGCTGTTTACGAATACCTCGTCCATATCACAGAGATCAGGGCTGTAGTTTTAAAACGCGGTTCCATTTGTAGACGCATCGTTGTTTCCATCGAGATCAATGAGATTTACCTCCAGGTCAATGTGATCAGGGTCAGAACGGGGGAGAAATTCCCAGGAGGTTTCCAAAGCGCCCGAGTCTCTGAAAACTAACCCCCCAGCTCCTTCTAATTTCGGTGTCCCATCACCCTCCCTCCCCCGTCCTCTCCCTTGAGCATTGCTTAATGGCTCAGGTCGCCACTGATGGGGAGAGTTTTGCGCCATTTGAGTCGGGGCAGTTAAGAACACACATTTCTTTTGGGGAGGTTGCGGGGTGGGGTGCCAACCGCCTGCTCTAATCCAGAGCATCGAATGCGCCTGATAAATGGTCCCTTCCGGTTCCAAACCGAAACCCTCTCGCAGCCTGAGCCTGACGCTTACTCTGGGGATAGCCCCACGGAGGAGTTCCGTAGGGACTCTGCAACAGGGGCGCTTCGGACCGCTTTCTCGGAAGTAGGTTCCAGTGTGATCCACCGGACTCATTTCCGAGGGAGGTGCTGAAGGAGATACAGGCATGCAGCTGGATCCTGTCGGCTTCGGGAGGGTCTCGGGCTGACTACCTGGGGGGGGGGGATGATCCCGGGCCAAACATTGACTGGCCTCGCGGGCGGGGCCCCGCGCTCCTCTCGTCCTTCCCACCTCCTCGCCCACCCGCTGCCCCCTGGCCCGAGGGGGGGGGATGCCGGCTGAGATGTATGAAGTCTCTGGCGCTGAAATCGGCAGGCGGCGGCTCTCCGGGTTCGCAGCATAATGGAGGCGCAAATAGGTTTCGACTGCTCTGAGCCGCCCATTCATCAAGGCCGGGCCGACCGGGCTGCCCCTTGAAAAGTGAGTTCGGGCGCCCAGGCTGGTGGGGACCGGGGCGGGGGCGGAGCGGGAGGGGCGGGCCGGCCGGCCGGCCTCATCCTCAAAACAAAAGTCAGAAAGCAGCGATACCCCCCCACCCCACGCCATTCAGTTAAGGCGGCAGCGGAGGGGTCTCTGCAGTGTCAGCCACGGCTGCGGTCTGCGCCCGGAGGCTGCCCCCTTTTAGGCACGCTTCGTTAGGAACAAGCTCGGTTTCAGAGTCCGTAGGTGTAAGGATCAGGCCTGCGAGATTGCCCACGCCTTGAATTCAAACTGGCTGGCCTCAAGCAGGCCGAGCTAGATTGCAGGAGTTCCGAAGCATCATAAACTGACCTTAGGAAATAGATTCAGGTGGGGTAGCCGTATTGGTCTGAAGCAGCAGAACAAAGTTTGAATCCAGTGGCACCTTTAAGACCAACCAAGTTTTATTCGTGGTATAAGCTTTCGTGTGCATGCATCTTAAAAGTGCCACGGGACTCAAATTTTGTTCTGACGTGAGGAAAGTTTCCTTGCAAAGGGTAAGGCTGGGGGATCTCAAGGCCATCTGGCCGAGCCCCGAGTTCGCAGGCCCAAGCTATTGCAACTGCTCTTTGCCCACGTGTTTTTTGTCCAGATACAAACCAGAGCCACAGACAAAAACCAACACACACACACCCCAATCCTCCTGCTACGGGAATATTCTGCCCCGGGGCTTTGCTTCGCCTCTTTGCCTGGCATCTCCGCTCCACCTCCCCTCGGCCTCACTAGGCTGTTTAGCTTATTAAAACATCATTATGCAAATAAGGGTGAAATTTACAATCTCCTACTTTGATGCCTCTCAGTGAAGGGACGCGTCGTTCAATGCGCCATGCCCTTTGGCGAATGAATGGGATCCAGGGGGAAGGGAGGGCAAATAAGGACAGAGGAGAAAGTTTTAAAAGGGGGGAGAAAGGATTTGTTTTCTTTTTAACGACACACACACAACACTTTAACTGACCATCACCCCTCTCCCCTGCGAGCCTGAATCAGAAAGAGTTCAAAGGGGAGCCTGAGAGGATTGACAAGTTTGCACATTCCAAGCGGAGTATTGAAACCATTTGTGGAGCCTGGCCGCCTCTTCGCTAGCCAAAGCCTCCAACCAAACGAATCTGTGCGCCTGAATGTTATTCCCTTAGCCATCTGCTAAAAATTACATTTGAAAAGAGAGGCAAGCGATTTGTCTCTATTTAGCGAGGGCGAGGGAAAACAACATTTCCAGGGCACACGAATATCTGCCAAATGAAGCAAAGCCAGAGCAAAGAAGAAAAACGGCCGGGTTCCAAAGAAAGAGAAAGGAGTTGGCGGGATGGACCGTAGTCCGGCCGCCCAGCAAATGATACTCGACAGAACCGTGGAAGATGGGAAGCCAGGCGGAGTTGCAGGCGGAGGCCAGCCCGGGACGAAGTCCACAACTTCTTTGGAAACTTTGCGGCAAAGAGGTGGAGCCCAGCCCGGCAGCGCACCTTCAGCTTCTCGGTCCCCCCGCTCTCACCCCGGCCACTGTAAGCGCTGCTTACCTCGCTCGGAGAATCCGGGCGCCTGCGAAAGGAAAACCCTCTGCCCAAAGTTGTCGCTGTTGGGGAGCGGGTGTGTTTTCCCCTGGTGAAAGGGGAGGCGGAGCTCGAGAGACCTACCTTGCTAGCGACGACTTGGGTCTGTGGCCGGCCGGGGGGGAGGGGGGATCGGGCTGTCACCCTGGAGCGTCCAGCGAGTGACTCGGGAGCGGAAGGGGAGCGAGAGCGCCTGGCTTTACTCCAGCCCAGCCTCCTGCCTCGGCTGGCTCCCAATTGTCTCTGGGTCCTGCAAAGCTGCCATCTACTGGGGGAGGAGGATTCAGGAAGGATTTTTAAAAGGAGCTTCACACAGACCTGGGAGCTCCCCTGCAAGACTGTCAGTGGTCCTTCACCCTGTCAATCAAGGGAGAGGCTCCCCCTCCCCTTTCACCTCCCCCTCATCTCCCTCCCCTAACCCGTCTAAGCGCAACAGAGGCGGGGGCTGCCTGCCTCCCACCTCCCCCCCGTCATTTACTCCAAGCCCAGTCAGGTGTAAACGGCTAATTGAATCGCTGGCATGAAGAGGGCGGCGTGGAAAGCGTCGCCTCGGTGGCTGCCCAGGCGAGTTGGGCGCCTTCATTGTCAAGGAAAGGGGGCTGGAGCCGGGCCCGTGGCAGCTTCTCCGGTTTGGGGGCACAAGCCCAGTTTCGCTTCCCGTCGGAGGGGCTCACTCCCCGGCTGGCTCAGAGTCTCTCGGGGAGTCTCCGAGTCGAAGCCCTTGGTTTGCTTGGGTGGGCTGGGAGGACCGAGCCGTCCCTCTCCCGCCCGCCTGGACCCGAGGCCCCGAGATGGGAAGGCGACCAGCACGCTCGACGGGCAGCAGCGAGGCCTGTCGTGCCGGGGAAAGTTTCCAGGTGGTGCGCAGCGCGGCTAAAACTTGGCCTGTGCCAGCGCTTCCTAACCTAGACTGGCTCCCACCTATACTGGGGGACTGAACGGGTTTGGTTTTTTAAAAATAAACCCACATCAGTAAGCGGTCACCATGTGGAGACCTTAAACACACACCGTTCTGAACACGTTTTCATACAAGGAAATCCCATTTCCAATTAGAAGCGTAGGGTATAGAAAGATACAGTGGGATTGTGCAGAGGTGCCAGTGGTCACTTGCTTATTTCATTGATTTCACTTTCCGCACTTATATCTCGTCTTTCTCCCCAATGGGACCCAAAACAGATCACATCATTCTGTTCTGCTCCATGAGGAGGCCCAGGAAACCGATCTGGAAGTTTAGGCCACTCCAGTGCAGGGCTTCAGAATGGCCCCACGCCCACGGTGGCTGTCGGTGTCAGGTTCGCTTTCCGTATAGTCAGAGACAGTAAAAAGAGGAAAAAAGTGGGACAGGTACAACGCGAAGGAAAAATGTCGGAAGGGAGAGAGGACATTTTCCTGATATGCTCTCTCTCTCTCTCTCCCCCCCCCCCTCACACACACACACACAGAGGTTTTGCATAAACCTTCCCCGTCGTCGGTCGCTCCCTGCCTCTCTCTCCCTCTCCCGGCATCTAAGGGCTCGCTTTTTGGCAGAGTCGACTAACTGAAGCGTTGGTTTTATTTGCTTTTCGGCTTTGTCATGCCTTTGCAGCCGAAAAGGGCAGTTGAAAGCCTTCACAGGCTTTGCTAATAGATGCCGGGGTCCTTGCCTTTAGAGTCTCTCCCATCCCAGAAGGATTTAGGGTGGGATCGGGGAGGACAAAACGCCATTTCAGGCACCAAAACACCCTGTTTGAAAATGACTGCGGATAAGAGGATTAAAACAATAATACCCTTCTCTTCTTGAGGGCTCCCCCCCCTTCTAGAAAAGATTTCTTCTCCCAGAGCAAAACCGTTTAGGCAGGAATTAAAGGAAAAAGAAAGACCGGGGGGGGGGGAGTACCTTTTAATTTAACTCTGCATATATTGTCCAAACTGTTTTCCGTGCGCCGAGCTACTTAAAAAATTGGAAGTATGATTTGGAAGGGGGAGGGAATGCACGCCCTTTAAAGGGAGTAAAATTGACTAGATTCCTGAGGGAGAAAGTGACAAGGAAAGAGAAAAATAAGGTTCACTGGGAAGAGGGACACGGGGGGGCGGGGGTCAGCTACTTTCCTGCCCCCTGTTCCCTCTCCTCCGTCGCCTCCCCAAAAGCCCAGAAAGTTTTATCCCCCGGCGCGCAGGTGCCTGCTGTGAAAACCAGGGCAGCAGTCGCGGACTCGCTTACGGAGCGTAGAATTTTGCTAACGCTGGGGAAGAAAAATGACCCCGCGGAAGCCGAGGGGCAGTTCCTGGTCAATGTCACCTTTGCCACAGCCCCCGCAACCTCCCCGGCCGCAACAGCGGGCACTCAGCAGCCTGTCCCACTCTACCCGTCCGGTGAGGCGGACTCCCAGCTACGCGGGCCCTGGACCCCTGACTTGGCCACCCTCCCACCTCAGTAGGGGATCAGAACAGAACCAGACTGTGAGAGAGGGAGGGAGGCAGGAGCCCCCGTGTTTCAGACAGGAGTGATGGTCGTGGGGACGAGAAAGCCTTTTGGTTTTTAACTCCGGCTCGTTGCCCAAACCTTTCTCCACCCAAGCACCCTGATTCCCCTTTGCGCATCCTTTCCTCCGTCTCCAAGCAGAGCCGTTTAGTGAGAGACCTTTCAGTCAAACCTGTAGCTTCTCGGTGGGAGTGACGGTGACAGGTGGATGCTGTACTGGGCATCCGCACAAACCCAAATCTCCGTCCTCTTTGGGATCGGAGCAGAGGGGTGCGCCAAAGTTGCCTTTAGCTCTTTCTGCGCGCCTTTTGTATCTGGCGTGTCTTCTTCTGCGGCTCAACGCGGGCTGTGCGTGGCGTTCGGGATCGCGTCTGAAGCAACCGCGCACAGACCAGAGAAGTCCGCTAGGCTCCCGAACAGCTCCGAGATGGTTGGCGGGGGAGATATCACATATATGGGCAATCACACATTTTAGGTAACGATTGATTTGAGAATTCTGTTCTAATTTGAATCTGGCAATTGATCTGTAGTAGAACTCTTCGCATTTCGCATGCAGATGCGGTACACCCCGGCACATAATCTTCTCTTGGGGAAAAATGGGAGATAGGATTTTTTGTTTGTCTGTTTTTCTAGAAGAATTCTAGAACCACAGGAAGAAAGTTCTTCCTTTTCGATTTCGTTAATTCCCCCCTCCCCCCATGATTCTTTCTGTCCGTCTAATTTAGATGGGAAAGTTCACAAGCTAGACCAAAACTATATATATAAAGCCTTGTAAAATGAAAGTAAAAAACAATGTAGATTTTAGTTTTCCCTCTGAATGATGTATTATTTTAAATCAAATTTCATTTCGTCAGACTTACTACCAGTGATATGGAAAGTTGGAAACCCAGTCGGATATTAATGTATCAGATAAAGAACCCAAAAGCTTTCGTTTCGCTAATTCTAATGAACCACTCGGGTTCATTTAAAAATAAAATAAAATGCAAGTCTTAAACGCTCCATCTAAAAATAGGAAAGCCCCGATTCTAGATTTGAAGGAGTGTGGACGTGGGAATGCGAACTCTCAGGGGACGAATATTTTCCAGGGTTAAATTATTCTAATTTCCATTTCGTCAAATTTAAGGGTTCGATGGAATTATCCTCCAGCAGTTATTCCAGCAGGTCACTCAGCAAAATACAGTGGATTAAAAAAATACTATTTATTGCCTTAAGATTGGTTTAACGGCTGACTGAAAACTTCAAGGCATTTTTTTTAAAAAAAATCTTTGTTGTTCAAATTTTAAACAGTTTTAAAAACACCCCGTCACTTCCTGTGTAAATTACATCCGAATTAATGGCGAAATAACCTTATTTTGAGGGTGACAAATTTCTATGTAGAATAATTCTGAATGTTTCTTTTTAACTGCAAAAGAACTTGTTTCGACAGGGAAGGTGGGCACCCCTCAAAAATATGCCTGTATAGCTGATCATGATGTATCAAAACGCCTCATATTCTAATGATAACAAGATCTCAGCCACTTAACCAAATCAATATCCTGCCGGGTTTCTTCTCCTCCTTTTTTCTCTTGTGGCATCGAACGTGGTTGTTTTTTTTTAAATGCCCCCCCCCTCCGGATTGTCCATTACTTTGTCCCTTGTGCCAACTGCATTCGTGTGAGACTGAAAGGGGATTAACTTGTGAACTTTTAAAAATCAGAACTTAAATGAGAGGCGAATCTAGGCCACCGCTCATTGTGGGAACCGTTTCTTAAGCAATTAAAGCGAGAAGAAATTCCTCTCAGCCTTTTTCCTTAAAGCAGCTTTCTGAAGGATTTAAGAAGGACTAATGTCCAGTCCATCAAGACAGATTTAAACTGCACAGTGATATAGAAAATCTCCACTTGCTGTTATTTAAAGGGGCACTATCACCGTTTCCATAAGACCCTTGACATTGTTCCTTTAATCTTGTTTATAAACTTAAACAGATTTTTAAAAGTTTTCTCCCCCCTTCCCATGAATTCATTGAAAAACATGTTTGATGCACTATTTCAAAAGAGACCTGAGCAGGCTGACTTTTAAGGATTTTATGAGACCCAAAGTCTTTGTGGGATGATCCCCGCCCCCAGCTCCTTGGGGAGTCGCAGCCGAGATTTGGGGCTAGAGATTCAAGTTCTCCCGACGTACGGGCACTGCAGGTCTCTGACCACGGTCGAACAGCCCCACGCCCGTCCGCTGCACTGCCAAAGGGTCCAGTGCCTTAGAGGACCGCCCCCCCCTTTGACTCCCGGCTCTGCTTTCCTGGCCACCTTGCGTCTCAGCCAAACCCCCCCCCCCCTAAGCGCCTGGCTTTGGAAAGCGGTCCTGCTCGTCTCGGGCTCCTTGCCCGGAGGCATTTAGCCTGGCAGTCCTGGCGGATCGTTTCCAAGTCCAGGGACGGAATCCTGATTTCCCTTGCAAAAGAATAGGCAACCTGCGCACCAGAGATTGTGGCCGCAAACTCAAGTACCTGCATCCAGGAAGCCCAATTTCCTTTAAGCCTTTCCAAAACACACACACACACAAACACCCACCCACTGCCACCCAAACGCCAACACCTTGGTCTCTCCAAAGCTTGGCTGCTTACAGCTAATTAATAGCCCTAATGATATTTTGCCCCATTCCATGAATACATTAGGCATGCGATAAAAAACAAAACACACAAAAATACTTTAGCCTCTTGCCTCTCTTCAAGGGTACTTCAACATCTGCTCATTTAAGGGCAATTAATCATCTTGATATATGGTTTAAAATTGACTGCTTCCAAGGGACTTTTTTTTTTTGACAAGAATAACAAAGCAATTTGCCAGAAGCCATCTTCTGGACATGTTATTAGCACAGGCTTCATCTTAAAGAGGTCCCCTCCTCCCTTTCAAGGTACCTGCTTTAAAGGGGCCTTCCTATTCTCTGCCTGTTCCTTTTTCACCTCCTTGGATTCTGTTCCAAACCCCTGCTTATTCGTGACAGGATCACCTGATCGCCCTCCTTTGAACACACTCCATGGAAAGTGGGCACCTTGACTGCTGTGTCATGTGTTTTATGATTTCTGTTTCCAACACAAGGTGAGCCCATGGTCATCAAACAGAGGGGGGGATTTGATTCTTCCAGTGCTTCAGAGCTGGGTTGTTAAAAAACGCACTGAAGAAAGGAACAGGTTATTCAACAGGAAGACCAGAAGATCATAAGTAGAGACTTAATTTCTGTTTCTTTCAGCTGTGTTTGTGAGAGGCAGCCATGTCCTTTCTTCCTTTTATACAGCCACGTCATCCTGCAGCAGGCTAAAACACTGAATGAGAATGTGATGGCCAGTCAAGAGTGCCAACATTTTTTCACAGAGTGCATGTCTATGCATGTCTAAATGTGGGAATAAAAAGTGTGTGTGTGTGTGGGGGGGAACCTTGTTTAAACTGGATGTGCCTCCTGGCCAACAATACCTAAAGCACCAATGAGAATATGGCCTTAGTTAACAAGTGGGAAATATTTCTTTGAAAGGTTGGGACCTTGTTTAATTCCATGAACTAGAGTGTGCTATAGAAGAGGGTCATGGGACACATGTGCATATAAGTCATTCTCCCCCAAAGGTGCTGGAAACCCGTCACTGAATGTGTCCCTTCAGTGCACTGATCTTTGCTAACCACAGGCATGAGCCCATGGTGGCTCTATGGCAGTTGGGACAAAGGGTACTGTTAAGTAATGTCAGGGAAAGCAAGAAAGTAAATGCCTTAAGGGGGCAAGAGAAGCCTATTCTTATAGCACAGTGCATGCCTAGGTTGCTGGACTAAGAATGGAGAAGCCCATGTTCAGACCCCACCCCCCTTGGGACAGTCCCTCTCAATCTAGCCTACCTCACAAGGTGGTTTTGAAGCCAAAATTGGTGGGAGGACATGTTCACTGCTGAAGAGCTGAACCAAGTTCATGTGTAAACACATCTTCAGTTTATCACCACTGCTGACTGTTTTCACAAATGTTAATTCATATAGACACAAGAGGCAGATATACAACAAACATTTTGTTTTTGCAATCTGTTGTGAATGTCAAACTATCTCTTCTTGAAGTTGTCCCAAAATTTATTGCATTGATAGCTTGCCATGGAGAGAGACTGGCTGAAAAATTAACACGCTGTCCACCTGGTACTGAAACTGATGTACTTCCATTCCAAGGAAGTACTCACTTCAGTTCTTCTGGGACTGTACTACTTTTCAATGC
The DNA here is from genome assembly GCF_001447785.1 of Gekko japonicus. Classification (NCBI taxonomy): domain Eukaryota; kingdom Metazoa; phylum Chordata; class Lepidosauria; order Squamata; family Gekkonidae; genus Gekko; species Gekko japonicus. The sequence goes on along the minus strand of NW_015173124.1, from coordinate 31,497 downwards.
AGATGGGGACTGAAATATTAACCCATATTTATACATGAATATGTATGTATGAGGAAAGTTAGCATGTCAGGCTTCTGGTCTGATTTTGTAAATATGGGGATTTGAATGTGGGCAGTTTCATCCAAATATTGGAATGTATCCATAAGCATTCTGAAGTGCTACGGCCCATGAGTACTGTTTCATGTTTTTATGGACACATGAAGCATTATTTAAAATATCTGAGGAAGTGTGCTTTGTACACAAAAGCTTATACTGTGAATAAAACCTGGTTGGTCTTATAGGTGCCACTGGACTTAAACTCTGTTCTGCTGCTTCAGACCAACACAGATACCCCATCTGAATAAAATAGTACTAATATGGCTCATGCTAATAGGGATTACACCAATTGTTGAGAATAATTACTGTGGTCCGTATCACTGGGCAGGTCTTCATATAAACAGCGATGACAAATGAACAAACTTATGCCTGATTGTGTAAAACGAAGAGGACATGATGCCAGTTAACTGTAGAGGTTGGAATGTCAGACTAGGCTGGGGGGGGGGTCTTCTGTTCAAATATCACTCTCATGAAGTCTCCTGGGTAAATTTGGACCAGGGTTGTTGTGAGGATAAAATGGGAAGGGGAGAACTATCGGTGCCAACTTGAGATATTGGGCTGAAAAATGGGATAAAAATGTGAGATATAGACAGATGAGGAAGCGGACCTATTTAAAAAGGCACCCATGCCATTTTTGTGATTCCCTGTCATGTGTAAGAGTCTGAAATGAAGCCATAAAGATTTTGTCTTGGCTGGTATCAGAGAGAAAAACTTACCATTCCAACAGTACCATCCTAAACAGAGTTACTCCCTTCTAAGTCAATTGCAATTCTGGTCAGGATGGTACTGTGAGTTTCCACTATTTACTATGGTGGGCTGAACACTTCTGATTTATCTTTTGGTAGCTTTGGAATCCCTGGCTTTAGTGTATCAATGATCAGGGCCCTGTGGGAATGTTATGTTAGCACAGCTACTCAGCAAAGCAAGATCTAGAACACTGATTCTCAGGAAAAGTTGCCTGTAATGAAAGGGAAAAATACAGCTTTAGATAACTCAACAGGTGCCAGTAAGCACATGGCACAAATACATTATCAGGAAATATTTTTCATCCTTGTTTTTCTCTCCCTTTCTCTCTCAGCTGCATATAACCCTATCTCTGGACTAATAGAGTATAAAATATATTTTACACGAGTTTTACCTACAGGTGACTTGCTCTTTATTACTGGATATGGGCAAAATCAATACTTCTGTAACTAGATCATCATTTATTTTGTTTTTTGAAGCATTTTTCAGCAGTGGGGCCGCTGCTAAGCCTGCAAAGCCATGATGAAGAATTATGGTGCTCCAGCTTACTCTCCCTCCCTGCTACCAAGCTATTTATGGAATTAAACATGTGTGGGTTTTCAAACTACACTTAACTACAGACTACAGCGCACTTAACTCTTGTAGTGTTATTTTGTGGCCAGACAAAGTTTGTACATTTTTAAATGGGGAAGATGTTCTAAATTGACTTGGCTATGTGAGGCATGTGAGTATATTCCATTTCACTGTAAAGGCCACAGTCACAATCCATTTGCACAAGCCTCACAGATTTGCACAAAAGCACTATTTGTGCAGAAGGGTCCACTGTGATTCTGTGCAAAGGCACGGGTTCTTCGATCATAGTCAGGACTTACTTTCTTTAGAAGTGTTTCCCCCAGTCATTGTAATGCACATTGCTGATCCTGCTCGCACAAAGAAACAGCTGCAAAATCCCACAGCAGAACAGATGTATCTCTGAATTGAAGTACTGGGGGGAGGGGATATTTAAACATTTTTGTCTGAACAAATTGTATAATTTCTTGTAAAACTGTGATATTTTGAAAGTCATGTAAAGGAGCCTGCAACATTTCATGGAAACGATTTATTCTAATTTTCCATAATGCAACATTTCAAGTCTAGTCCTGGCCACAGGTGGGGTGGAACACAACTAGAGAACCCCACATACACTGCTCAGTGCTACTAAGGACCTGTCAAATATCCATTTGGAACACTCAGAGCAAGAGTACCAGACGGCTACTAGATTATTTTGGCTTCTAAAACACTGGAACTGCATGATGGTATATGATGGTAATTTGTGTGACCAGTGTGCATGTCACTACAGCACTTGTGCACCTGTTTTGCATGTACCACTGCCCTTAGCATAACATCGATGACTCGGCTTATCAGGAAAGAGATCCCCAATGACTTTCCGCATCTTTGAAAAGCTGATGAGTGTGGAGTGATGGTGCATAGCTGTGGAGTGTGTGCCTTATAAAGGTAAAGGTTTCACTTGCTTGAAAGCTAGTTGAATCTGACTCTAGGGGGCAGCGCTCATCTCTGTTTCCAAGCCGAAGAGCCAGCATTGTCCGAAGATGTTTCCATGGTCATGTGTCCGGGCATGACTAAATGCTGAGGTGCACAGAATGCTGTTACCTTCCCACCGAAGCGGTACCTATTTATCTACTTGCGATTTCTTGCTTTTAAACTGCTAGGTTGGCAGGAGCTGGGACCAGAGATGAGAGCTCACTCCATCAAGCAGCACTAAGGTCTGGAAACGACAGACCGTCCAGTCTGCAGGTCAGCGTCTTAACCTCTGAGCCACTCTAAAGACGTAAGGGCACATTGGTGATTTCTACCAGTTTCTCCTTCTCACTGCACACCCCACTGTTCTGTTCCTAGAGGTCTGCTACAGTAAATTTATGATAGATGGTTGTTGAGGCTGTTTATGGAATATGGACTTGATCAGTGTTTCACTGAGTGTCTTCTTGGTGGGCAAAAGTCTGCCTTTTTCATTGAGGCTCAAGCCAGATTACAGGATAAGGCAGTGCAATCACATAGTGTAAAACAGCCAAAGAACAATGCAATAGGACTAGGATTACAAAAAAAGAGAACAATGCAAACAATGAACTATCTAAGGCAAAGAATACAGAAAGTGGATTAAAAGGCAACAAATGCAGTAACAGCAAGGTGACATTTACACTGATCACTGTTCACACTGTTACACACTACCATCCACTTTCATTATAAAGGTGCCCTCCTGAAGCTCTTGCTTCATTTCATTGGGGAAATTGTGTTTGCTTGCCCATTTATTGCAAAAGCAAACAGAATTCTGCTTTCCCTAGACTTAGCTTCAATCATACAGCAAGACATTTTTACTAGTTGTCTTTGTTTTGTTTTTCTCTATAGCTGAAACCATATTTTTAAAGCATTAATGAATCAGCAAGCTTGTATTACCATGCTGAGCTATTTTTACAACAATGTATATAAGAAACTAGGAGCTGCGGTGGCTCAAGTAGTTAAGACGCTGAACTGCAGGCTGTGGAAGGTCGGTAGTTCAGCAGTTCGAGACCCGAGTGTGCCGCATGACGGAGTGAGCTCCCGTCTCTAGTTCCAGCTCCTGCCAACCTAGCAGTTTGAAACCAAGAAATTGCAAGTAGATAAATAGGTACCACTTCAGTGGGAAGGTAACAGCCTTCCGTGCACCTTGGTGTTTAGTCATGCCGGCCACATGACCATGGAAACGTCTTTGGACAGCACTGGCTCTTCGGCTTTGAAACGGAGATGAGCACCGCAACCCTAGAGTTTCTAGCAAGGGAACTTTTACCTTTATCTATATAAGAAACTATCACTGTGCATTTTCTTGAGAAAAATTACTTTTAAAGGTATCAAGTGATGTTCAAGGTGTTTCTAACCACAGTCTAAAGAATCACAAGAAAGTTTCAAAAGCAGTTATTGATATGGAGCCTGCTGATTTAAAGCAGTATCAGAAAGTCCTAGCATACACAAGCATTTGAGATCCTCTTAAGACAGTTCATTAAATGCAGTAGCTCTGTTTTGCACCACAACCCATTTATTTATTTTAAAAACAGCCAGAGACTGCTTTTCCAATGGAAAGGGGCCATGGCAGCCAGCACAATCAGATTCAAGCAATAAATCTCAACAATTTCAATTAAAACAGCCTCCTGAAACCACTTCCCCCATTCAGAGGCAAGCCTAAACACAATTGTCTCCATCTGCTGCCTAAAAGAGAGTATGGAGGAACCAGGTGTATCTACGCACAGGAGGCACACAGAGTTTCCCTGTATTCTTCTTTATTTCTGCAGTTCTCTCCTGCCTGCAGACAAATTCCTGGGTTCATAGGACCCATAAGAACAAATAGTTATGCAGGTCATCTGAACATGGATAGTTAGATACAGGGTCCTGTTCTCAGCCTGAGGACCTCTGCTCATATTACTGTGGTTGTATGTAAGCCCACATCACTACTGCTCCTCTCATTATTCTGCAGAAAACAGGGGATGCACTAGACCATGTAGGAGGAACTCACACTGTGGCTCCTCCTTATATCGGTACTAACCCAGATTGCTGAGGCTGCCATGGATAGGAGCTGAAATATGCGTTCTACCACATGATCCGGGCATCTCATGTTATCCTGGTAGCATAAGAAAGCCCAATACTACTGTGGCTCCCAAGCTGCCTTGTTAATATGGATACTATGTTGATTCTCAATAGCAGTGCCAGCCATATATAACTACGTATGTATCATTTAAAAAAAAATTCTATATGAATTCAAAAGCAACCAGTGAACCATGATAGAGCAGAGACCTATTTCTTTGTGCTAGCTGAACTTCCACATGGACAACTGAGTTCTCCACATCAGCAAAACCAGTTATTTTCTGGTTAATTTTCTTCCATTTTTTTATGGCAGGGGAAGAAGCATTTCTGGTACAAATATATTTTCTGTATGTACACCAGTGGTAAGGTATCATCAGTTGCCTGGCAGTTTTGTCAGCATCACATCCACATTTATAATGGGAATGCTGGTATTCCTGGGTAGATATTCAGCAGTACTGACATTCTGATCCCCTCTGATCCTTTAGTAAATTTGGAGTGTAAATAAAAGGAGACCAGAGTGTGCAGGCTTCATTGTTCATCTATTAGCTGTTGCCAAGTGTCACAGAGTCCTTCATTTGAAGCTAAGGAATCTCTTCCAACTGATATACATACCAGGTTAAATACCCACCTGTATTATGGAGAAACTGAACAGGAGAACCAAAATTAATCTGGACAGCTTTGATTTGATTTTACTTCATTTCATTCATTGTCGTTATAATCGATGTGATACCACACGGCAATTTGTTTATCTTCTGTATCATTTTTGTACCTTTTCTGTCCTATGGATTTTTTTGTCTCTATGATTGTAAAAAACCAGAATGTGATATAAAATCCTTGCTTTTTAACTGAATAATGTTAAAAAGCCAGTTCCTTTGTTATAATTGATGTGACACCACATGACAATTTGTTTATCCTGTGTATCATTTTTGTACCTTTTCTTTCCTATGGATTTTTTGTCTCTATGATTGTAAAAAATCAGAATGTGATATAAAATCCTTGCTTTTGTCTCCTGTTTAAAAACTGAATAATGTTAAAAAGCCAGTTCCTGCTTACATTCTTCTTTGTACATAAAATCTAAAATGCCACAAAGTCTTATACAGAATAAAGTGCTATTCTCTTTTGAAATAAGGATGAATTACTCTCTGCAATTTGATAAGTCTTTTGAGTATAGCTGGGATTGATACAAAGCTTAACCAATCAGAGATAAGCTTAAAAGATACAGAATACAAGAATGATAGAGTATTTGAAGGAAAGAACATCAAAAGGTAACAAAGCAAAGGTTAGTTGAAAGTGCTTTGGCCATTTGGTAACGTTCATTGCTAACAGGAAAAGCACCACTGCAGGGCTCCAAGCTGTTGCTGCATCCTGCTACTTTTCATGTCACTGCTTTATACCTAAGAACAAAAGCATAACCATTCATTTCCCCCAAAGTGGTTCCTTCTCAAGGCCTGTTCCAGTCTTAGTGCATCTGCTGTTTTCTCTAACGTGATAACTCTTATGTCTTAGGCTGGAACAGACAATAGTTTTTAAATGTGACTGGTTCATTCTCAAGGCCTGTTCCAGTCTTAGTGAATCTGCTGTTTTCTCTAATGTGATAACTCTTATGTCTTATGCTGGAACAGACAATAGTTTTTAAATGTGGCTTGAGGAATGTGTTACTTCCCACACACATTTCTTTTGTCTTGCAGGTGCTCCTTTCATTACTGAACCTGTCCAGACCTGTTTACTAGAGGTAAAAATGGGATGAGTGTGTACACCATGAGCAGACATCCTGATTTTAAACTGGAATATCAGAACACGATGCAGCTCATCCTTTTGTGTTGATGCCTGGCCATGACTTTTAGGGTTGCAAACCTCCAGTTGGGACCTGGAGATCTCCTGGAATTACATCTGATGTCCAAATTACAGGGGTCCATTCCCCTAGAGAAAATGGATGCTTTAGAGGGTTGACTTCTGCTGAGATTCTTCCTCTCCCCAAACCCTGCCCTCCCTAGGCTCCATCTCCAAACCTCCAGGGATTTTCCAACCTGGAGCTGGCAACCCTACTTTGGATCTAGTGCAGGCCCAGCAGTAGCAATCAGTTCTGCCATATGGTACCCCTTACCCTCTCCCTGTGCAGTGCGGCTATGAAACCCTTCCTATGATCTGAGTCCATCCTAGGATCTTCACTGAACTCTTCCTAGGATCTTAAGGGCAGTCAGAGCTCACCAGTGCTGATGCAACACTTTTGCCATTACTTTTATGCAATACATCATGGCCTTAAGGTCTTTTCCACAGACCTCTGATGTAGAACTGTGGTACTAGGATTAGCCTCAGCTGTAGCAGTGTAAACCTCTGTAGGGTCAAAGTCCCTTTGATCTAGGTGCCCATGCATACTCCTGAATCAACAGCCAGCTGTTTGGGTTCACTTCTGATACATCTGATCAAGTTTGTCAATATTACCTTCCAGTGTCAAGCAGTTGGATATAGTATAAAAGAGCAAGAGTCCAGTAGCACCTTAAAGACTAACAAACTTTGTGGCATGGTATGAGCTTTTGTGAGTCAGTGCTCACATCTTCAGGTACTTGGTTGTAGCCTGTGCATGTAAAGTGCTGTCAAATCACAGCCAACCTATAGCAACTCCAGCAAGGGGCTTTCAAGGCAAGTGAGAAGCAGAGGTGGTTTGCCATTGCCTTCCCCTCCAGAGTCTTCCTTGGTGGTCTCCCTTCCAAGTACCGACCCTCCTTAGCTTCTGAGACCTGATGAGATTGGATTGCATTGAATGCATTTGCATATATTATAAAGCATGAAAAACATTAAGAATAGATTGGAATATTAGAGTTTGTTCTTGTGAATGCCCCAAAGAAACGATTGTGGGGACATGGATCTTGTAGATAGTACAAAGCAAACCTGGGATTCCTACATTACTAGTCCCTGACAAAAACAAAGGGCCTTTTGCAAAGTTTAAATCGATGCCACCCAGCAATTAAAATTTCCTGAGCAGTTATAAGTGTATAAACGTTGGGCGATCCTTTTATTTCCAAGGAGTTGTTTTATTTCACAAGAATGTGGTTTCGTCTTCTGTCTTCATCCTCTTTTTCATGGCTCTCTGGTTCCCTTCTCTGGGAAAAAATTATTACTCTTTTATATATAGCGTACATCAAAACAGCTGAGAGTTACATTTGACCTTGTCCTTTTGTTCCACAGCCTTGCTGCCGCTGAGGGAATGCAGTACAATGTAGGCCTATATGACCAGTTTATGACACAGACATGCACGTGAATTCTAACATATCAGCCCCTGAATCAAACTTAATAGGGTTGTTTGCCACTATTTCCCTGTCTATAACTGCTACTCTCATGTGTCTACATCACCAGTGTGACTTCCATACAATACCAAGGTAATGCCAAAGCTAGTGTCATTACGTTTGTGCAAGCGGGTACATCCTAGCATCAGTGTTAATGACTTTTTTGTCAGATTATTTTTTCATACGTGCAGCCCCACTCTTCTGCGTAAGATGTGATACTGCAGTAGTATACTTTTTCAATATGATACATTCATCTGAATTGGAACCCAGTGCTTTCATCAGCCTCCAAGTACCGGTAATTTCAAGATAAATGTAAGAAGAGAATAAATAAATATGAATCTCCTTGGCTTTTACTAATGGCACTACCATTTTATTTGTTGTAATTTTAGTACAATCCAAGCAATAACATTTATTACAAGGTGCATGAATGTGTAGCATATTAAGTTGCAATGCCTACCTGAGTGAATAATGCTGGCCTGTTGCAAACATTCTGTTGTTGAGAGTTTACCCATAAAGGTTTAGAATGTTTTATACATATTCCATGGCATCACAATGGAGGAGAATACTAGGCAGGCTACTGTTAACTGGTTCAGGAGGCTGAGTCTGGGAGCTTTTTAGAACCATCACATTTTACAATCCCCAGACCTAAACCCACTATCATAACCTTACTTTTTCAGACCATTTATGCTTTCTCATGCTTTTTGCTCCAGTTCTGCTTTACCCTTATGTTGTGTACTAGCTGAACCACACATGCGGTCAGGCCGCCATATAGCCCAACAAACTAGAGAAGCTTTGTCACCAGGGACAATAGAGCCCTAGGGATTCTACAGAGAACCTATAAGAGTGTAAAACTTGTATATAGCCTATCACGGGAGTGGGTGTGGTTATAAATGGAAATATAAGCAACCTGTGGGCCAGCGTGTGTATCTCCTATTTCCCTGAAATCACTAAGTAAAGTATGAGCTGAAAATCACTCTATGATGCATCATTCTCAGTACTTTTCACCTTAGTTGTTTTAAATATGATAGATATTTGGTTATCAATGCCAGACCCACCACCCGAAAAACTGCCCCCTTATTTCCATCTATTCTTCCATCCAGAGTTACGGCAACTGCTTCAGGAGTTCTTACTGAAATGATTTCATTACATCCCAAAACAATGGGTGCAAAAACCAGCAGGGGAGCAAATACCTGCAGATGTTGTGGAGGTGGTTTCTATTGCCCCAGAAGGTCGGACCAGAACCAATGGGTTGAAATTAAATCAAAAGAGTTTTCAACTAAACATTAAGAAGACCTTCCTGACAGTTAGAGCAGTTCCTCTGTGGAACAGGCTTCCTCGGGAGGTGGTGGGCTCTCCTTCTTTGCAGGTTTTCAAACGGAGGTTAGAGATGGCCATCTGACAGCAATGCTGATTCTGTGAACTTAGGCAGGTCATGAGAGGGAGGGCAGGAAGGGTTGCCTCAGTGCTTAGTTCTCGTGGCCCTTTCTTACACACCCAGGGAAATACTGACTGATACTTTGGGGTCAGGAAGCAATTTTTCTCCAGGCCAGTTTGGCCAGGGATCCTGGAGGGGTTTTTTTGGTTTTTTTTGGTCAACCTCTGGGCATGAAGAAGGGGGTCACTGGGTGTGGGTGGGCATAGTTGTGAATTTCCTGCATTGTGCAGGGGGTTGGACTACATAACCTTGGAGGTCCCTTCCAACTCTATGATTCTATGATTGTACATAACCAAGAAGACCCAGGAAGTTTGAGGGGAGGGGCACACCTATCCCTGACTCTTTTGCACTTCAGACTTGGAAATTTGAGTGGGGCATTGGATGAGGTCCTCAGCAATTCAGTTCCTTGAATCCTGTCCTTTGTATGCACCTAACATTTTGTTTAAGAATAGTCTTATTAGTATTCATAACTTTTTTAAATTATGCAACTTTCCCATCCGATCAGGGTCCCCAATGCAGTGCACATAAAATACTAGAACAATAAAAACATTAAAATTATAAAATAATTCAATATGAAAACAAAATAACACTAGCGCCAGGAAGAATGGTCAGTAACCATTCTTGGGGGTATACCAAATGCAACAAAAAAAGTCTTCATCCAGTGGTGGGAGACAGGGATACACAGGAAGCTTTCTGGGGAGGGAGCTCCTCAGATTTTGGTGCCAGGACCAAGAGAGCCCTTTCTCAGGTCACCAACCATATAGCCTCAGATGTCAGGGGCAACTGAAGCTAGGCCACTGAAGATGACCAGAATGAGTGGGGAGGTTCATATGGGAGAAGGTATGTTGGTCCCAGGCCATACAGGTCAATACCAGCAACTGGAATTGAGCCTGGCCAGTGCAGATGGAACAAGACTGGAATGGGTCATAAAGACAGCCTGGCCTCAGCATTCTGTACCGACTGCAGCTTCTGGACAGTCTTCATGGGCATCCCCACGTAGAGTGAATTGCATGTTCCCAGGGCATGTGCCACAGTGGCAAGATCTTTTCCACACAGGAAGAACTGCAGCTGGCTCACCAGCCAAAGAAGGTAAAAGATACCACTTCCCTGGCCACAGCTGTCACCCGTTTATCCAACAGGAGGCCTAGGTCCAGGAGGACCCCCAGGCTATGAACCTAGTAGTGTAATAATAAAACATTTTTCAAAAAGTCAATGGTGTCTGGGAGGGCGCTTAATGCAGAACAGGGATTGGTAGGCAGTATTTTCCTGTTCTTGCCTTAATGGCCTGTATCCCATCATACAGCTCTGAAGTTTAAAGTGCGCTTTTTGAAAGGAAGGTACAGCAATTTCTGCCAATTTCCCCATCCCACTGTATCCCCCTAAGGCCTTCTAGTGTCTGTTCCTGGGGGTAAAGTGAGAGTTTTTCAGAGTTTTTCAAATTGAAGTGCCCTTACATCTTCAGAATGTATAGTTGGATATAGGCCAGCATATCTGGAGATCTAACGATAAAGTTTGACAACTAGTTAAATAGTTAGATGACACACACAGCTTCATAACTATGGTGGGATCTCACTTTGAAATGTATAATTATTTTCAAATCTCTGCATGCCAAACAAGACAAGCCATTTACTTTTCTGAGGAAGAAAAATGAGAGCAGGCCGGGTATGGTCGGTCCTTCACTGTCTTCTTGAAACACAATCCTCTTCCGCCCTGCTGTCCAGCATTCCTTTTTTGGAAATCTTATATTCACACCATGTCTGGTGAAGTTTGTGTCAGTGGATTTAAACTTTGGCTTTGTCAGACCAAGGAAGCCCAGTGCTTTTGCCTCTGTACCCCGTCTCTCTGCCTCTCCCCCCTTTCCCCCTCCTGGCTGTGAAAAAGCACAAGGAAACTCTTTGTATGCTCCTAATCCTGAAGCAACACAGCTTTAGCAACATCCAGGGATAAAAGCACCATCAAACCACAACTTTATGGGGGCAAATCTCTTTTAATCCCTCGCTTTAGCTAAACAAAGCTTCTTGCCCTAATCCGCTATTGCTTCAAGGGGGGAAAAAAAGCTCAGATTTTGTTTTTAGTAAGAAGATGATCCAAAGGACTAATTTTGAGAGAGACTAACCAAGTCTGACAGCCTTTAAAATAGGCAACGGGAAAATAGATGCAAACTTCCCTCTCAATTCAAGGTTTTCTATGCAATAATAAGAAATATATCCAAGGGTTTAACTCCTTTTCCCTTAAGCTCACTCTTATTGTATTAAATTCTCTGACCAACTCAGATTCAAATCACCCAGGCCTAAATGTCATTTGATCTTTAAAAGGGGAGTAAAATGTGTGCATATTATTCCCAGGAAGACAGAACAAGGAAAATCAATTATCATAAACAAGGATTATATCACAAACACAGGCAGTATTGTGGGGAAAAACACACGCCAAAATGGCAGTGGTATATGTCAACATTTCTCACTTTTGAAAAAGCATTTGATTGCATTAAGGATAATTATTAATAGATTGTCCTTGGAGAGTCAGTGAGTCTGCATGGTTGAAACTAGTTCACTATCAGTCTCAAATACTTATCCTACTTTCTAAACTGATCTTGACTTGTCTGCATGCATATGGAATCCAAAAAAGTAAAGCTGTCCTTTTGGGATGTTACTGGTTATTGCTAAATTAAAATATTGGGAGGTGCATTGCAACAATGAATCAATCCCTCGTGTACCATTCTGGTCTTGTATATATTGGCCAGTATGTGCCTGTGTAATACATAGCTTTAAAAGCAGTATACATTTATTTGTAAGGGAGTAGAATACATATGAACAAATCTGAGTATCTTGTGGACTCTCTTCTCTCTGTTTGACTCCTGGATTTAGTTCTGAGGTTTCTAATGGAGGCTGCATGTCTGTAGAAGTACAATTCTATCAGATTCTTAGGCCAGGATCCATAGAACCCTGGAACTAGTTCAGTGAGTCCAAGAGGGGCTTAGAGGGCTGTGGCTGAGTGCATCTGCCTGGTATGCGGAAGAAGGTGCCAGTTCCAGTTCCTAGCATCTCCAGTTAAAAGGACTAGGGAGCAGGTGATGTGGAAGATCTGTACCTGAAATTCAGGTGAGTTGCTATCTGTCAGAGGAGGTAATAGTGACCTTGATAAGTGAAAGGCCTGATTCAATTCTTCTGTTCTTACACAGATGTTCACTGCAGCTTCCAGGACCCAGGGGCCTGATCTGGACTAATCCAGAGTTTAGGATTTGTCCAGAGAATGTCAAAATAAATTAATTCAGAATTACTTCTGAAACAAGACACCCTGTGAGGTAGGTGGGGCTGAGAGAGCTCTTTTAAGAACTGCTCTTTCAAGAACAGCTCTTGTCAGAACTATGGCTTGCCTAAAGTCATCCAGCAGGTGCAAGTGGAGGAGTGGGGAATCAAACTTCGTTCTCCCAGATTAGAGTCCGCACACTTATCCACTACACCAAACTGCCTTCTCTCTCCAAATTTAGAATGTAGACAATGTCAAGGCTTCATTTGAGTTTCTCAGAGACAGCATCATAATCAGATTTAATTATCTGCATAATGCTACATCATGTTCATGCTCACTATGTGATCCCTGCTTGGATAAGACCACACAGTGAAAAAGCCCTTTCAGATTTACCCCCCCCCCAAAAAAAAAGCAAAAAAAAAGCACCAAAGCAGAAGGGCATTTGGGGAACAATCAATACAAACAGATACTTTAAAAAATGCAGAAACAAGTAGATGTTTTTCAGAAACATTTTTGCACCTCTAAAATGGTGACCTTTGCAGCAAAAATTAAATCTCACACAAAAAAATCTATCAGAGCAGCACTAGTATAAAAGCATTCACATTTGAATTTTGAATTCACATTCAAAAACTGATTAGGACACTGGAAAATTTGGTGAATTTTGCATATTCAATATCCTTTCAGCTGTAATTTTAAGCAATGGCACTGATAATTTATATATTCATTTGCTTGTAATTCATATGAGTCACTGATGAGGCTCAAATCAATGTATACTAGACTTATTGGTCCACCGTGCAGCATATTTGATGGATTGCATGCAGCAGTATTTAACATGTGATAGTTGAACTGTAGCAGTATTTTCATACTATGGCACTTGACAGATAACATACAGTAGTAATTGGTATTTGACAGCTGACCTTATAAGCTCTTTGGTTTATGAGGTTTCATATTTGAAATCTGCAAAAATGAAAAATAACAATAAAAAGGTGCCAATAAACCCTTTTTAAAAACTCTTATTTAACAAATCTGCTATTCCAAATCTGAGCTTGTAGCATGTAGCATTTTGAAGAGAGAAGCAATCTGCATTGATTTGCACTTAAGGAATCTTTACTTAAGTTGTGGCAAAAGCAGTAATAACAACAATATCAACTGTCTATAACAGCTACTTGTACTTCTAATTGGAGTGTTTTAACATCTATACCTTCAAAATGATTTGCTTTGTGAACTTGTATATGGTTGTTGGACTGCAATAAATTATTCATTCATTCAGTTACTTGTAGAAAGGGCTAATAAGGTCACATGGTCCTTGTATAAGGTGGTAGAATTCCAAAATGCATCCTCTAGTTTAGGATATGCAACTGGTAGAGTAGGTGTTCAATCCAATCTCCAATGAGTTCTCATTGGCCTTCCATCAGAACACTTACCTCCAAGGTTTTCACACCATAATATGTACATTATCTATCACTCTATGACGGTGGGTAAGAAGATCTCTCCCCCCCCCATCCATCCATCCAGGAGTAATTTTGTAGAAAAAGAGGTGCAGGAGTTCATTAGCATAACTTGTTAGCATAACTTATTTGCATATGCCACACCCCCTGACATCACCGGAAGTGTGTCAGAAGGCAACACCCACCGCTCAGGCTCCACTGGACTGTTTTGGATTGCTAGCTATTGGGGGGAGGAATGTGCAGATCTGTCCTCACAGAGGAGGGAGAGCTTGTACCTGAATAAAACTTGGTCTTAAAGGTGCCACTGGACTGTTTTGGACTGTTTTGGACTGGGGGGCCTGGGGGGGTGTTCTGCGGCTTACCTGGCTGCTTCTTGCTCTGACTGAGGGCTGCTGGGAGCAGGGGGTGAGGCTTGTTGCATGTGCCCACCCCCTGGGCTCTTTACTGCCAGAGCTCCGCTCCTGTGAGCTCCTGCAGGAAATGACCCCTGGATCTATCTATCTATCTATCTATCTATCATCTATCTATCGTCTCACCAGAGATAAAAGTTCTAGCCCAACCTGCCTCTTGGTAGGCTGATTTGGTACTTGCAAGGTATATTTTGTGGGGGAGGGGATACTGGAAAAAACCTGATCCTTACCTGCAGTCTGAAATGAGACAGTATCATCTCAATATCCTATGAACTCATTTTCCATTTGGTTTTGCTGCATGTTACCAGGGCTTGTCAGATAGACATAGATTAGGGCCCTTTAACCCTCTTCTCTCCATGTTGGACAACAAAATATGCTTGTGCAAAATTTCTGATCCTCAGCTGCTTGCTCCTATCTTAGCTTGCACATGAGTGTCAGAAGCTGGGGTGGGGGAGGGCATAAAGGGAGAACTGTGCTAAAGCCTCTGACGCTGGGGAAGGATGGGGGTTACATAGTCCTTTGCTTGTGTGACTCAGCAGGCAGAGCTAACATTGCTGGCCCTCCAGTCCTTGTCCATCTCAAAATATGCCCCTGGTTTAAAATAATAGTTGATGACCAGGAGATCTAGGTCCTATTGCAGTCCATCTTAAGGATTGATGCTTGAGCAAAGAGGTGATCTGACCCAGCCATCTGGCTAACCCACCCACCCATTTTTAGAAATCCATTATGTATAACGCCTCTGTTCAGCTCAAATGCTGTCTGCTATCACGCATAGCTGATCACAGTGAACCAATTAGCTGGCATAGTTGATGACAGGTTCTCCTCCTTTAATCTGCTGCTGTTTTATTGTCTATGTTGACGATGGTGATTCCGCTAGACACTGATCTCAGAAACACCTCAACTGCGGTTGTTAATCTGGTTAAAATATTTACAAATCTCTTTCTTCTTCTCCCATTCCAACTGAATAGGGAGGGTAGATTGGAGCTACACAGGCCTGCCACTGTGTTAGAGGTGCGTGGGATTATTCTCCTGTTGTATAGGCACAATAGATGACAGATAAAAAGGAGCTTCCCAGACACCCAGGCTTGCCAAGCAGCCGTATTAGATTGCTTTTAAAAATCAGCACAATAGATTTCCCATCTCCAAGGGAAAGCATGCAGCAGCACAAGAAGAAATTCAAAGCACACTCAGGTAAAGTTAGTAAAACTTTCTGATATTCTTGAGCAATAAATAGAAATGTGATGATCAACTCTAGACTGACAAATTTCAAGAATTTATGTATCAGGGGCAGTGGGGATGATCAACTCTAGACGGACAAATTTCAAGAATTTATGTATCAGGGTGGAATATTGCTGTTATTTACATAGTACTTATTTACATATATACCTATTTTGTGAGAGCAAGTGGTCACAAATGGGAAGTGAGGCTGACAGCTTGTTGCATGATCTGGGATCCCCTGGGATAACAATCCTTCAGGTTAGTTCAGCCTTTGATTTATTTCAGCATTCAAGGGACAAATTGTAGACTGAAGGGAATCAGAAGAATTAGAACTCCCCAGCACAATTAAGGCCTCTAATGTACCTCTTTCTTCCAGTTATGGACATATAAACATTAGTAGTCTTGTTACCTCTAACAAACAGAGCTCAACATTCCTCACAGACTCAAAATGATTTGGCAATGACCCAGCATGTGGCTGAAGTACCCAATGGGCCCTTATGTGTATAGATAGAGGTTACTACCTCAGGAACAATTGCATTTCCCCAATGGGAACCTACTGCAATTTGAATATCAGAAAATGTGATGGCTTCACAGTATGCGTCTCTGAGTCAAAATAGTTTGATTGCACACAACAAAAGACTAGTAATAGCAGATTCAGTGTTCAGAACACATATTCTGAAAGGGCCTGTGAAATGACAAAAAGACATTTCCTCACCCTCTGTCTAGAATTAATGTGATAGTGGGAGGTGGTCAAATCCCTTTAAATGCTGAGTACTGCTCTATGAGTGAATGCAAATCTATTGGGGCACAGATATCATTAAACATATGGGGGAATACAGTAATGGCAAGTAAAATCAAAGCTAATTCATGTTTCCATTACTGTCCATACAGAGGCTTTAGAAGAATCATGGCTTTATGTCTGTTATGTTTCAACTAGCTTACAAAATCCTCCAAGCAGCCTAGATATTGCCATATGAAAAAATGACCCAGCATGATCATACTGACAACTGCCAGTTTTGTGAATATGGTAGTCTACTTTTTGTTTTTTATCCACCACAGCTTCACTAGCTATACTCATCAGACAGCAGTGATTATCAATGATCACAATGTGTCAAACATTACATCTCCAAGGCCACTGCAAAGGGAACACTTTGGGCAAAGAATTTTAGGGCATCTCAAGCAGATGTTTGATTGCTGATGTTATTCTGGTACAAAAGGAAGGCATTCTTCTCTTTGTCATATTAATGCAGTGCTCAAACATGCACATGGTGTGCTTTGAATGGGGTAAGAAGGAAGCATTTATCAGGCCTTTCTTGCAAAAGCCACATTGGCAGCACAGTGGCCCTATCCATTTGACTTGCTGTTCTAAGCCGGGGCAGTTTGGACATGGCTACAACGTGACTTGTGCAGTTGAGAATGTTGGCTGAGGATATAGGCTTCTGTCCTAGATTCTTTCTAGCACCTTTTCATTAAGACATTTGCTCATTCAAATGCCATCAATCTGTTCAGAATCTGATGACTGAAACCATGACTGAAATGATATTGATCGCTTTTTTAAAGTTTTACTTGTTGATGGACTCTGAAGACTGACCCAGGTCTATTCCAGCCATCCTAACCAGGGGCAAGGGTATTGATATCAATACAAGCAAGAACATTCAGAGACCTGTGAAAACAGACGTTGAAGACTTGGCCTTGACACACACAAAAACAACATGATGAATAGTTGTTGGCTCTACTGGCAAGAGGACAGGAAGGAGAGGTGTGGAGGAAAGGGAAGAAAGAAGCGAGACAAGCAATCTGCAACCAGCCTAGGAAGATTACTGCCATAAAAGCAATGCTGGAAGGGGCTAGTTATCAAGTGGAAAACAAGGAAGTACAACCAGCTCCCCCGTTGCCAGATTTAGAGGACTCCAGTTGGAAGGTTTGCACTCCTGTGGGCCATTAGGACCGGAGCAGAAATGGATGCAGTAATCCAGAACATATTGAGTCTCTAGGTTACCATGAAATATAATGCAGAGAAAAATGAATTATTTTCGAAGGGAAGCTGTAGAAAGCACATACAGCTTCCCCCCTCTTTTTATTGGAACTGTGATATCAACAGGCTCTCTTAACAGTTGAAAACAGCTGCTTATGTTTTTCATAGAGTTTTAAGGACCCCCTTTGGAATTGTCCATAGGGGTTACAAAGGGAAGCGAAATACAAGGAGGAGAACAAGGAAGAAGGGGCTTGTGAATTTCTAAGAAGTAACTGGCTTTTGGTTTTTTGTTTCCCCTCCCAGCTGTTGGCAGTAAGACATTAATACAAGTCCTATCCATGCTTAGAAACTGCCAGTTAAAAGTAGCCTGCATAATAGTGCTGCCACTACAGTACAGACCTGCCTCCATAACTGCTTTGACTTATAGAGTTACAGAATAAAATGCTGCTCTGCCTTATAGTCTAACCCAGAAATATGTTTCACTGTAATAGGTGAGAAGCAAAACAAAGGTCCATATGATGGCTTTAAAAGGAACAGATGTGCATTCTGGGCATGTATGCCCATCCCCTCTGTCCACATGGGTCTGCAATCCCTTCCTCTTGTGACTCAAAAAACCAGTCTTAGGCAGGCTTTGGTCACTCCCCATTGCACATAACAAAAGCTCCAGGACCATCATGGTAGAACAGACTATACAGAAGGAATTAAGCTAGCAGACCCCAATGAAAGGTGCTTTCCCCCCAAACTACCATGCTTTTGCTTCCCATGTTACCAGTTTTGCATGTAAACACCAAAGAAAGAGCATGGCAAGTGGCTGTCTGAGGCCTTTTATGCACCAGTAGTTTCCCTCACTTTCACAGTGCTTCTCCGTCGTGGTATCTTTTTTGTTCTGCATTTCCCCCACTTTCACCTTGCATGTCCATTAGGGGTTTTGGGGTTTTTTTTTAGTTCTGCATTGATTTCCATCCCTTCAGCTCTCAGTTTGTGTTCTGTTTGCTGTTTCCCCGGTTTTTCTGAAAGTGGTTTTGTGACAATTTTTCCCCTGGCTCCTCTTCCAAGCTGATGGTAATTCAAAAGTATACAGTTTCCCTCAGATTTTCCCCACCCTTTCCCTGCCCCTCAGAGGCCACTCCCTGCCAACATCAAAGTCATTCTGCCCACTCTGCGCCTTCCACCATCTTCTCCCCTTCATTGGCACTTACTTTCCCCATCAAGTAAAGGTTGTTGTTGTTGTTGTTTTTGCAAGCAGGATGAGTTTAGCTAAATAAGTTTTTCACTAAACTGGGTTCTCTGGGTTGAAAAATCATTCATATGGAAAGGCTGAGGTAGTGGTTTGTGTGGCTGTGCAGAAGCTGATCCTGTGGGGATAGTTCCCCTCACAGGATTGGCTAGGGCTCTGCTGGGCAGCCTGGTTTAAAATGGACAGCTCAACAGAGCCCACCAAGTTTAAACCAGACTGCAGGAGAAGGCAGCACACAACCGAACTTGCAGGGAGCCAGCAGCATCGCTGTGCCTGCAGGGAGCTATTCAGCTCTGTGCTGGCTTCTCCCACTGCCCCGGGGAAAGGGGGAAGAATCCTCTGCCCCCACAGTCACTTATCATAAGCCAGGACAAACCCATCCTCTGAACCTTAAAGGAGAAATCTTTAGCCTGGTTACCATGCCTCTGCTTCTCAGATGAGGGACAAGCAAGGAAGAGAACAGGCAGGCTGCTTAGAAAGGGGGAGGAGGTGGGAGACCAAGAGGGGAGAAGCTAGTTGTGTGAGTAGGAAGGGCTGTTTGCTGATAATCAGAAGTTACTGGCAATCAAGCAGCACCATCGTCTCTCCAAACGTGGAGACACTCAACATACCCACACCCACAGTAGAGCTGCCCTCTCCCCTAGCACTGGCAATATGGAAAAGGGCGCTTTTCGGCTCCTTGTCAATTTTGGGACAAATATGGTCAGTTTCAACAGTGGGTTTTCCCCCCTTCCCTGCTTTCCTTTCTGCTCCCGATCATTTAATGTACTAACACTAAAAGGCATGTGCAAACCATGAACTATGAGGACTTGAAAGGAAGGTGCTTGTTGGACACTCCTGAGCAGCTGCAATGGGGCAATTGCATGATTATTTTTTTAATTGGACACTGGCACTGCCCACCGCACGTCACAAGTGACATTCCACCCCAATTTAGAGAAGTGCAGGGTATTTTTGTAGCTGCAGAATAAATACACCTGATGGTATAGGACTGGTGCGGGTGGCAGGCACAGAAATCTGAAGTCTAGTTGACTGCTTGACTGCTCAGATACTCTGCAATAAGTTGTGAGTGCGGAAAGGGCCAGAGTGTATCATTAAGCACCTTGGAATCTCTATCTTATGAACATATGCAGCTGCCTTATTGTATCTTTGATCTATCTAGCTTGGGGATTCAAAGCACCTTACAACATAGTTGTTGTCAGTTTTTATCTCAGTTTTTATCCTTACAACAACCCTATGAAGTAGATGAAGTTGAGAGTGACCAGCCCAAGATCTCCCAGCAAGCTTCCACAGCAGAGACTGGGTCTCTAAGATCCCAGGCTAGCACTCTAACCACTGCAGCACACTGGCACAGCCATCCCAAAATGGTTCAAGGCCAAATGCTGCTCAGCAGTGGGAACTTGCTTGACCCTGTCACTGGGCTCCCAGTGGGCATTTGCTGCTCTATTAGAACAAGCTACTTTAAAGCTGGCTTCAGCTGGGAGGGTGGGGTAGAAATCTGAAGAATAAGTAAATAAATGAGTAAATAAACAGGTTATGCCTAGCAAAGTCAATGGAAACATCTCCTGTGCTGGTGAATGAAACTTTCTAGTTACTTTCAAAAGGTAGCCGTGTTGGTCTGCAGTGGTACAGCCAGATTCGAGTCCAGCAGCACCTTTGAGACCAACAAGATTTGGGGAGTATAAGCTTTCGAGAGTCAAAGTTACCTTTGTCAGGTCCCTCACATAGGGAGTCTTGACTCTCGCAAGCATATACCCCACAAATCTTGTTGGTCTCTAAGGTGCCTCTGGACTCGAATCTGGCTCTTCTAGTTACTGGGAGAAGTCTTTAAGTAGGTAGGCAGGTACACTTGTATATCTGCACATGCCCACAAAGTGCAAAATGTTATCCACCCAAGTCTCTTCATCAGCTTAACAAGCCCAGTGATAAGCATGCAAACAAGAACAGCAGGACAGGATATTTGTCACGGATGAAAAAGGGCATGCAGTGCTCCGTCCACATGGCCTGTCCTTGGGAAAATTGTAGCCGGAGGGTAACAAAATGTCCATGCCTTCATCTGGCAGAGAATAGGCTGCAGGCTGCCTTCCTTAGTCATTGCAAATAAATCTCTGTTACCAATACAAAGGGCTCTTGGGAGAGCATTGATATACCTCAGTGTGAAACCCAAACATGCCTGTTACCTCCCCATGAGGATGGAGCAAGCCGAGAATGGGTTAATTAGGAGGATAATGAGCTAACAAGGTTTCATTTCTGTTCAGTGGCTCAATGAGGAATTCATTAGGAGGGCTTAATCTAACAGAACAATTCCAAGGCTTAGAAAGATTGCCCATTGATTGGCAACTGGAGGGTTTATTTACAGGTTTTCACTTGAGGAGGAAGGGTCAAATATCAGCATATGCATTTCAAACAGGTCCATTGGATGAACGACAAAAAAAACTGTACAGGAAAGAATGTTAAAATAATATTTGATAAGTAACAGAAGGGTAGGGAGAGGCTCTCAGTGGGAGGTAGGTGCTTCTCAATGAAGTTTTGCTGATTTGCCCCTCATGATCCTGGGAATCAGGCCGAGCTCTAACGAAAAGTTCACCCATGCAGAAGAAACCAGAAATTACAATAGAACAAT
Source organism: Gekko japonicus (assembly GCF_001447785.1). Taxonomy (NCBI): domain Eukaryota; kingdom Metazoa; phylum Chordata; class Lepidosauria; order Squamata; family Gekkonidae; genus Gekko; species Gekko japonicus. Next base: position 10,175 of record NW_015173124.1, on the reverse strand, counting down.
ACAAGATACCGGTCTGATCCTGCAAAGTCATGAACAACAGCACATTGAATTATAAAAGGAAATAACTTTAAAAGACCAACTGACACATCAGAGAATTTTTTAAAAGTGGGATTTGAATAGTTTTGGAGAAAACTGTAACAGTTAATGGATAGAAAACTAGAGCTAAAGTGCATAACATTTTTTTCAGTTCATAACCATTCCCTCGAATTGACAATTTGACACGGTATTTCTAAAAGTTTATTTAATTTGTGTGTTTTTCTTTCTTTTTTAATGGAAGCATCAGAGCCACAAATACAAATAGAGCAAAAGGAGCCCAACTTAAAAAAGAGAATCCGCTGCAAACTGCCATCCCTAATTTTTCCAGTTTACCATTATTCCAGTCAGGCAATACGCAACAAAGCACGTTGCTTATGTATGGATGTATTTCACTATTTCATGTTGTCCATTTAATAATCAAATGTTATAATGTGTGCCCTTTTTCATTCTGTTAAAAAGCCCAGCACTGTTGTTTTCCCAAACAAGAGGGTCTGATCTCCTGATCTATAGTACTGGCTTAGCCATCCTTTTGACAAATGATTAATTCTGACTTATTGATATGTACAAGCTTGCAACAATGTTCACAAAAAACAACAACAACAACTGATGGAGCCAATATTTGAGTATAATATTTCCATCAACTAAGGAGAGTAAACCATATCTATAGTCTGTGATAGCTGCAGATCTGTCTGAAAATGGCAATACTGGATTCATAGAGCTATTAGATAGATACACACTTTCTTAAAAAGCCCACTGTTGATGCATGAAGTGCTTGCTACAGTTTATTAACTGACAAAACCCAGATTGTTCTTTAATATTCCTAAAGCTGGTGTTAAGCACATTACGAGCAATTTTCACTTTCAATAAGAAAGTGACCCTTCTCTTGGCCTTTGACCTAACCCTGGACTCTCTCTGCAGCCATGAGGGACTTTGTAAAATCAGCAGATCATGCAGTGGCGGGGATCCCTGAACATAAGCATTGCAGACATTTTCCTTGGGATTTTCTTCTATTGATTATTCTATCCCCTTAAGCTTCTTTTGAACCCGGATGTATCTCTTCATTTATCTCTATAGTCGCTTTTTCTGTTTTCATGTGGGTTGTTTTGAGAAGCAGATGGGCCTCTTGGTAAACCAGAATCCTTTCACTGAGCATTAGAAAAGGTCATGTTGTGCTTTTCTTAATAGCAGAAAGAGGTACAGTAGTGTAGCAGTTAAAATGAGAAAATGGGTAATCTGTTCCAGTTTTGCTATCTTTAATTTTTTTTAACTAAATAATAGGCTGAAAATGCATTCCTGTTTGTTTTGGTAGGCAATTATGATAGTGGAGTATAGGGAGGAAGCAAGAAGTCATCTACCTATTGCTATTATTTCGAGCTTTTCTGCTGTCATATTCCTAAAGAACAACTTACATGGCTGACTGTGCAGCTATTTAATAACATTTATGTCTCATGGGTACTGTATGCTGTGGTCTTAAGAATACATTGCTGGGAGTAAGCCCCATTGAATAGAATGGGACTTACTTCTGAGTATAGCTACTTAGGACTGCTCCCATAATGCCTCTCACAAATGGCAGTAGGTGCAAGCTACGTTGTAATATTTGTTTAGTTTATTCCCAAACATTATTCATTTCATTTATCTTTAAGTCTATTTCTTAAACACATAAATTTCCCTATTATATGAGGAAACTACATTTTGCACGAGGCTGTTCTATAGCTGTAGACAAAACCAGAGTTTTACCCCTATGAAACCAGCTCTGCCTCCACCTTCTGCTCAGTTATATCCTCAGTAAATAATAGCAGATTTGTGCATTCGGAGACCCAGATGGAGCTTCTCTCCCACCCCCACCTCCCATCCCCATAAATTAATGGTGTCTTGCTGAGACCAACTGGGCGTGTAAAAATCTGGGCAAACCTCACAGCAGTAGTCTGGTAACCCAGAAGTGTTATGGGCAATGGGCTGGCTCTTGTAATGGAGTGCCAAAGGACTTGAGGGGGCTGTAGTGATTACAAGAAGAAATGTTTGTTTACCAACTGTTTAAGCAATTTACAAAGCCATCATTAGAGTTAGAACACCAGCAGGCTTCTAATAAATCCTTAGGGTCATGCAATTAGAACAGCCTTCAGTCAGAGGAAGGCAAAAGGACTTAACTAAACCATCTTAAATTTAAAAACTTCTGTTTCTTTGCCTTGTCATTAATCATGCATGCGATCATTTCAGCATGTGTTCAAGTCTCTGAACTGTAAATCAACGGGGCTTCATTTTGCCTGGATCATGCCCACACCGTTCAGAGGCTTCTGACTGAGACATAATCTGGGCCCAGTGCTTGGCCCTTCTCTGTCAACAGCATCATCATGTGCAGCCTCAGCCCCTCCACCAGCAGCTGTGCCTCCCCATCCGCCATCCTGCCCATTCTTGCTCGCTCACTGCTGGGCTCACATAAGCAATTTTAAAAGAGCCTTGGGTGAATAACTGTTTGTGCGCTCATCACTAAAAGGTTTAAAAAAATGTGGCAAAACCACGAGTGAGTGATCTGACTTCCCAAAAGGCTTCACCTCACAAGAGAGTGATCAGACACCCACAGAGGCACTGTGAAACCAGTAGGACCTGTAAATACCGGACTTTCTGTGGTGTCGGGAAAGTCAAGGGTGAGCACAGAGACCTGATGACTGGGGAACAGGAGACAGATGTGGCTGTCTGGGTGCACATGTTAGATCCATTGGGGAGAAGCAACGGCAGTGCATCAAACAGCTCATCTGATCGCAGCCTAATATTCTGTACTAAAGTGTACTAAATGTCTATTTCAACATTGATTAAAGTACCCAAGAAAGATGACTGTGCAAGTAGCTTGTTCTCACAAAAATGTGTTCTCTCAGTTTGGAAACTCTGCTTACCATCCGTCCTTCTTATTAGAAGCCAACCCTTTTTCTTGTCCCACTGCCTGTGGCAGCAGAGAACTGTTTTTGTTCATGTCAACTTTAAGCACTAGCAAACTGTCATTTATTATAACTCCCATTTCCCTCCTTTGTGTGTGAGCTAAAGACAGTTTAGCCAACCAAGCTAATGATCTCAATGCCTTTTCTAATATTTTCAGTGCGATCCCACTGATTTTCATGAACATAAGAACATAAGAGAAGCCAATGTTGGATCAGGCCAATGTCCCATCTAGTCCAACACTCTGTCACACAGTGGCCAAAAATACCAGATACCATCAGGAGGTCCAGCAGTGGGGCCAGGACACTAGAAGCCCTCCCACTGTTGCCCCCCCCAACACCAAGAATCACTTGCACCAGACTGAGAGTTCCTATCTATACCTTGTGGCTAATAGTCACTGATGGACTGCTGCTCCATATGCTTATCTAATTCCCTCTTGAAGCTGTCCATGCTTGTAGCCACCACCTCCTGTGGCAGTGAATTCCATGTGTTAATCACTCTTTGGGAGAAGGTTAGTGAGACAAGATCTTCCCTTACAGAACCCATGCTGACTCTGCCTCAATAGTTTTTGTATATCAGTGTGCCTACTAATTCTTTCCTTAATAACAGTCTCCACCAACTTACCCAGTATCGATGTCAGACTGACTGGCCTGTAATTTCCCAGATCTCCTCTGGAACCTATTAGAGATGGATTTAGCAATGTGTAACTCTGTTTAGGATTCCACTGTTCATGGCATTTAAAGGTGGTTTTAAGATGTGTTTGCATAGTTCTTGAATATGTTCACAGCAATGTTCATGTTGATTAACAAATATGCATGGACCAACATTTTGGGCTCACAGCATTTCCCTATTTTTAGCAATTTGCAAGCCAAATCTTATGGTTGACAGGTGGTCCCACAGATTTAAATATATGCATTTGCAGTTCTGATTCATGGTTTGGGGCCTGAGCTCTTCGTAAAAGGTTGCCCCAATTTTGGGCACTGAACCACTGAAAATCAGGTATCAGCTATTTGGAAAATGTGTCACCTACCCTGAAGGTGTCTTTTTCAGAAGCCATGTTCCTCCAAGCTAAGAGTAACCTTCCTCTCTGCCCCATCTTACCAAAGCTCTTAATGCAGAATCCTCCTCTACTCTACTCTCCCCCTCCTGCTGCTATGTCAGAAGCTCTCTCTGCATTGATGAATCCATGCACAGTAGTAGGTTATATTCATTTGTCTTCCTTCTCACATCGTTTATCACAATGAGGGTGCTATTGTGGAGAATCCTGAAGGAAAGCCTGCTTATTCTGCTGCCTGGCTGGAATGCAGCATTTCAATCAGCTGATTGCTTATTATTGCTACCTTGTCGGAAAAGCTTGGCAGCTCATGGAAGGGCAGAAGAGTCTGACACTCTTCTTGTGTGGAAGAGTGATAGCAGCACTTCTACATGTCTGCTGTATTAGAGATGCTGCAGAACCATGTCTCCAGTCCTGCAAGCATGGTATGCATTCAGGCTCCACAGTTCCCTGGAAATATCGCACCATGTTCAATCTGGGAAAGTATCAACAAGCTACAAAAAGCACTAGTCTTTATTCAAGCTAATCCTGGAAATAAAGTGAGTTTATTGGCGCAAATGTAAAGCAGACATGACTTTGCTCACCCTGCACCCAAACCAACATTAACCTGTAAAAACTCTAGAACAAAGTTTGAGTCCAGTGGCACCTTTTAAGACCAACAATGTTTTATTCTGGATATAAGCATTCGTGTGCATGCATCCTTCTTCAGATACAGTGAAACAGAATTCACCATTACATATAGATAGCAGGTGAGGAGGATGTTGCCAGGAAGGGCCAAACAGAGCTAAGACTGGATTAAGGCAATTGGTAAAACCTGTGAATAGCAGAAATTGTAGTTAAAATCAGATTAAGGCAATTGGTAAAACATGTGAATAGCAGCAAATATAACTAAGGCCCCAGTCATACAGGCTGGATATCGCGGGGGGGTGAGGCGTGGCGAATTGCCCCAGCGCAGTTTGATCCACGATTACGTGATCAGATGCACCCGCGGCACACCACGGGTCCTTCCCTCGGCGCCGGCGGGTAAACGAGGGTGGCGATCACACGATGATCCTGCAGTGCAGCAAAGAAGCAGCATGGCGCGATCACACCAGCAATGGCTAGGCGCCAATGCCGTGACAAACGGGGTCATTTATTTTTTTTAAAGCCAAAACGGCACTTTCGCTTTCCTCTTTGTGCGCATGCGCTGTTGGGTGCTTGTGCGCATCTTGTGGAGACTTGGGGGGGGGAACCTGTTTGCCACAGGACATGGGCGGGCACCGGATGCCACGGACTACCACCGGAAATGCGATCAGACGCCAGCCCTTGCCCCGCGGTTTCCAGAAACTAGTACCTTGGAGGTACTAGTTTTTTACACCACATCTTCGGCAAAAAGCCTCGGGTTCGCCACGGGAGCTCTACGCTTCCCAGATGTTGCGGTCAGTGTTCCCTCTAAGCTGAGTTAGTGTGAGCTAGCTCACAGTTTTTTAGCCTCCAGCTCACACGTTTTTGTCTTAACTCAGGAGGATGGCTCCAGAGCAAACTAATTTATGCAGTAGCCAAACCGCTCGCTCACAACTTTAGTGCCAGTAGCTCACAAAGTAGAATTTTTGCTCACAAGACTCCATGGCTTAGAGGGAGCATTGGTTGCGGTGTGATCGCACTCGGAAAATCCACCTATCTTCCGTCTCTGTAGCGTGGCTCCGTGCGACCGCAGACTTAGATTGGATTAAGGCAATTGGTAAAATTTGTGAATAGCAGCAGATTAGCATACAGCATAATATAAGAGTTTACAAACAGTTGTGAGAACTGAATGCATAGTCATATAAGAAACCAATATCTCTGTTAAACCCTGGGGGTTCCATTGTAAAAGCTCTAATCAGTTGCTTAGTTCAAAGTGGACTTCTGCATCTCATCCAGCAATTTAGAATTGGCTCAAATACCAAGAGATAACCAACAGTGCCATCCTAAGCAGAGTCACACCCTTCTAGGTCCACTGAAGTCAATGGGTTTAGAAGGGTCTGATTCTGCTCAGGATAGCAGTATTCGTTGTTCTCTTTTTTCTGCAACATGTAAAATGCAATAATAATTTGTGTTCTGATGAAAAAGAAGAAAAGGCATTGTTTTCCTCTTCCTCCATCATCTTTGTAAGATCCCTCCACCCAAGCACTGAGGGCTGGAGAGCTTTATGGACAAAATGCCATGGTGTGGGGGGCTGCATTGAAGAGCAGAATCTGATGAAATCAGGCTTCATCCTTCTTATGCCAACACAAAGTTTTCTCCACTAGCAGAAGGAAGGAGGTGAAGCAATTTTAGCTCCTTTTGTGCCTTCCCCTTTTTCAACAGGTCACCCCAATTCCCTGCACAGATCTTAGTGGGCTGTTTGGGGTAGGTGAGGAATGATCTAGTTGTCTGCTTTGTAGGATCCAAACCCCAGTTTCTACAATGTTATAGAATTCCTATAACATGGGGTTTTTGGGGGGTGGGTGGGGATATTTTAACCCAGACTCCTACGACAGCTTCCTGACCCAAATTACCACCCTTTTGCCCCATGGCTGCCTTTTAACTAGGTGTGCTCAAATACTTGCAAGTTCAGCTCCCATCCTGTTCATCAGTCATAAATGGAAAGCTGATTGTTCAGTGTGCTGTTCGGCTGTGTCCCAATGAGTTCATGTGTGTTTGTACACTGTGTGTTCGCACACTAGTTACACTGTGACTAGATAGATTTCTAATAGCAGCCCATCCCTCAGAAACTTGTCTATTGCCACTAATTCCAGTTTTAAAAGGCAGATAGTAAAAAGGAAAAAAAAGTTTGATATTTTTGGACTTACAACTTTGGTGCACCTTTGGTCTCTGCCCACGTTACCAGCTGATTGGTTCTTGTGATCCCTTCTCAAATTGATGCCACTGAATGAACAGGCACAAAGAGGGGACAAACAGCACACAATTCCATGCTTTATAGAAGTCGGTTTAATACTCCAAATGACCATGACCCCAGGGAATCTTGTTTCTTCTCTGGTAAATGAGATCGTTTAATTTGCAGAGTGGACCAAAGCAGCCACAAAGTTTTGTTGTTATTGTTGTTCAGTCGCATAGGCGAGTCCGACTCTTCACAGCCCTATGAACCACATCATGCCAGGCCCTCCTGTCTTCCGTCGTGCTCCGGAGTTTGCTTAATTTCATGTTTGTTGCATCGATAACACTGTCTGACCATCTCATCCTTGCCGTCCCCGTCTTCTTTGACCTTCAATCTTTCCCAGCATCAGGGCCTTCTCCAGTGACTGCTCCCTTCTCATTTGGTGGCCAAAGTATTTGAGCTTCAGCTTCAGTATCTGTCCTTCCAGGGAACAGTCAGGGTTGATTTCCTTTAGGACTGACTGATTTGTACTCCTTGCAGTCCAAGGGACAATCAAGAGTCTTCTCCAGCACCATAATTCAGAAGCATCTATTCTTCGGTACTCAGCCTTCCTTATAATCCAGCTCTCACAGCCATACATTACTACTGGGAATACCATCGCTTTGAGCATACAGACTTTTGTTGGCAGGGTGATGTCTCTACTTTTTATTATGCTGTCCAGGTTTCCCATCAGGTGTCTTTTAATTTCACAGCTGCAGTCACTGTCTGCAGTGATCTTGGATCCCAGGAACGTGAAGTCTGTCACTGCTTCCACAACTTCTCCTTCTATTTGCCAAGGAGTGATGGGGCCGGATGCCATGATCTTAGTTTTTTTGATGTTGAGTTTCAAGCCCACTTTTGCGCTCTCCTCTTTCACCTTGATCAAGAGGCTCTAGGTCCTCTTCACGTTCTGCCATTAGAGTAGTATTGTCTGCATATATGAGGTTGTTGATGTTTTTCCCAGCAATCTTGATTCTGACTTGCAGCATTTTGCATGATGTACTCTGCATACAAATTAAATAAGCAATGTGACAATATACATCCTTGTCATACTCCTTTTCCTGTGCTAAACCAATCAGTTCTTCCATATCCAGTTCTAACTGTCGCTTCTTGACACAGGATTGGAAAAGGTCAGTTTCATTCCACAGGTTTCTCAAGAGACATGTGAGGTGGTCTGGTACTCCCATCTCTTTAAGGACTTTCCATAGTTTGTTGTGATCCACACAATAAGGGCTTCAGCATAGTCAATGAAGCAGAAGTAGATGTTTTTCTGGTATAATCCAGTGAACGTTGGAATGAGCTCCCGGGGGAGATCCGGGCCCTGCAGGACCTTGTGCAGTTCCGCAGGGCCTGTAAGATGGAGCTCTTCCGCCAGGCTTTCGAGTAGGAGCCGCCGCCACCACCATTCCATCAATGCCTTCCCACCACCGCACACCATCACCGTTGGTGCGGGTATCATTGGAAGGAGTGGGACATCCCTAGGGGACGACAGGGTTGTGGGGATGTACACTGCTGTTGTTGTTCAGATATATAACATCTTAGAACACCATCTTAGTTTACGATTTGGAGTAAGTAAGTATTAGAGCACCGAAAATCTATTTTTAAGAATTTTAATTAATTATAGTATGTTATTATTTTATTTATACTGTTTTTATTGTTGTAATCTGACATTCATGCCTCTGTTAGCCGCCCTGAGCCTTCGGAGAGGGCGGGATACAAATCCAAATAAATAAATAAATAAATAAATAAATAAATTGATCTCTAGTTCCTCTACCTCTTCAAAACCCAGCTTGTACTTCTGGCTGTTCTCTATCCACATACTGCTGAAGCCTAGCTTGTAGGATCTTGAGCATGACCTTGCTAGCATGTGAAATGAGTGCAATTGTGCGGTAGTTTGAACATTCCTTGGCATTGCCCTTCTTTGGGATTGGAATGTAAACTTACCTTTTCCAATCCTGTGGCCACCAGTGCCGGATTTATGTATAGGCTAAGTAGGCTGAAGTCTAGGGCCTCTAAATCTAGGGGGCCTCCACAGCCCCCCCAGCAGGCAGTCTCCCCTCTCCCAAAATTGCAAACCCAAGACTTCCTGCGAGGGCAGGGCAACTCGGGCTTAGAAATGATGAGACTCAAGGCCAGCCAGTGGGGCCCAATTTGAAACTCTGGGACCCAACTGGAAATTTTTTTGTGGGGCCCCAGTTCACAGCCAAAGTTTGCAGAATCTTAGAGATATAAATAAAATCCATCTAGATTGCTCTGGTGCATGGGCCCTTCCATTCCTTCCCTCCTCCTTGGCTTGAACAGAGCAAGCACATGTGACTGGCACTGGCCTCACCTCTCCCAGGCCGGGAAGTTTATCTTTCACACTTCACAGAGCCCTGTCAGTGCCTGCAGCATGCACTTGCAACTCCTTTCTCAGAACTTCTTGGATATGAAAAGAAATGTTGATGGTGTCAATTGTCATGCCAATAAATCCAAACAGTACTGCTACATACATTAATAGTAGATTAATTGTTCTAAAGCCACTGTAGAATCTAATCAAAGTTTTACATATGTATCTTATATAACATTTTTTTGGCAGTTGGCTCTTTTAAATGGCTAGTATTGATTGTTAGATGGGAGCCTGGCGTTTGCTGCTGCTGGAATTATTAGATGAGAAATTATAGTTAATTACTAACCTTTGTTTTTGCTTCATTTTCAAGCCTCCTAATTGCATGGAGAAAATTATTTTGAATCCCTTTGGTAATTTTGGGAGTTTATAAACTTTTGAAAATGTTTAGATTGGAAAATGATGTTGTGCTATAGGGTTGGCTTGTTGGATGTGACAGAACAGACCCCATCAGAGCTTTATGGATGACACTTCCATGCTAGACCCATCCCAGTCCAGCTTTCGGCCACGCCATGGGACAGAGATGGCACTGGTCACCCTCACAGATGACCTATGGAGGCACCTGGATCGAGGTGGCATGGCAGCACTGTTGTTGTTGGACCTGTCGGTGGCGATCGACATGGTCAACTATTAGTTGCTGATCCACCACCTCGCAGACAATAGGATTCAGGGGCTTGCCTTACAATGGCTTGTCTCCTTTCTCCAAGGTCAGGGACAGAGGGTGGCGGTAGGGGAACAGATGTCCAAGAGGTACCTGCTAGTGTGTGGGGCCCTCAAGGGGCGGTGTTATCCCCGATGTTATTTAACATCTACATGCGCCCCCTCACTCAGATTACCCAGAGGCATAGGCTAGGGTGCCTATCCGAAGCGGCACTTCGGATCGAAGGAAGAGG
>NW_015173123.1:2499903-2513970 GCF_001447785.1 Gekko japonicus | reverse complement strand
AGAGGACAGCAAGTCTAGTGGCGAGTTGGTCATGAGGTGTTTCGAATAGCCTGCACTTTACCCGTTGTAGGGTGTACACCATCTGTGTCGATTAAAAAACCAAAAAATTCTACATTAGAGACTCCCAGATGGCATTTCGATTTTTTAACCTTTAACCCTGCCACTTGGAAGTGACTTAATACTGCCCTGAGGTGTTCTGCCAGTTCGTCTTCGGTTCTTCCGGCAATTAAGACATCGTCAAAATAAGGCACCACCCCCAGCAGTTCCCTTAACAATCTTTCCATGAGCCCTTGAAATATACCTGGAGCCACATATACCCCAAATTGCAATCTGTTTACTTTGAATGGACCCCTGTGCATGACGATAATTTGCGCTACAGCAGTTTGGGGGTCTACTGGAAGTTGTTGGCAAGCCTGAGCTAGATCTAATTTAGCAAAGACCTCACCTTCTCCCAACGACGCCAGCACATGGCTAATAACTGGTACGGGGTAAGAGTGCTGCTGTAGTGCCCTGTTTATTGTGCATTTATAATCGGCACAGATTCAAACCAACCCGTCAGGCTTCACTGGTGTCACTATAGGGGTTTCCCATTTTGCATGTGATACCGGATCTAACACACCTTGGGCCATGAGCTTGTCTAACTCGGCCTCAATTCATGGCTTCATGGAAATGGGAACCTTATGATACTTTAGCCTTATAGGCGCTACCGAGGGATCCAGATCAAAAGTTACGGTGGTCCCCTATACTTTCCCAGTGTACCATCAAATACATCAGCAAATTCAACATACATTGAACGCAATGTATTCGCGCTGACCTGGTTAATTCCACTAATAGCAATTCCGAGGGCCTCGAACCAGTCCAAGCCCAAAAGACTGGCTCGGCACCCCTCGGCAACAAGGAGGCGCAGCGACTCTCTGAACCCCTTAAATTGTACCTCAAAAGTGGCTTCCCCAGCCACAGGAATGCGCCTCCCCTGGAAATAGGAGAGATAAATGGTGCTTGGCTTCAAACGCCGACGGCTCCATCGCGGGAACAAATGCTGCAGGGTTTCAGATAAGATGACGGTCACGGCTGATCCCGAGTCGACCTCCATCTCACACGGTACTTACTTACATGTGATTTCTATACCGCTCATGACCCCTAGTGGGTCTCAGAGCGGTTTACAAGTAGACTACGTCAGTAGTCGAATCCTACCTAGGGCGACAATTTTGTGCGGGGAGGTGTTGCCTAACAGCACCCAGACGGCGGGCTTCTCTCCTTCTTGGCGGCTCAGGCGCAGTCTCGGTGCTCCAGCAAGCGGCGACCATCGGCAAGCTTCAGGTGGATCCTCCGTTGGTGCGCACTGCTCAGGACTGCAGTGTTTCTCCGGCAACTCGTCCCGTCAGGCTCCAGCCGCGCTGCGTCGCTCTGCAGTTGCGTCATCCGGCTCCGCTTCACTCCGATGTCGTCGTCGCTTCCATGGTCCGCCGGACGCCGCCATTGTTCTTCCTCGCCGCCGCTTCTCTCTTGCTGCCGTCGCCATCAACCCTCCCACAGGTACGCCATTCAGCATGACGGTGACGTGGATCTTCTTCCTGGATCGCGATCCGGTTTTTAGGATGGTCAAAGGGCAGGAGCAGCAGTTGGTCAGATGGCAATATGTAGACCTTGCGTTGTCCTCTCCTCAAATCCGGGGACGTGCACAAGGAGATGACGGTGGTGTCTTCTTCTTCTTAGCCCTGCATACTCTGGCCATATGGCCTCACTTGTTACAGGATCAGCAAACGATGTCTCTTGCCCAGCAGCGATCCCGCTCATGATCTCTGCCACATCCGGCACAGGCTCGCCTCGGCACGGTTTTCACTGGAGTCCGCTTGGCCCTCAGAGCTCGAGAGTTGTGTACGTCACCGCGCTCACCATCAGACTTGCTTGTTGATTCATGGTGCACTGACTTGCTGGCCCCCTGTTGGATTGGGGTCAGGTTCTGACGCACTTCTTGCATTGCTTTCTCAGCAGCCTCTGCGGCAACAGCCTCTGAGTAGGCTACGGCATACGTGAGAGCCAACCGTGCGAACAGCTGCTGCTGCAGCTTCTCGTCTTTCATGCCACAGACAAGCTGGTCGAGGAGCGCTTCCTCGAGGTCGGAGAAATTGCACGGGCGTGCAGCCTTCTGCAAGGCTGACACGAAGTCAGCAACCGTCTCGTTTGCCACCTGGGACCTCTTATAGAACACGTACCGACTAGTGATATGTGATGGTTGTGGCGCGAAATGACCCTTCAGTTTCAGCTTCAGGTCAGCCATGGACACGGCTCTGATTTCAGCTGGAATGACCAGGTACTGAGCGACGTCGAATACAGCTCTCCCACAGGAACTGAGGAGTGTTGCCTTCTGCTGGTCCTCATCCTTGATCTGGTTAGCCTGGAGGTGGAACTTGAACCTGGCAAGGTAGGAGTCCCAGTCCTCTAGGTCTGGTTCGAATGCTTCGAACCGCGGGTTGACGGCCATCACTGTCCTGGGTGCAGGCACTGGTACAAGTGCTGCAGCCGCTTGATCAGCCGGGTCTCGTTCTTCTGCCCTGGGTTCCTCAGGGGCCTCTTGGTCGTCTGCCATTCTGGCGTCGGTTCAGCGGGGCTGCCTACCCTCTCTAGCATCCCACCCTCGTCGCCAGTTGTTGTATACGAGACTCAACGCAGCTTGTGAACAGTGAATCAGCTTTATTTAACAAAGTCAGAAGAAATCAAGAACGAGACAAAAACATAGAGCCACAGGCTCTCTTTCAAACAATCCGGGCTTAGATAGCCACGCCCACCTGTGATGTAACAACCAATCACTATTTACAGATAAGGTCCAATCAGAGTGCTTCCCTCCATAACATTGTGCTGCTCTGATTGGTGGACTTACAATCCTGTCCAGAACTCAAGCTCACTAAGGAACTTAATACATAACAGTTGGCCTATCAGATGGCGATTAGCCAGCCGTACCATTTCCTTTCTTCCTCTGAAGGAGCTGGGGAGGAGCTGAAGGGGGTGGTGGGCTTCTTGGAGCATCTGATTGGACAGGAAGCCTGACAGAATCTGTCCAGGAATCCTCTGAAATGTACTGAAGTTTAATGTCCGATATACAGGATGGAGGTGAAAGTGGTGGGATTAATCCCTCAAAGGAAAAAGAAAGTGGGAAAATCACTGCCGTGCACCAACAGGGCAGAGGTCCCGGCTGTCATTCCCTGCCCTCTTTGCAGTCAACCAAATCTCAGGGAGGCTCTTGCTTCACCCTCTCATTTATACAGACAAGGGGCTGGACCTGTTGTGTATAAATGGGAGGGTGAAGCAAGAGCCTCCCTGAGATTTGGTTGACTGCAAAGAGGGCAGGGAATGACAGCCGGGACCTCTGCCCTGTTGGTGCACGGCAGTGATTTTCCCACTTTTTTTTTTCCTTTGAGGGATTAATCCCACCACTTTCACCTCCATCCTGTATATCGGACATTAAACTTCAGTACATTTCAGAGGATTCCTGGACAGATTCTGTCAGGCTTCCTGTCCTCAGGGTCACCCTTTCTGAGTGGGAATTGCATGATGCCACAACCCCAGCCTTCCCTGGGCATTTGCACCGAGGCGGACCTGAAAGGGGATCTTCTTATTTTATTTATGTTATGTTATTTATCGTCCACCTTGCTCTCTGGGACTCAAGGCACATTACACAGAGTGAGTCAATACAATCGACAGGACGGGACACCCATTGGTTATTGGCTGCTACCGTCATACGAATACCAACAACTACTAGCTCTTTAGTATGGTTTTATAATTTGTTTCAATTGTAACTTGTTTTAATGTAATTACCTGTTTTTATGTAAGCCGCCCTAAGCCGGCTTCGGCTGGGAGGGCGGGGTAGAAATCTGAATAAATAAGAATAAATTAAATAAGCAGTGCAATAGGATTAGGATTGCAGAAGTCTGGAACCAACTAGAATCCCAAAAACAGAACTGAAGCAAAGCATTAATATTAGCGTGACCATTAATTTTTGCAAATTTACATAGCAGGAAGCTATACACAGTTGTATAGTCCACAGGCCCTAGTCATTAATCTCAGTAACTTTGGGGATCATCTTGTACAGTATAACCCTGTTGCCTGCGTAGAAAAGCCCTCGCGAATAATATGTGAAGTTTGTCTGCTGTGACTTGCTGGTGAACCTCTGATGAACCCTGGGCTTGAATTAAGAAACCAAAAGATTTATTACCAAAAATATAAGTGCCAAATAATAGTTAAAAATATAACATAAATATTTTTAAAATACACCAAAATACATATGTTTATTACAAATTAGAATATACCAAAATATATGCATTTATTACCAAGTAGATAAAATTTCTCTCTTGGTCCAAGGAAAATATATTCTCATGCAATTTGGTCCAAGAGAGAATGACACATAATTGAAGACACAAGTATATGACCAGGTCAGAAGGTATTTGAAAATGAGGCTTCTGTATTTTATCCCTGCCTTGAGTCACTGAGATTTTTTATAAAACCATTTTTAATTGGTCCTATTTTCAGTATTCATTGTATTATTTGCAGCTAATGTGCAGTATAAATGTCTGACCACTGAGGAAGGCTGAATTGGCTGAAACACATATGGTCTTGGTCACATATGTTTTCTGTTTGATACCTATGTATGATTTTATCATGTTTGGAGGCTACTATTGGGCCTATATCTGTTTTTATCTCTTTTTCTAACAAATACATGTATTTTGGTATATTTGGTAATATTTATGTTATATGTGTTTATTATTCCGCCCTTATATTTTTGGTAATTAACCTTTTGGTTTCTTAATTCAACTTGTTTGGGTTTTCTCCCCCCCCCCCCCCCCCCAAGAGCTGCCCAGAACTTGGTATTCCATTGGAGAATGCTGGGTTGCCTTTATATCTAGTGGAAACACCAACACTTCCACAGGGACTGAAAACTATTTGGAAATTCTGCGGAGCCAAAAGATATCAAAGGCATAGCCAAAGGAAACAGATTTTCAAGCCTTCCCAAATGTAAAGCTTCACCTTACATGCCTGTTCCTTTCACTTGACCCAACAGGACTGATATCCAGAATTCCAGCGGCCCTCAAGCACAACAGCGGTACAGGAACTGGAACCCCCCGTTGCTAGGCAACCTTCCCGATGACTTCCTCCGCATCCTGCCCCAGCAAATGGACAGTGTACAGGTGAGAAGTGAATGATATTTTCATCCTGAATTAGACCACAAGCTGAAGGAGCTGGTTTACTTTCTGGCCTTTGAAGGAGTACCCAGGTGGGTCCCCCCCCCCTTTGATGTAACCTACTCAGAGTGGGATATTTTGAGTAGGGCAGGTGTGGGGGTCAGAAATTCCAAGGGTTGAACCCTGAGGCTGGGAGCCTGCTATGTATGAATGCTGTTTGGCCTCAGGGCCCTTTTCAGGTGCAAAAGGAAATGGGAGCACGCAACCTCAGTGCTGGTCGGTGGCAGGTGACAGAAAGCCTCAAGGTTGGCTGATGCGCCTTTAAATGCTAGGAGTTTGGCCTTGCACCTTTCTCTGGTTGACGGAACACCACTTTTGGCTTCGGCCCTCTTCCTTCCTCCGGCTCAAGGTCAAGTCACCCCTGGTATGGCTCAGGGTCCCAGTTTCAACTCTGGGAAGAAGAAAGGACCACTGGGTGCTGCCTCCCACCTCTGACTGCCCGGCAGTCAGCTGGCCCTCTGCCATAGCCTGTAGTTAAGCACAAGCCAAGACAAGGGAGGTGGCTTCAAGCACGCAGCAGTGGCCTTGTCTGCCGATGTTCTCGGCTCTGTGTGACCTCACAACCCAGCACAGACCCTGATTGGCTCCTCCCTTCCCGAGCAGGTCTTGCCTCTGGCTTGGCAAATTCCTGTAGATTTGGCGGCAATTCCTGGGGAGGGCAAGGAGCTTGGGAGGGATGAGTCACCACAGAGTCCACCCTCTGGAGCTTCCTCCAGGAGAACTGATCTCTGCAGCCTGGAGTTCAGTTGTCATTCTGGGAGAACTCCAGGGTCTACCTGGAGGATGGCAACCCTGTCTGCTGGCTCAGGTCCTAGAAAGGACCTTCAGAGAGGGCTGGGGACAGGCCACCCGTCGGCTGGGCTGGGTCGGGTGGTCCTCTGGTCCCCCAGGGGTCCCCCAACGGCAGCTCGGGAGCTGCATGGCAGCTCCTTCACACAGTCTAATCTTACGTTAATAAAAAGGAAATGTGGATATTTTCCAATAAAAAACGTGTGTGTCATATTTGTTCATGTCTTGCAGCTCTCAAACATCTGACATTTATTCTGTGTGGCTGTTGCGTTAAGCAAGTTTGGCCACCCCTGCCCTAAAGGCTTCTGGGAAGATCCTGTTCTTCTTGTTTCCTGTAGGCCAGAGGCCACCTTCGCCTAACTGGACTGCCCACGAGCTCCTCAGCTGGGGCGCAGACGGATACTGTACTTCCTCAGGCTGTTATCGGGGCCATCTTTTTTCTCCCCCAGCCTCATTGGTTAGGACCAGACTAGGCGGGAGACACTGAACTGGGAGCTCAGATGCCACCGGACATCTGAAAAACAGCACAAAGGGGAGGCGTGATTTGGTGGGGAGAAATGGCAGCGGCCGGGGGGGGGAGCCGACGACGGCATTACTCTTCTCCCTCCCCCATCTGCTTTTTCCGTTCTTGGAGTTCCCAGATATGTTCCCCCGGCTGGGAGGGGAGAGTAGTGCAGGGTGGGAATTGTATGGGCAGGGAGGGGGGATACAGGACCCCTCGTAGAGCCACCTTGTCTGCTTTCCACTGCCTCTCCTGTCCCCTTGGTTTCGAGCTATTTTGAAGCACACCCAGGCTGGGTCTGTGCTGATGTCTTGCATATAGGGAAATAAAAGTGGTGGGTCAAACTCAGTCAGTGTTCCCTCTAAGCTGAGTTAGTGTGAGCTAGCTCACAGTTTTTTAGCCTCCGGCTCACACCTTTTAGTCTCGGCTCAGGAAGGAGGGCTCCAGAACAAACAAATTTATGCAGCAGCCAAATCGCTTGCTCACAGCTGTAATGCCCGGAGCTCACAAAGTAGAATTTTTGCTCACAGGACTCCACAGCTGAGAGGGAGCATTGGAAACTTGGCAGAAACTAAACACCTGGATCCCTTCTGGATTTGAACTGTCAGTTCACATCTTGGGGGGTTTTTTATGTGAATGCTTAAGATGTTTTTTAAGCGGAGCTCTGAAAACGTAAATTGGGAATACTGCAAAACTTGTTTCTGCAAATGAATGCGCCAAACTGTGACGCTAATGGGGGAGGTGGTTCATTGTCCACGGTGGAAGCCCAGGTATTCTGATTTGATTGTCTAGAAAGTGGTCCTCCTTGACTCTAAAACCCTTTTCCAGAGTTCACAAAGTTGCCACCAGACTGCCCCGAGCCAGGAAAACCAGGGACCTCAAGGCTCCTTAGACCAAGAGAGGAAGTGGAAACAGTACCTGGAAGACGAGCGGATCGCCCTCTTCCTGCAGAATGAAGAATTCATGAAGGAGCTGCAGAGGAATCGGGATTTCCTCCTTGCCCTCGAGAGAGGTAACAGGTCCTTTCAGAGTCTTTGGTGCGTGTTCTCTCATGGCATGGAGATTCAGTCCCCATTTTGAAGGGCACATGATGCTGCAGTTTCACAGTGGCACTGGCAATCATATTTTGTTCCTTTCCTCTGTGTCTCTGAGTTCTTGGGTACGCAAATCAGGGAACTACCATCTAATTTGGTGCCCGTAAGCATATGCAGCCAAATGTTCTCAGCCTTCCATTGGAGCATTAAAACTGTTTCACACACGCAGTCCAGTCCCTTGGTCACTGGAACATCATGAGAACATGCAGAGCTGCGAGGCTATTCCTGGAGATTTTAGGGGTGGAGCCTGGGGCAGGTGTAGTTTGGGGAGGGGAGGCAGCTCTGCAAGGTATCATGCCCCCCCCCTCCAAAACAGCTGTTTTCTCCAGGGGGACTGACCTGTGTTGTCTGGAGATCTGTTGTCATTCTAGTAGATCTCCAGTCCCCACCTGGAGCATGGCAACCCTACGAGCTGCCTTATCCTGACTCTTTTGTCCACATAGCCCAGTGTTTTCTACTGTCTCAGAGGTCTTGGGCAAAGGTGTTTCTGAGCCCTGCTACGTGAAGTCATTTAATTGGGCATCCTGGGGACTGAACCTGAGACCTTCTGCAGACTGTGTTCTGCCACTGGGCGACAGTTCCTTCCCATATGAATAGAGGAACCTGCTGAAACAAACCAAAGTTCAGGGGTAGCCAGACTTGCTTAACATAAGAGCCACGTAGTATAAATGTCACATGTTTGAGAGCTGCAAGACATGAACAACTATTACACACGTTTTTATTGGAAAATACGCAAATTTGCTTTTATTAATATTAAATTGATAACTTTAGATGGGGAGGGAGGGGAGAAAGAGAAAGAAAGGCGGAAAGAAAGTGGAAAGAAAGCAAATAGATGGGGGGGAGAGGGAGAGGTGGGAAGAAAGCAATGTTAAATGTGTCCTCCAAGCCCCCCCCCTGCCCCCACGCTGGCTAGCTTGGCTTGGAGAAGGGATTTAAAGAGACCAACGCCTTCTCCAAGCTGGCTTGCGGGGGCTTTGAAAATGCATTTAAAGTTCAAGTTTCTTTCTGTCTCTGCACTGGCTGGGAAGGGGAGACCGGTAAGCCCAATGGGGAGCCCTGCCTCCCCTTTGCTCCCCCAGCCACTGTAGCGGGAGCCGCACCATATGTGTGAAAGAGCCACAGTTTGGCCACCCCTGCCATAGTTCCATCCAGTCCTGCACTTTCTACTCTGGCTGCCAGTGGCTCTCCAAGCCTCCAGGCAAAGGCCTCCTAAGATCCCGCAACCAGAGATGTTGGGGAATAAACCGAGGACCTTCTGCATGCAAAAGCAGTTCCCTCCCACTGAGCCGTGGACTCTCTTTTTGTACTGGACTCTTATTTGCATCCAACTGTGATCCATCAGATGTTCAGGAAGTGTGACGCAAGAAGCCGAACCAAATATATGTATCTGTGACCTCACCTTTCTTGGGATTGTGCTGCAGTGTAAAGTGTATTTATACCCCCATTCTTGGATGGTCAGACAAATAGCATCAAGTTGGGGGGGGGAATGTTTTTGTCGTTTTTCAGATCGATTGAAATACGAGTCAAAGAATTCCAAGATGAGCAGTGTTGTCCTCAGTAATGACGTCAGCTTCACCTCTACAGTAGCAGGTACATCGTCTTGGATTGTTTCTCTGCATTGCCAGTTCTGTTGAGGAACTGTGATTCTTACAGTCACGCTGGACCTCGCACACTGATCGTGTTGTCAGCTCATCTCAGAATTTCACTTTTATGGCCTGTTGGTAAATGTAATGTATCCATCTCAGACCACGTGCGTGGCCATTCACCATGCGGTCATGCGAAGCGGCCGAGCTTTGCTCGCAGTAACAATGGGACAAGCGGATCCTAGCCGGCGCCTATAAGCAGGCTAGGCTCCCGGCCGAGAGCCTATGGAACTCTCGGCCACTGTAATAGCCAATCACTTGGGTGTGGGTGTGTTTTGGGTGCGGGGTTGTTGCACATATAAACCAGCCTGCGAGCTGGTTAGTTTGTCTTGTTCCGAACCTTTAATAAAGTCTTAGAGCTGAATCACTGCGTTAGTCTAAGGACTTTTCACTGGCGACGAAGGTGGGATACTACCACCCATGAACAACGACATGGACGCGGATTCAAGCATCGCATCGAGCCCCGACACCAAGACCGCCGCCGCTCCGTTCTCAAGCTTGGTCTCCGGTAGCTGCTCATCGCTCCACTCATTGCTCCGTACCTCGCTGGCTGACCCAGAGAGCAGCAGCACTTCTCATTTCTCTCCTGCCGCCACTGCCTCCGTCCCGAGCTACCGACAACCCGGGAACAAGCAATGGCAACCTTGCAGGAAAGCATCACCGCATTCGACATCTCCCACCCCGCACAGTGGGAGACCTGGATCGAGATCCTGGAGAGCTACTTCGACTGCCATGACATCGTGGACCCGGGTAAGAAGAAAGCCCACCACCTCCGATCCTGTGGCATGGACACCGTCTTGCTGCTCAAGGACTTAGTTGCACCTAAGTAGACCAAGGACGAGTCCTATACCGTGTTGGTCAAAGCCCTGATCGACCATCTTGCCCCATAGCCAACGAAATTCGCCGAGCGCATGGACTTCTTTGCACGGACTTCTTCTCCGGCGGGCGGCCACCAGGTGCTCGTTTCCCGACCTGGCGGACGCCCTGCTAAACCAGTTCCTTTTGGGTCTCCGGGAACCCAAACTTCGGAGGAAACTGGTTAGCCAGGACGACCTGGACCTAGACAAGGCGCTCAGGGAGGCTGCGGCCTATGAGAAGGCATACCAAGACCACCGCATGTGGGTGGTCCATTGCACTCAAGCAATGCTCGAGTTGGATGACTCTGAGAACGATGAGGTGCTCCAGGTCCACCGCCGTTCCTTCCAGCAGCATCGCCCCAGGGGAGCACTGTCGGCAAAAGCCCCCTCTGCGTCGTCTCAATGCACCAGCTGTGGGGAAGTGCACGAACGCCGTGGCTGCCGGTTCTGGGACGCCGTCTGCCGCTCCTGCAACAAGCAGGGCCACATCGCCAGGGTTTGCCGCTCCCGACGACCACCTCAGAAGATTTCAACCCACCAGACCTCGGATCTACGCACAGACCTGCATACCCTCTCAGCCCACCACCAGACGCACCAGGTAAGCAACTTGCCCCCCATAAGGTACATGTTATGGTGTTGATAGAGGGGTCCCCCTGCAGTATGGAAGTTGACTCTGGCTCTTCCTACTCTATAATCTCTGAGGAAACGCTGCACTTGCTCTGCCCATGGGGGGGACCTCCTCTGAAGAAGCCACAGGGGTTTAAGTTACAGGACTTTAGCAAGAACCCTGTGGCGGTGCGGGGCTGGGGCAAGTTTGCGGTGCCGTTTAAGGATTTCAGTGAACAATTGGACTTGCTGGTGGTGGGTGAAAGACGCTCCAGCCTGTTGGGAATTCGTGGTTCGGGCCCCTGGGGTTGCAGCTCACAGGGGTGAACCAGCTCCGGGCTGAGGATTTCGCGGCTGTGTGTAATGAGTTTCCCAGGGTTTTTGATGGTACTCTGGGCCGATACACCGGGACCCCCATCTCACTCGAACTTGACCCGGCCATCCGCCCCATTAGGATCAAGGCCAGGCATCCCCCATAGCTATGAGGCCTAAAATCGAGGCTGAGCTAGATCGTTTGGTGGCCCAGGGGGTGTTAGAACCCGTAGCTTCTGCACGGTGGGAGACTCCGATAGTCACCCCAGTGAAGTCTAATGGCGACGTGCGAATCTGTGCTGATTACAAGTGCACCCTGAATAAAGCACTCCAAGACCACGCATATCTGGTACCGGTGGTCAGCCACGTGTTGGCCACACTGGTGGCACGAATTTTCAGCAAGCTGGACTTGGCCTAGGCCTACAATCAACTGCCAGTGGATACAGCCACGGCTGAGGCTCAGACGATAGCAACACACAAGGGGGCTTTTAAGGTCCACCGGCTGCAGTTTGGGGTTTTGGTCGCGCCCGGCATTTTCCAGTCTTTCATGGACAATTTGTTAAAAGGTATTCCAGGAGTGCAGCCGTTTCTAGACGACGTGCTCATCGCGGCCCCAGATGTCTCGACTTTCGCCAACCGGCTCTGGACTGTGCTTCAGCACTTTGACTCGGCCGGTCTAAAGGTCAAGCGGGAGAAATGCCTGCTCAGAGTTCCTAAGGTGGAGTTTTTGGGATTCGCCGTGGACTCCCAGGGAATTCACCCCATGGCTGAAAAACCAAGGCCATCACGCAGGCCCCCCCACCCACGTCCAAGACGGAGCTGCAGGCTTTCCTAGGCCTGCTTAATTTTTATCATTCCTTTCTCCCTCTGAAGGCTGCGGTGGTGGAACCTCTGCACCGCCTGCTGGACAAAAACGCGCCGTGGGTTTGGGGACCGGAGCACGCCGCTCCTTTCCAGGTGGTTAAGGACCTTCTTGTCTCAAATTTGGTCCTTTCCCATTTCAACAAGGCGTTGCCAGTGGTCCTCGCCTGCGACGCCTCTCTGTACGGGGTCAGGGCGG
This sequence comes from Gekko japonicus, assembly GCF_001447785.1. Lineage (NCBI taxonomy): Eukaryota > Metazoa > Chordata > Lepidosauria > Squamata > Gekkonidae > Gekko > Gekko japonicus. Next base: position 2,501,870 of record NW_015173123.1, on the reverse strand, counting down.
TTGTGGGCCACCAGCTACTGGATGGCCGGGAGGTTCCAGTAGCTTACTATTCACGTACCTTGTCGTTGGCGGAGCGCAACTATGCGCAGATCGACAAGGAGGCGCTATCGATTGTGGCCGGGGTGAAGAAATTTCACCATTACCTGTATGACCGGCCTTTCACGATCCTGACAGACCATAAACCGCTTCTCGGCCTTCTTGCCTGTGACCGCCAAACCACCCAAATAACCTCGCCCCGGGTGCTCTGGTGGTCTGTTTTCTTGGCGGGCTACTCTTATGCGCTTCTTCACTGGCCAGGGAAAGTGATGGGACACGCTGACACTTTGAGTCGCCTTCCGCTGCCGTCCACGGATCCGGACCCGGCTCCGGCTCACCAGGTCGCCTTGCTGGAGGCTCTTCCCGATCGGCCAGTACACGTTCATAAGCTGGCCCGCCGCACAGCCCGGGACCCGATCCTTTGCCGCGGCTTGGACTGGGTGAGAAGGGGGTGGCCTACGGCCTCGGTTGTGGCCTACGGCCTTCACAGCATTCGCCTCCCGCAAGGACGAGCTGTCCCACAAAGGCTGTTTAATGTGGGGTGGCCGGGTGGTGATTCCAACTCCATTAAGAGAACGAGTCCTCACAGCGTTACATGACACACATCCGGGGGTAGTCCGGATGAAAGCCCTGGCCAGAAGTTATGTCTGGTGGCCAGGGCTGGACCGGGACATTAAAGCGCTGTCAGCCCTGCCAAGTATCCTGACCTGAGGCTGCCCGAGCTCCCGCCAGGGCCTGGGAATCGTCACACAAACCCTGGTCGCGGCTCCACCTGGACTTTGCGGGGCCATTCCAGGGTCAACTCTTTTTTATACCCATGGATACATACAGCAAATGGCTCAAGGTCATCCCAGTGCCGTCCACGTCCTCACGAGTAGCCATCTGAGCCATGTGGCACATCTTCAGCGCCCAGGGGATTCCAGATACCCTGGTCACCGACAATGGTACGGCATTTACCTCTAGCGAATTCCAGGACTTTACCCGCTATTATGGAATTCACCACGTCAGGTCGACCCCGTTCCACCCTGCGACCAACGGCCAAGCTGAGCGCATGGTGCGCACGACTAAGGAGGCGCTCCGCCGCTTGGATAGGAAGGACTGGGACTACAAGCTGGCAGCTTTCCTCTTTGGCCAGAGAATGACGCCCCACACCGTGACGGGACACATCCCAGCGGAGCTCCTTTTGGGACGGTACCTGACGACCCGGCTGGATCGCCTTCATCCCGATCGAGCACCGGAAGAGGAACCGGCCACGGAGTCAACCGAAGCGGCCAGAGGTTTTTTCCCCAAGGATACGGTCTATGCCCGGAACTATGCTCAAGGCCCGCCATGGATTCCGGCCCAGGTGGTGAGAGTCCAGGGACCCCGGTCGTACGAGGTCTCCAGCAAGGACGGCCAGATACTACACCGCCACATTGATCAGCTGGTACTGCCCCACGACCCCGAAGACTTCGAGGACCCAGACACCACAGAAACTCCCACTCCACCTCAGATCCCAGACGACCTGGCCCAGCACAATATGAGGTACCCCTCGATTCTCCAACAGACAGCACGACCGGGCCCCGAGAAGCAGCGCTGCCAGCACCACAGCCGTCAACACCGCCCATCTCTCAGCTTTACGGTGTTACGGTGTCACCTTCCGTCCCAGAGCACCCTCCTATCTGCAGGACTTTGTGTGTGGGTGACTTTTGGACCAAGGGGGGAGGGGTGTAATGTATCCATCTCAGACCACGTGCGTGACCGTTTCACCATGCGGTCATGTGAAGCGGCTGTTGGATCCCCAGGCATTCGAAATAACTCCACGTTTGAATCAAAGCAAGGTTTATTTCAAAGCGATGGTTCAGACAGGAACAAGAACATTGTTAGGAATAACTACCAATACACAAGTGTAGCATATAAAAGGGATTTGAACCATGTTGGGCCAATGAGGC
>NW_015173123.1:2491924-2499645 GCF_001447785.1 Gekko japonicus | reverse complement strand
GAGAGCCTATGGAACTCTCGGCCACTGTAAATAGCCAATCACTTGTGTGTGGGTGTGTTTTGGGTGCGGGGTTGTTGCACATATAAACCTGCCTGCGAGCTGGTTAGTTTGTCTTGTTCCGAACCTTTAATAAAGTCTTAGAGCTGAATCACTGCATTAGTCTAAGGACTTTTCAGTAAATTTAGAAGTTGCAAAGTCAGCAAAAAACCAAATGTTCCAGTCTAGGCACGTCAAGCATGCATGTTATCATGCTTGCACACATGGAACTGATACGTGCTTTTGTGCCTTAGTGTGCATGTGTTGAATGGCTGAACTGTGCATATGAATGCACTCACACTGTGCAGCCACATCACAATCCACCCCTGATCACGGTTGGAGGACATTTTTCAGGGTATTTCCCATCCCAGGCCACTTCTGAGACTGTTGTGGGCACACATGGGAGATGAGATTCCACATAACTGTCGTGGGTACTGGCTCTGCTGAGGCTGACGATTCCTCAGATGAAGAGGCAGGGAGCAATCCAGCCTCCTCTGGAGTCAGCCTAGAAGAGGAACCTTCAACAGCGCCTGAGGGAGAAGAGGCCCCAGCAGCTACACAGGAGGTGCAGCCAGAAGGAGAGACTGATCCAGAGTCTGGCCCAGCATCCCCAGTTGAAGACAGCCCAAGGCCAGAATCCCCACCTAGTTCTCCTGAGTGCCCCAGATGCAGGGCATGCCAGCGGCTGAATGTGCAAGAGCGAAGGAAGAGTGCCAGGCTGCAGCTCTTGCAAAAGCAACGGGAGGAGCTGTGAGTCTTGGCAGATTGATTCCCAGGGAAGGGAGGACTTGTTCATAAACACCCCACGCACCTTGCCTCAGTGCAGTAGCAACAGTGCAAGCTCAGATCCGCTCCTGGCTTGTAGCAACTGCTCCTTGCTCCTCGCCCCTGCAACCTGAATGTAATTTCCCGGCTCTCTGACCCTTGGCTCTGTTATTTGACTTGATTCCTGACTGCGTCTCCAGTTTCCAGTGTGTGGTCACCGTGGTAACCAGCTGAGCCAGTACAGCAGCACTTGGATGGTCCCCAAAGATGTGAGGAAGCATTTGAGAGAGATGGCACTCAGCATATGCTCAGAGACTCTTCCCCTTTGGTGTACTGGCTTGTAGGCTCCAAGTATCAGATGCCAGAAGTCAGGCAAGGCAGGGTCATTCAGTCAGAGGTCCAGAAGTCAGGCAAGGCAGAGCTGGTGGCTTAGCATCTATCATACTCCTTGCGTCCCCACCTAACAGCCTCTCTTGGCTGGTTTTATAGCCCCACACCTAAGAGTCATGCTTGTAGCCAACTACTTATCTTTGTTATCAGCAAGCAGCTGGTGTCGGGCTAGGAGGCATGCACTTTGCCGTCTTGTCTGTAGCTCTGTTCTCAGCCTCTGTCTGCGGCACTTTAAGGGTGTTGATGATACCGTGGGCTGGGAATAGCCAACTGAGATTCACCTGCTGAATCAGGGCTGAAGGGGGTGGCTCTGAACCAGCTGTTGGCTGTGAATTCTGACAAGCCTGCTGCAGCTCATTTTCCTGCTGGTCTGCTTCTGTTAACTCAAGGCTGGCTACTGAAGAGTCCTCACTATAGCTAAGCCCTGACTGACCCACAACATTTTTTTTTTGGAAAATGTTCTTTCCCTTTGAGGGAAGGACTCTCTGTGTGTGGTCAGAAGCACTCAGCTGAAAGTGCCAATGTTTTTGTAAGCAACAGATGTTAGCCGTGTAAGTATCGACACTCTTCCTCCATTTTTGTTCTTTCTGGAGCCTTCTATTTTGGAGAGTGAGAGCGAATCCTGTTCTTTGGAAATAGTGTTAATGAAGACAGAAAGGAATGCCTGGGGGGGTGGGGTTACTCCACTAATACCGCAAGCTCCTTTTGGGGTAAGGGACTATTGGTGTGCTTGGAAGGAATCTGCCTATAGCTGCAAGGATCTCTGTGAACTCACACACAGTGGAAGAGACCTTATGGTATTCTTTTTCTGCCAGCCCTAAGTTTACACACTCAGGTGAGTTAAAGGAGAGTCAGCTGCCTCTGACAGACGGAAACAGGGACACATTTGTGTGTACTTTTTAACAAAAGGTGTTATTGCGTGTATCTATGAGAAAGCATTTGAGACAGATGGCACTTTGGGGCTTTTTTCTTTACTGCACTTTTGCTTATGTATGCTTTTTTTAAACACCTGGATTCTCACACCCACGATCCCTGCCTGAGCCACAGACATATGCCCATTATACACACTGCAGGTTCACGAGATACTGGCTTTCTGGAACTCTGACCTCAGAGATTGAACCAACATCCTAGATGCCCCTTAGGGCAAAATGCGATTTGTCCCAGGACTGAGGGCCCTAAGAGGGAAAGTGGAGCATACCCAGGCAGCCGTCCTTGGATCCAGGTTCACTGAAAATCCACTCCCCAACACATGTTTTGTATTTAATTTTCACTGTAATTTGAATTCCTGGGACCCTCTTTGGAATCCAGCCTTTGGCTCAAAAGCAGGATACAAATACTGACGTCTGAGGTCACTTGTTAATCGCTTGGGGAGCCTGAATCCACTGGTGCTGCTGTAACCTCTGATGAGAGAGCATCTATGACACCCAAGTCCCTTTCAGCTCTATCCTTTAGCAGTGTCACGAAGAGGAGATTGGGTTCGTTGCCGTCACCATTTCCTTGTCTTTTTTCACGTTTTAAACCGACTTCACTGTTTGGGAAGCTGACTTTGTCTTCCTGTCTGACAAAGGGAGCTTTGATTCACAAGCACTCACGCCCTGAAGATCCGGCTGCTCTATAAGGTGCTGTCAGGCTCAGATCTAACCACAACTTTGCCTTTCTGTCACCATCAACCTCCCTCCCCAGGCAGACCACCAAGTTGTAAAATCAGTTTAAAACAAACAAATCCTCTCCAGTTGTTCCTCATCTGACCTGGGCAAAGCAGCACAGGAGCCGGGCATGTAAACATATGCTCTGAGCCTCTGTGGCTGCGTTGCCTTTGAAGAGAACTACTTTTTTTTAAAAAGAAACAAAAAAACCCCAGAACTACTTTGCTTGAATGCTGGAACAGGACTTTGGAAGCAGATGGAGGGAGTGAGCTGTTCCCAGCTGTAGTCCATGCAGACGCCTTTATCCTCTGAGCGAGGGGGGTGCGGCCTTTCTGGCAGGATGAGGGACTAATCCTACTTAGCGGTAACCACCGAGCTGAGCAGCAGCTCTGAGGACAGAATTAGAGCGTGTCTGTCTGTTGAGGCAAACGGAGCGGCAAAGGAGGCCATTTTAGCTAAGTCCGCCAGCCAGAAATGGATGCTGTGCGAGAGGGTCCCAGCACCAGAACTCTGCAGGATTGCCTCTCATTCTACATTGAAGCGCGGGAGGCGGGACTCTTTATATCGGACAATTACACAACCAGACCTGGCTCACACACCTGAGAGCATGGGATGGCAAAACGAGCTGTGCCACGTCAAGACGAGACCGCCGGTGGAGGATTATGGAGGATCCCGTTTCGGGATCCTGCCGTATCTTAGAACTTCCTTGTGCAGCAGGGAAGGTGAGGGGCTGAACCTCTCATCCCGCTGGGCTGCTCCATTGTCTGTTTGCACCGTTATTTTCCTGCAAAGGAGCATTTGAAGCAGGAATTCTTCCCCCCGCCCCCGCCAGTGTGATGTGGTTCACTCCATTCCACCCTCTCATTCTTCTGCATGTGTGAACCAGGCTGCAGTTCTGCATAAGAGGTGAATTGGGTGTAAATGACTGGCAGTCAGCACACTGGAAGAACGGCTTTCTCCCGGATGAGTCTTCCTTGTGTGACCTACATATTTCATTTATTTGTTTAAAACATTTTAATGCTCCCTTTCCACCCTATCAGGTCCCACATTGGAGTCCCGCCTCCCATCACATCTGCCTTCTAGAGTTGAGTACAGGTATGGTTGCCAACTCCAGGTTGGGGAATTCCTGGAGATTTTTTTTTGGGGGGGGTGAAGCCTAGGGAGGGTGCTGTTTCTGGAGGGGAGGGAGCGCAGCATATAACATGATGCCAACGAGGCCACCCGCCAAAGCAGCCATCCCCCCCCCATCTCTGTTGTCTGGAAATTAGTTGCAATTCTGTGAGATCTCCAGGCCCCTCCTGGAGGCTGGCAACCCTAGGTGCAGGGCCCACGCATTGCATCGCTGGTGAGGGAAGGGAACGGTACTTGACCGGAAGTTGTGGGGGTGGGAGCTTGGCTGAGAGCCCATTCATGTGATATTTTATGTCACTTCAGAAATAAAGTAGACTGTTTGCATTGACTCATGAAATCATATGTGTAGGAAGGGATGGGGCTTGCCAACCTCCAGGTGGAGCCCGGATGAGCTCCTGACGACAGAGTTCCGCTCCCCTCGAGGGCCTGGCAGCTTTGGATGGTGGGCTCGGCGGCATTATATCCTGCTGAGGTCCCTCCCAGGCACACAAACCCCCCCAACCCGAGTCTGCATGAACTTCTCAAGCTGGAGTTGGTTCCCCAAAAAGGAAAAGTGGTGTTACAGGGATATATGTGCCAGACCGAGAATTTACTGCCCTGATTAGGAAGATGGCAAATGGAGAGAGGGCTCTTTTGGTGGGGCTCCCCTTTTTATAAATGCCCTCAAAGAGAATGGCTGTCCTTTCAGTACCAAGTAAAGACCTTTTTGTCCCGTGGCTTTTAACGGGGGATTAGTGTATGCGCATAAAGGAAGCATTAAAATGTTTTGTTTTTGAACTGTTTTTTTCTTTACTGTGTGTATATGCATAATATTTTTAATTGTCATGTTGTAATTGTGATTGTTACAAATTGATTTTGGGGTCTTCTGCTTTATTTATATGCCACTGGAAACTTTTTAAACAGTGGGCAGTCTGCCCACAAATTATCTAAATAACAGTTGCACATCCTTGGTCTCTGTTTGCATCCTGTGGCTCTTGCTTCTGTGTTCCGTTTTTGTTTTTTAAAGCAATGGTCCCTGTGAAATCCAGTTGTGCAGGGACAACATCTGGTACAGTCCTAGAAACCAGAGTCGTATTTTGGGTGGTCTTTGGTGCTATACATCACGCGCATACTTCACCTCCATTTCCTCCACTGCCAGCTGATCCCAGATGTTTTCCATTTCAGATGACATCACTCGCTCCTTCAGTGGCGTGCCCAGCGGTGCCATCTCCGAAGATGCCTTATTCAGGGACAAGTTGAAACACATGGGAAAGTGTGAGTTGCTTTGCGGCAAATGGCAGAATGGAATTTTGGGCTGTGACTTCTTTTTTTGCCAAGTTTGATGGTTGTTCGGTATGGCTGCATTTGCTGGCATGGACACAAAGCACCAGGCTGCTGCATTCCTTTGGTGTTGGTGTCAGCAGTATTGAAACCTTTGGGAATACCGGCTTCTTGGGTGGGGGACGGGGGACATTCACTATGTGGACAGCAAAATGAAGCAGGACTCCAGTAGCACCTGAAAAGGCTGGCCATGGGCATTCCAGCAGATTTGGATGTGTATACGATTAGGAAGGGAGCTCTGACTCACAAAAGCCATCCTGGAATGACAATTTGCTAGTCCTTAAAATAGTCTTGGCAAAAGGTAGCCTAAAGGTAAAGGTTTCCTTGCTCGAAAGCCAGTCGAATCCAACTCTAGGGTTGCGGTGCTCATCTCCGTTTCAGAGCTGAAGAGCCAGCAGTGCTGTTATGACTGTTCATCATGAGAGTATCCACCAGAAATGCTGCCCCCCAGTGGCTCTCCTCACACACACGCACACACACACCGCTTCATCAGTAGCCAAGATGGCCCTGACAGGGACTCTTCCATCGCTGTCGTGGGCATGTATGGTTTGTATGGCACTACCTTCTCCTGGCATCTCAGGCTGAAATGCGAAGGAGGGTTGCCTGAGGCAGGGGTGGGGAACCTAAGCAGGAATTGTTTCCATGATTCCCCCCCCCCCAAGCTTGCCTCAAGGAGATAGTTCCAGGTCACTGCTCCCCAAGGGCTAAATGAGACAAGACGATTTCTCCCAGGTTGGGTCTGGGCTCCCTGCCCCTGCTTTCAGAGTCTCACACTGCTAGGAACTGGTTTCCCAGCCTCATGAGTCCCTGATTTGGATTAGGAATGGCACATCTGGGGAGAGGGAAGGGGCTTCAGCCTTTGCCCCCCATGGCATTTTCCTCACCTGAAATTTGCCCCATGGGGAGGGGCTGCACATGCACTGATGTCCTACATGTGCCCCTCAGCAGGAAAAATAATGCCCTCAAGGCCATTTTGGATAAAGAAAATGGGGGAGGAAGGTGAAGCTTCTTCCTCCTTGCGGTGGTCCCCATCTGAATCGGGGGCCCGGGCACTTGGGAAACCAATTCTTGGCAGCATGATATGTGACTGGATGTCGGGTCAGGGAAGCCAGGCCCAGCTTGTGAAAAACGGACAGGTCTTGATTTGTCTACAAGTGCGGTCGGCACACGGCACAGAATCCGGACTGGCTCCAGGTTTTGGTGGGGCCCTGGGCAAGATGGGTTCAGTGGGTTCCCATGTATGCGCACACATGTGCAGGCACACACCTTCCTGGAGGAGGGAGCAGAGCGCGGCATTTTAGCAATCCTGTCCACCAGAGGGCTGTCAGACTCCCAGTCAAATTACTCTCAACAACACTCTCTTCGGCAGTGATACGTTTATTGAGATGTATGCATGCTCCAGAACATCACTTGTGTTAGAACTGAAGATTTTTGGCAGGAATATGCTTAATATAGGTAGTTCAGACAGATCCCCCTTCCCTTCCCCCATGTACACATCACAAGCAGCCGCCTAGTGTTGCCATCCCAACCAAAAGGAAAATATATGGTTTGGTTATCTACTGTGAAAACTGGTACCAGAAGCTTCAAGGACACCTTTCTCTGGGAAATGGAAAGGAGGCACATCTTGAAGGAAAAGTTGTGGCACCTAAAAGTAAAGGTTCCCACTTTCTCAACACACGCACCCCCTCCCCTCCCCTCCCCGTAGGAATTCCCTCCCCCCAGTAGCTATGACAGCCCAAGCAAGCCAAGTGAAGTGAGTTTTGACAGGGGCAAAAGGAGCAATAATAGGAGTCTGCTCCCTCCTCCAGGCATCACTCCCAGCACCATATGGAGAGATCATGGAATCTATGCCGCTGATCTCCAGACTACAGAGATGAAATTCCCCTGGAGAAAATAGTGGTTGTGGAGGCCGCTTCCTGTGACATCATAGTCCTCCAAAGTCCCTCCCCAGGCTCCACCCCCCAGATCTCCAGGTGTTTCCCACCCAGGAGTTGGCAGCCCTAGCAGATGATCTCCCATTCTTTGGGGCCGCCCAACAATCCCTACAGCACAATGGAGGCGTGGTGTCACCTGACGCCTTTGTCACCTGCCCCCTGCTGCCCCCCTGGGGCAGTTGATGCAACACCGCCTCCCCGCCGCAGCTTGGACAATCTCGCGGCGCCCAGCTCCCACCCACACCGCAGCCCTCCCTCGCCCTCCCCGCCACTTCCCCCGGGCACACTGAGCCAGCCAGTTGGCTCCTCTGTCGCTGCCGCCGCAGCCCTCCCTCCCACGCCCTCCCACTGCCCGGCCTCTCCCCCCTCCCTCCTGTTCCCGCCTCCCTTTCATGTTCCCGCCGTCTAGTCAGAACAAACAAGCCCCTTCCTCCTCGTCCTCCCCCCTCCGGCAGCCCCCCCACGAAGCCCCCATCTCCACCACCCCCGCGAAGCCCCA
>NW_015173123.1:2487797-2491755 GCF_001447785.1 Gekko japonicus | reverse complement strand
TATGTTTGAAAATTGGGCGGGGGGGGGGGGCGGCAGAAGGTAGCCTTGCCTAGTGTGCAAAAAAACCTGGCACCGGCCCTGGATGCAACCACTTCTGACTGCAGAACTAAGACTTTCCGATCTTAAAAAAAGGAAATGCCTGCAAGTAAAAGAAAAGTAGAACATTACAGAGAAGGGTTCTTCCACAGCTCACTTCTAGATTAGTTTTCTGCTTGCGGGGAACTGGGTGTATCCAGCTACAATATGAAACGGAATGGTTCCCTGTCCCATCTCAGGATTCCACTGTGCTGTTTAGCTGCCCAGGGGCACCAGCCTTTAATCCCACCCATTTAACTCAAGGTGGTCTAATTAATGTTGGGCAGAAAGGGCAGAAAGGCCTTCGTTTCTCTGCCCAGCTCCTCCTCTCCCTCACAGCCAACATGCCCCATTTTTATTTCCTGTCGAACAGCAGTCTCCATACGCTGCACTCCAACAGATTTGTAATCTTGAAATAAATTATGCTGAACGCTGTGTGTGCTTGACTGATGGCAGCATTTGGCAGCTCCTGGTACGGAGTCTGGGATTTGTTTTATTTTTAGTTGCTGGTGTTTGGGGCACGCAGCCCCATACGCATCTCTCGGTGAAATGCGCATTACAAGGAAGGCTCCCCCTGGTTTCTGCCTGTGTATTGCGGGAGAGAATCCCCATGTGCCTGGGATGAAAAGCATTAATACAGGTTTTCCCATTTTAGAGCGCTTATTCTCAGGGTTTGCCTGCTCTTGCACCAGACGGCATGGCTCGCGGGCTCCTCTTTAAATGAGCTGCATTTAACTAGCAAGAGGTGGCGAGCACGTCCTGTCGTGTAGTCATTACTTCTCAAATTATCTGGATGTTTAACCTGAGGATGCACGGGGAAAACCCTTTAACTTGAAATCTCCAGTAAAACCAAACATTATCTACCTTGTTGAGGAGTGCAGATTTCCACAGAGCCGGGTTGCCTGGGGCTGCACTGTGTAGGGGCGGGGGACCTGCGGACACCTTTCCTGGCACCCGCCAAGTGTTTTTAGAGAGTGGGCGTGGCCGGGGGGGCTTTTGCCCAGGAAGGCTTCCGATTGGCCACTGGAGCTCTGATTGGCTGTGCAGGTTTTTTGAAAATGTTGCTTTGGCAGAAGCTGCCCCTCACGGCACCAGGATCTTCACTGTGTGACTGAAGGTCAACTGCAGCAGCTGTTTTGTGGCAGGCTCCGCCATAATAAAAAGTATAATACAAAGCATAATGAAAAGTAGAGACATCACCCTGCCCACAGAAGTCCGTATGGTCTTTGGGTGTAGTGGTTGAGTGCACGGACTCTAATTTGGGAGAACTGGCTTTGATTCCCCACTCCTCCACTCGCACCTGCTAAATGACCTTGGGCAAGCCGTAGTTCTGACAAGAGCTGTCCTTGAAAAAGAGCCATTTCTGTCAGAGCTCTCTCAGCCCCGCCTACCTCACAGGGTGTCTGTTGTGGGGAGGGGAAGGGGAAGGAGTTTGGAAGCCGCTCTGAGACACCTTTGGGTAGTGAAGGGCGGGGTATAAACCCAATCTCTTCTTCTTCTGTATGGTCAAAGTGATGGTATTCCCAGTAGTACTGTGTGGCTGTGAGAGTTGGACCATAAGGAAGGCCAGAGTAACCCCGGGGTTACTCTGGCCGGGGGCTTAATCTGGCCTGTTACACCGGTACAGAATGGACTTTTCGAAAAACTTGGAAGAGATTCTACGATTGGTATAATGTAAATGTAACTGATAGATAAATGTAGTAATTTGAGAATGCAGAAAATATAAGCTTAGTAGGGAGCACTCACTGGAGAAATGTTGGGGACCCCTAGTCTAAGGCCTCTGAGTCACACAAGGGAACAGGGAGGTGCAACGTTGCGCTCTGTCATTGGCAAACAATGGCCCAGATCCAGCAGCGTGCAAGCGGAAGCGTAAAGGGACTTAGCACAGTACCACTTGCACAGGATCTAGTGCGAGACCGAGCTAGTGCTTTCCTCTCTATATGTTATAGAGCCCAGAAATTAGTCGCACAGGATCTTGTACAAGTGGAAACAGAAACGGGGACACGTTAAGTTTGACTTGGTCCAAGTGGCTCCCCTGGTCGTTCCCTTGCAATTCCCTCTTGTACAAGGAGTCCTGGCCTAGGTGGAAATCTTTTGTTGGATCGAACCCAATATGATAACTTTGGATGGGTGAAGTCTAGATAGTACTAATTTAATTTACCTTGCAATCCGCCTGTCTCTCTGGGACTCAAGGCAGGTGGTATGGAGTGAGTCAAGATAATCGACAGGACGGGACGTTCCATAAACAATGGAATAGGATGTGGGTTGTAGAACCAACCAGAAGTCAAAAAACAGAACTGAAGCAAAGTATTAGTATTAATGTCACACATTAAATGATGCAAAAATTACATAGTAGGATCCTGGTTGCAGCAAGCTGCACACAGTAGTAGAGAGCACAGTTCTTAATAATCTATCCAAGTAGCTTTGTGAATTGTTTTGTACAGTGCAACCTATCGCCTGCATAGAAAAGCCATCTTGAATAATTCAGTTTTACGTAGTTTCCAGAAAGCCAGTAGAGTGGGAGCCACCTTGACCTTCTCAGGCAAACCATTCCACAAGGTATAGGCCAAAACAGAGAAGGCATCTGTATGGGCAATTGTGGATTTTGCCCATTGGCGGGTTGGCAGAAGACCCTACTTTGATAAGTGAAGCTGTCATGGTGGAGTGTAGGGGGAGAGGCGGTAGGGGGTCCAAGGCCACGAAGGGCTTTGTATGTGACAGCCAATACCTTAAATTACCGGAGGTTCCAAATTGATTTGAGAGAGACCTATGTACAGTGTATCACAGTAGTCGTGTAGTCTCCGTGTTACTGTGCCATGGAGCCAGGTGGCCAGGTCAGGTGTATCCAGGTAAGGGGCCCTCTCTCGGGCCAGGCTGAGCTGGAAGAAAGCCTTTTTTGCAGGTGCATGAACTTGCTTCTCCAGGAATAACGCTGGGTCCAGTAGAACCCTGAGGCTCTTTAACTGAGTCAGCAAGGGCCAGCTGAACGCCATAAAAAGGGAGGAAGGCAAAGTCCTTCAAAGTCTCTGCCTTCCCAGTCAGCATGACCTCTGCTTTTTCAGGGTTTAGCTTCAATTTGTTCTCTGTTAGCCAGTTTCCCACAGCCACCAGGCAGTTTCCCAGAACCTCTGCCATGACACCAGGGGATTTGGAGAAGGCTAGATAGAGCCGAGTGTCATCCACATATTGATAACCACCAACCCCAAGGCTAGGAATGATTCGTCCTGTGGGCTTTTCAGTATGGAGGAGGATCGCATTGCATGCTGTGGAAGGCCACCCTGAAGATAACTGGTTTCCAGTAGCAGCCCCTTGAGTCCGATCCATGAGGAATGACTTGGACCAGTCCGGTACGCGTCCCCCGAAACCTACTTCTGCCTCCAGGCGCCTCGACAAGATGGCATGATCTGCTGTATCAAAAGCTGCAGATAAGTCTAGTAAGAGCAACAAAGAGGCGCGTGGCCTCAAGTGGAGGCGCGTGGCCTCAGACCTACACTCAGATGGAGGTCGTCGACTAAAGCTAGCAGAGCCGCCTCTGTCCCACAGCCTGGCTGAAACCAGTCTGGAAAGGGTCTAGAGCAGATGAGTTAACCAAGAAGACCTGGAGTTGGTCTGCTGCTGCTCCTGGCCCTTTGGCCCTTAGCCAGGTCAGCAGAGCCGTTCCTTCTGCCCACTACAGCTTCTCCATCTTCTCCAGTCTAAGCTGCTGGATGGGGGAACCCTGAGTTGGGGGTCACGCTCTCCAGGTCTCAGTTCAGGTGTGTCCGCAGCATATCGCTGTGATTGGCAGGCAGTACGAAGCCTCCGGATTGGCCAAGCCTAGTAGGAACACTGGGAGGCAGGCTGGCTCTTTTCCCGCTCAGTAGTTGGTACCTTCCGGTCTCAG
>NW_015173123.1:2484295-2487782 GCF_001447785.1 Gekko japonicus | reverse complement strand
AGCTCTAGTGACTCATCTTATGTACCCTGGGACGGAGAGCACATGACGCATATGGGCCTTCATGGCCCTGGTCTGCTGACTTGGCACGCACCAGCAAACGGGTGGGCTTCCCCGATAGGTTCAGTGCCAGAAGTTGCCCCATCAAGGTGTATTTAGGCAAAAATTTCAGCATGTGAAAATGACGTGGTTGAAAATGCCTCAAGATGGTTTTGCCACTTTGGAAAAAGCTGCTGGAAGAAGCGCACACCCGAAAGCATTTCTCCGATGGAAACTGGGACGCTTGTCTGGTGTTCTTGGAATGCTTCCTTCTTACATGTTGTTGCAGCCCTTTTTTTGATTAAAAAATCTTTGGTTTCCTTCCAGCTACACGCAAGAAGCTCTTTGAACTTGCCAGGGCTTTCTCAGAGAAGACCAAGATGAGGAAGTCAAAAAGAAAACAGTTGCTGAAACATCAGGCGTATCCTTCCACGTGTGGCCTCATGATCCTGTTAGGAGTGTGCGGAACCTTCCTCCTCTCAGTCTCTGGCACGGAGATCTCGCCCGGGCAAGAGCACAGTTCCCGGCACTTCCAGTCCCAACAGTCCAGGTGTGCGAGGACCCTCAGCCTGTGCCGGCCTGCGCTCAGCTGACCGCGATATCAGTCGTGTCACACGGTCCACACGGCTGCCTCCCTGCACTTGTTTGCTGTCCATTTAGCCATTTGTGCCACTTTTCTCCCCAGTGGAGACCAACAGTGGCTCCCCAACCCCCCCCCCAGAAAAATTTAAATTTAAACAAATAAAATAGAGGAGACAAAAACGTAAAACAGGAACTCCAGGACTGGTCCTGGTCTGCTGGACAGCCGGCTCCTGGCAACAGGGTGCGATCCAAGGGCGGTCAGCCATTCTGCTCACGCCGCAAGGGTTGTGCCTCTCATCAAGCCCGAGTATTAAATACCGGCAAGCAAGGAGGGACTTGAAACTGAGTGTGGATGTTATGCTGCTGGTGGAGAGAGGCTCCCAGACTTCCCCTCCCAGCTAGTGTGTTCCTCAGGGATAATGGCACCTTACTTTCCTTCAGACACTTCTCTGCCTTCCAGGGCCTGCCCGTGGGCAACATCAGCTCCACAGCTAAACAAGGATTTGAACTCGGGACTCCTTTTTTCCTTCCCAATGCACTGCCTTGGGTAGGGTTGCCTAGTCCTACCGTAGCTGCAGCGGGGGGAGTCCTGACCCTCTCCAGGAGCATCGGGCACCATAGAGTTTTCCCTTAAATGATAGAGCATCCCCCTGCAACGTGCCCGACGCGATGACGTCATCACGCCAGGCACGTCTCCGCAATCCTGGCACTTTGGGGGTGGGGTTCCCCCCGGCAGCCCAATCCGGGCCAGCGGGTAATGGACCCATAGAGCGGGGGCTCCCCCGCCCCCCTGGGGAACCTGGCAACCCTAGCCTTGGGTCGGTCACCATTCTGTCAGAGGTGTTCTCTCAAGGGCAGTTCGAGAGAGAGCTCTCTCAGCCCCACTGACCTCACAGGGAGTCTGTTGTGGGGAGGGGAAGGGAAGGGAGATTGTAAGCCGCTCTGAGACTCCTTCAGGTAATGAAGGGTGGGGTATAAATCCAGTCTCCTCTTCCTCCTCCTCCTTCTCTCCTTCCTGCTCTCCTCCTCCTCCTCCATCTCCTTTCAGCATAACCTACCTCACAGGGTTGTAGTGAGGATTAAATGGAAGGAAAGAGAACAACAGAAGCTACTTTGGGTCCCCACTGGGGAAACAGGCAGAATATAAATGAATTAAGTAAATTAAATTAAATTAATTTTAATCTCCCAAAATATGGGAACTCATGGGCATCAAATGAAGTGGATGGGCAGTAGGTCGAGGATGGGCAAAAGGAAATTCTTCTTTACACAGAGAGAGATTAAAATGTGGAATTCACTGCCAGTGGATGTAGTGATGGCCACAAGCACAGACAGCTTTAAAGGGGGGCTAGACAGATTCATGGAGGAGAGGTCTGTCAACCTCTGAATCCCAGAGCCAGGAGGCAACATCAGGGGAAGCTCCCGGCCTCCCTGCCCTGTTGTTGGCCATCCAGAGGAACTGGCAGGCCCCTGTGTGAGACAGGATGCTGGACTAGATGGACCCTTACTGGTCTGATCCAGCAGGGCTCTTCTGAGGTTCCTGGCTGTGCTCCTGCAGAGTGCAGGGGGTTGGACTAGATGACCTGCAAGATCCCTTCCAACTCTAACATTCTATGATTCTAAGTATCTGTACCCAAGGAGCTTCTAATCAAAACTCTGTCTTTGTGTTTAACATGAGAATCTTTCCAGTGCAAGCAGTTTCCATCTTGGTGGCCCGGTCCTCCGGAGAACCTGCTGAGTCCAACAGCGCTGTTCTTCAGAGAAGTCTTGCTTGTTTCAGCCTTCATCTTAGCAGAGCATAACTCACCTCAGGGCTGCAGGCACATTGCTCACTGTCAGCCGCCGTAACTTCCAAGCAGCCCCACGGTTGCCGTGGGATATGCCACAAAAATACTGTGGAATTTGACTCATTTGCTGCAGGGAACACTTAAAAGGTGAAGGGGCGATGGGCCTGTCCCAGCAAGCAGTGAGTCCCAGGTGTGGTTGCGTACTGTTGTTTATTTAACATATTTATACCCCACCTTGTGTCTGTAAACTCCAGGTGGTCAAGGGTCAGTGCAACAGCAAGAGCTGCAAGTAGGCAGACATTGTAAGCGTTCAGTTGGTGACAGTCAAGGCCCAAATTAAAAGAGGCCGTTCCAGCCCAGCACAATCCCCCCTCCACAAAAGGCGCTCTGGAGCAAGACAGTCTCGCACCCCTTCCTTGGAATAAAAGATTTTTATTTTCCATTTATCATACAATATCCATCTTTTTCTCACTCGGTCAAAAATCCAATTTTCCCTCCCTCCCCCAAAAGGCTTCCCGCAATGCGTCTCCCTTATGTCACATATAATCAATAAGTTCGAGATAACATCATGTACTTAATATTGTTCTAGATATAGTAAATTATGTTTCACGTCCCAGTTCTTTTCTAAGTATGTTTTAAAGTCACTCCATTCTTCAAAAAATTCCTGGTCTTCTTCATTATTCAGTTTTCTAGTTATTTTGTCCATTTCGGCCATGAACAGAACTTTTTGTATCCATTCTTCTAAGTCTGGTATTTTTTCCTGCTTCCAATATTGAGCATATACCATTCTTGCTGCTGTTATCAAATACCAGAACAATGTCCTTTTTGTTACATTTAGTTCTTCCATTTTTAAACCTAAGAGCAGAATTTCAGGTGCTTTCTTAAAAGAACATTTTAAAATTTTTTGCATTTCACAGTGGACTTTTGTTCAAAAGTCCATAGCTTTTTCGCATGTCCACCACATGTGGTAAAATGAGCCCTCATGTTTTTTACACTTCCAACATTTACTAGACATATTCTGATTCATATTAGCGATTTTCTTAGGTGTCATGTACCATCTATACATCATTTTATAACAGTTTTCT
>NW_015173123.1:2456482-2483668 GCF_001447785.1 Gekko japonicus | reverse complement strand
GTCCTAGGAATAGCACGCATCATCCACTATTTGTATCACTGAAAAACTGAGCTGACCCGACTAGAGGAACAGCGTTGGGCAGAGAAGCTAATCCTACGCAGTGTGCAATGTGAGTCTTATTTACAGGAGTTCAAGTGTCTCAAAAAAGAGAGAACAGCACCAAAGACCAGCCCCCTCTTTAGGTTGAGCCCCTTCCTTGATGACGATGGACTACTCCGAGTAGGGGGACGCTTGAATATGGCTGATGTGGCACCAGGAGTGATCAATCATTCTCCCAGCTCGGCAGCACATCACCCTCTTGCTGGTGCAACACTACCATGAAAGGGTTCGTCACCAAGGACAGCATCTCACAGAAGAAGCCATCACGGCAGCAGGCCTGTGGATCATCGAATCGAAGAGATGCATTGCTGCGGCACTTCAGAGATGTATACAGTGTTGTAAACTCAAGGGGCTCTATCAGCAGCAGAAAATAGCCGATCTACCACCAGACCATCTCAGTACAGAGCCCCCCTTTACCAACATAGGCCTTGAAGTGTTTGGCCCCTGGAGTGTGGTGACACGCAAAACTAGGGGAGGGCAGGCCAACAGCAAGTGTTGAGCCGTGCTCTTCACGTGCCTGAGTATCCGAGCTGTCCACATTGAGGTGATCGAGTCCATGGATACCTCAAGCTTCATAAATGCCCTTAGGAGATTTCTTGCCATACGTGGTCCTGTCAAGGTACTCAGGTCAGACATGGCACAAACTTCGTAGGAGCATGCAGGGAGCTGAGAATAAACAGAAGCACCAACTTTGATCCCACGCTCAGCCAGAATTGTACATGGATATTCAATCCTCCTCACGCCTCACATATGGGAGGAGCGTGGCATGATAGGCTTTGCACACAGGATCCTAGATTCCATGTTGGCAAGAACACCTTCCCTCACACATGAGACATTGTCTACTCTCCTAGCAGAAGTCTCTGCCATCATCAATATCAGACCTCTGGTTCCAGTGTCTTCAGATCCTGAGAACCCAACCATCCTGACACCAGCAACGTTGCTGACACTAAAGACAGGCGAATGGCCAGCACCTCAAGGGACCTTTGTGGCGAAAGACATGTTCAAACAACAATGGAGGCAAGTGCAACTTCTCACGAACACATTCTGGAAGCGTTGGAAGCAAGAGTATCTTCCGATTTTACAAAGCCGACGCAAGTGGGAAATGGACAAGGCTAACCTGCAGGAAGGAGATATCATACTGCTGTGGGAGAAAGATGCACCCCACAACTCGTGGCCCATAGGTCTTGTAGATCGAGCCTTGCCTGGCGAGGATAGACTGGTCCGCAAGATTGAAGTCCATGTCATCACACGCGATGGCCCACAGAGCCGCCCCTGGCCGACTAAGACTTTCACCAAGCCAATCATTGATGTGGTCCTAATATGCACCGAAGAAGAACTCGAAGACTGAAGACAGAAGACTCAAGTTTTGCATGCCTTTCTTCTTTTAATAAATCCACCGTTTCTTTCCTGTCTAGCAGGTCTTCATTTATTCTCCATAAGTATTGTTTATTGCTCTGTTTCATACTCCATATCAGTGGACTGTGGTCTGAAATGACTTTAGGCAGAATTTCAATTTTGCGGGTATTAATTGCTAGTTCACCTGACATCCATATCATGTCAATCCTGGAAAAAGAATTGTGCCTATTGGAATAGAAAGTGTAGTCCTTTTTAGTGGGGTTCCATTTTCTCCATACATCTTCCAATTTCTCTTGTTGTACTAAATCAAAAAAAGTCTTTGGCAATTTGCCACTGTGTCCGTGTCCCTTTTGCGGTTGTCTATCCATAACTTCAACTGTTCCATTGTAATCTCCAGCCAAAATCACTTGTTCATAAGTTTGTTGTTGCAGTTAATTTAGCAAGTCTTTGAAGAAATTTTCTTTTGCTCCATTGGGTGCGTATACATTTACTACCAGTATTTTCTTCTGATGTTCTAAGATCTCTACCCCAACATATCTTCCTTCAGAGTCTTTGAAAATTTCTTTCGGTTGCAATTCTGTCTTAACATAAGTCACTACTCCTTTTTTCTTATTTACAGCTAGAGAGTAAAATTCTTCTCCAAAAGATTTATTTACTAAAAGCTTTTCATTTTGCCGTTTGATGTGAGTTTCTTGCAAGCATATCACGTTGCATTTTTGTTTTTGTATCCAACATTTGACTCTATTCCTCTTATTCGGTGAATTTAGTCCATTAACATTCTATGACAACAGCTGAACTTCCATTGTGCAGTTTTTTATAATTCACCAAAGTCATCTAAATTGTCCCCTTTAAATCTATACATGTCCTCCACAGACCTAATAACAACTCTTCCTCCTTTGTAAGTAAAGTCTCGCACCCCTTCCTGAATGCGGCAGGTGACGGCTGGCCGGTCATTCCAGAGGGATGAACCTGTTGCAGAGAAAGGCCATGACCCAACTGGCCTAGGTGAGGCCTCGCCCGGAGGAGGCTGCTGAGGGAATGGCACTCACTCGGCATGCGCCTCACGGGGGGGCCTTTCGCCTGGTCCAGGGCTGAGCTCTGGCTGCTAAAAACCAGCAGTGTGGGTTCCCCCCGGGGGGGGGGGGGCTCGATGAGACCGTCGGTTAAGTTTGCTCCTTATCTGCAAGTGCAGGATGGGGACGGCGGCCTCGACGGCGAATCTCCTTGATGACGTTGAAGGACATTCCTGCGGTAAGAGGTTGGCTTGGTTGGGGGGGGGGCGCTCTCTTCTTTTGGGCTGGGTTCCAGCTACTCCTGTGGCACGCTGGTGTGTGTTGGATTGGGGGTGCAACTCTTTAGTCAGTAGGGCAGCTTATTTGACTGGAACCCACTGGGTTACCAAAAAGGGAGGTGGGGGTGGAGGAGGAGGAAGGCGCTGTCAAGTCACCGCTGACCTATGGTGTCCCCTGGAGGGGTTTTCAAGGCAAGAGACGTTCAGAGGGTGGGTTGCCATGGCCTGCCCCTGCAGCATGACCAGTGTTCCCTCTAAGCTGAGTTATTGTGAGCTAGCTCACAGTTTTTTAGCCTCCGGCTCACACATTTTCGCCTTAGCTCAGGAAGGAGGGCTCCAGAGCAAACTGATTTACACTGTAGCCAAATCTCCCACTCACAACTTTAATGCCAGTAGCTCACAAAGTAGAATTTTTGCTCACAAGACTCCACAGCTTAGAGGGACCCTGGCCCTCCTGGGTGGCCTCCCACCCAAATAGTAGGCAGGCCCTACTCAGCAGCCAGGATCGACGAGGTCGGGCTAGCCTCCTGGGCCATCCGGATTGGGGCAGATGGACAGAAGTGGTTGGCCCTCGCCTGCCTCTGCGTAGTAGCCACCCTGGACTTCCTCGGGGGTCTCCCCTCCAAGGACTAACCAGGGCTGCTGACTCTGCTGAGCTTCTGAAATCTGATGAGCCTGGGGTGGCCTGGGCCCTCCAGGTCAGGGCAACAAGAAAGTACCCCCAATCAATCAGGCAATGTACTTTAATAAAACTTCTTCTTCTTCTTCCTTTTCTTCTTCTTCTTCCTTTTCTTCTTCTTCTTCCTTTTCTTCTTCTTCTTCCTTTTCTTCTTCTTCTTCCTTTTCTTCTTCTTCTTCATCATCATCATCATTATTATTATTATTATTATTATACAAGCACTTGCAAAGAAAAAGATGCAGGAGGCAAGTGCCCTCACGGCATAGAAGGCCTCTTAAATTTGCGGTTTCTGCGGAGATGTATTCATGTGCCACCCAAAACTAAAGAAAGGGTGTTCTGTTCTTCAAAAGTACTGTATTATCCATATGCACATTTAAGCAGGTTTAATTGATTAAAGCTCACATGACTGGTGGACTGTGAATTCATTCGGTGACAGTGAACAGCAGCAGGCCTCTCGTTCTGAAATCTCGAAAACAGTCTCCCTTGCCCTAAAGTAGATTAAAGGTCTCTAGGTGGGGAAGCATTTAGTGATTGATTCCTAGAAAAAGAGGCACTGAAACCCCCCTTCCAACTTTAGATAGGTGAAAGCGGTGTGGTTTTACTTGCCAGTGGGGAAGGAATTGCCTTTTGTACGCGTTTAGAAGAACGGTCATTTTCAGCATTGCACTGAAAGTTCGGGGAGGCATGAAGAGTTCCACTACACTCACACAGAGGCTGCGAGGGAGACAAAATTCAAATTCTCAACTTTCCAGTTCCCCGTTATCCCTAGACTGTCCTGTCCCCTCTGTGACATCAGTGCAAGGCAATTCAGGGACAGCCAGAGGAGCTGGGTGCTGGTTCAGGCCCATTGTGATGTCAAAGCAGATCGGCCAGTGACAGCAAGAGGCGCAAAGCCAGGAAAGGGGGGCAGGAGGTTGAGGAGAGGTTGCAAAAATGCAGGCAGAAGGCAAAAAGAAAAAAGGAGAGGAAGATGATTGGAGGAGGGTTCTCAACGAACTCAAACCAGTCCTTCCTGCTGGTCTTTGTCAGATGCTGCGTGCATGCTCACCCGTGGCCTCTATTATCCAAATTTAAAATTTGTTAGCCTTTGTGCTGTTAAAACTTGTTAGCCCATGTGCTTTTGAAACGGATGTTGGATAAGATTGATATCACAGCTAAACACAATAAGACAACCAGAGAACTGAATTTTGGTTGAATAAGAGTTGTCTCGAAACGAACAACCACTCGAGATGTTCGTATTGCTCACCTTCCGTATTTGACGTCCTGTGTTCTGAAAACATAGAAATTATAAACATCATCAAGCGTCATTTTTGTACAAGTTGTTATTATCTATTCATTGTGATTTGTGAACCTTACAGCAATTTCTTCTTATTATTGTTGCTCTATTATACAAAACCCATGTGAACAGTGCTCCCTGATTGTGCTCTATGACCAGGTTAAGCTACGCTACGAGAGTTTGTCTGAAGGTTACTTATACATAAGAGAACATAAGAGAAGCCAATGTTGGATCAGGCCAATGGCCCATCCAGCCCAACACTTGGTGTCACACAGTGGCCAAAAATACCAGGTGCCATCAGGAGGTCCAGCAGTGGGGCCAGGACACTAGAAGCCCTCCCACTGTTGCCCCCCCCTTCCCAAGCACCAACAAGACAGAGCATCCCTTGCCCCAGACTGAGAGTCTCTCTCTATTCCTTGTGACTAATAGCCACTGATGGACCTCTGCTCCATATGCTTATCTAATACATGACAGAACGGATCACCTTTTATGGGGCAAGGAGAATGAATGTCGAATCCTGAATAACTTAGGAGCTTGCCATGCAATTCAACTCTCACAGACTGAGCCAATGTATCTATATGACCCTGCTTATATTCCCCTCCCCCCCACTCCTGTGGGCCCATGTCTGTGGGAGGAACTCTTGGCATGGACAACACGTAGTTGGCAAGCGGGGTGGCTGTGTCTTTGCCCGTTTCGGGATCCTGACTGACCTGTTTTTGCATTTCAGATGAAGACATCCAGGGAAGAAGACGACAGTTAGATGTGGAAGCAGAGGCATCCAGAGAAGCACAGTAAGGTGAGTGGCCACTTGTGCAGGTGACCTCAGCGACCCCTGCTCTTGTTCCGGCACCTCCACACGTGGGCTCAGGTCCAGAGTGGATATTCCACAAAGGGAAATCTTCTCCCACCTCCCCCTTCAGGGCTCCTTATCCTCCCCCAGGAGCAGCATTTTGTGAAGATCAATGGATTGCAGGAGGAGGGGGGAGGCAGGCGCTTTGCATTCAAAGGATGGGAAATTTACCCTGGATTGGGTTGGATTTTGCGACTCGCATTCAGTTTTCCTACAACGGAGGAGGCTTTTCTGCATCAGAAGAAGTCATTCTCCTTTGGAGGAAGTCTTTCTTTGTTGAAAGAATCAGGCAGGTCTCCGTGCTGGTCTGAAGCAACAGAACAAAGTTTGAGTCCAGGGGCACCTTTGAGACTAACAAAGTTGAATTCCGGGTATAAGCTTTCGTGTGCAAGCACGAAACTTTGTTAGTCTCAAAGGTGCCCCTGGACTCAAACTTTGTTCTGTTGAAAGAAGACTTACTGGAAGAGAGCGAGAGGATCCCCTTTAGGGGAAGGAAGGTCACAGAATCCAACTCATACTATTCTACTTCGATATCTTGCTCCTTTCTGATCGCCATAAGTGCTCTAAAAGAATATCCAAAGCTGCTGGCTTAGACCTTGCAAAACTGATGGCACAAACACGTCATTGTACTGCATATACTCATGTGCTGTGGAGTCCTTTCTGACACGGAATTTTAATTGATGAACTCCTCCTCCTCGTTTGTGTGCCAAGGTTCCCTTTGAAGCCGAATTACCGATATTGCCGATAAAATGGGTGTAGTCGGTTTTTAACTGTTGCTCCTCACTTCTTGTTTCCTAGGTCCTTAACTGGGCTTTGATCAGCAAATTGGAAAAGAAACAACAAGGTGAGCGTTGGAAGTAGGTCAAGAAGGAAGATGCTTTTCTGGGCTGGTACTTCATCCCTGCCCTGAAGTTATAGGACGTCTTCCAAAGTACAAGCATTACAGTGTCAGGCACAGTGCTTTCTTACGAACGGGTTACCCAACCCATTCCTTATCTGAGGAATCCAGCCAAAAAGAGTGATTAAATTAACAGCTGATCTGAATTTTTCCATGGAAATCTTTGCTGCTGGAGAATGGATTTGGAGTTTGTGAAGTTGGACGGGTCAGACCTCCGTATTTCTGTGTTGCACGATGCTGTTGAGATATTATGATGAAAAAGCATTATACTGTTGGTGGTTTGGGGGCTAGCATTTTTGAAAACATATCTCTTTTTGCAGACGCGTGGTGACTTTCATCCTGGTATAGCGTGGCCTCAGAATTTTGCCAAATTGTTTTGTTATCATTGTTGCTGCTAATAGGAGTAAGCCCAAATCAAGATCTCGTTGTCATAATCAGAATAATGAAAATGCATTTCTCTTTGGAAATGTGTTTCTGCTCATCCCACACTTCAGCCAGAAAAAATGCCACAACAGCTCAATCTTTGGCTTCGGCCCTTGAGTTTAAAAGGCGAACTTTAAAGAATTATCCACAGTACTAAAAACGCATTCTCCCCATTGTACTCAGGTGACCCGTCTTCTAATTTTGTATTCCTACATCACTAAAAACATGAAAAATAGAATTTGTATGAGGGGTTATAATTTGTCTTCTCTCCTTGTAAGCTACTTCAGTGTTGGGGGGGGGGGTTCCTTATGGTTTTGTCACAAGATGTTGAGGTAAAGGCGTTAGGTGGCAGTTGGGCGCAAAGAGCCCGCACAGTTGGCTTGGCCCGTGGAAGTTGCCAGAGTTTCAAGCACTACCTCAGAAACGTGGGATGAAGCCACATGTGAAGGAATTTTTAGACTGAAGGCCTTGCAGAGGGACACGGGGTTGGTTCTTCAGCATCTGGTTTGTTTTGGAGGGCAGGACACCTCTTGACTGTTATGGCATCCTGGTGGTGGCTATTTTATTTGCTGTGGTGATCTACATAAGGAACACTGAATTATGGGAGGGCCAACACCTGGGTGTATGAGGAACGTTCCATTTCAGTCCTTGGCGTCACCAGTTAAATCTCATGTAGGTGCTGGGAAAGTTTGTTGTCTGCCTGAGACCCTGAACAGCCACTTCCAGTCAGATGTGAACTTCTCTGCTTAGTGGGGGGTGGGAATTAGAGGGACTGTTGGTCCTGAATCTGCTTCCCGTCAGCTTCATTTGGTGTCCTCAAGTTCAGGTACTCCTGGGAGGGGGAGGAAAAGTTAAGAACATAAGAGAAGCCATGCTGGATCCAGCCAATGGCCCATCCAGTCCGACACTCTGTGTCACACAGTGGCCAAAACCCAGGTGCCGTCAGGAGGTCCACCCGTGGGGCCAGAACTCCAGACGCCCTCCCCCTGTTGCCCCCCAGGCATCAAGAATACAGAGCATCACTGCCCCAGACATCTATACCTTGTGGCTCGTAGCCACTGATGGACCTCTGCACCATATGTGTGCCCAATCCCCTCTTGAAGCCGTCTATGCTTGTAGGCAATGCTCCCTCTAAGCTGAGGAGATTTGTGAGCAAAAATTCTACTTTGTGAGCCACTGGCATTAAAGTTGTGAGCGAGCTATTTGGATACTGCATGAATTAGTTTGCTCTGGAGCCCTCCTTCCTGAGTTAAGACAAAAATGTGTGAGCCAGAGGCTAAAAAACTGTGAGCTAGCTCACACTAACTCAGCGTAGAGGGAACACTTCTTGTAGCACCACCCCTTCCTGCAGCAGTGAATTCCCCGTGTTCCTTACTCTTTGGGTGAAGGTGTACTTCCTTTCCTCTTTTCTAAGCCTACTGCTCATGGATTTCACTGAGTGCCCACAAGTTCTTCTATGGTGGGAAATAAGAACATAACTTCTCCCTTTCTCCGCTTCCGCCATACCACACCTAATTTTATAAGCCTCTGTCATGTTCTCTTTCTTTGTAGGGAAGGCGCACCAATCCCCTGATTATTCTGGTTTACCCTTGTCTGCATCTTACAGGATCCTTTTTCCGGTTTGGGTGACCAGAAGTGAGCAGAGGTTTGGAGTTGGGATGGTGGTGCAGGGGGTGAAAGAGGTCATTCCCTTCTCTCTGGATTTGAATGGAGGGGGGGGGATGCATTTGCTGTTGATCCACTGCAAACTGCTCGGGTGGTCTGCAGACATTTAGGTCAGCACCTTCTCTACATAGGTGGGCAAGCTTGAAGTTCACTTCATTTTGGAAGTCTGGGGTGCTTACATGCTTCCTCCCAGATAGGGGCCTAAAATGTCTATTCTTCAGTCTTAAAAATGCCACTAGGAGACGATGGGCATCTGAATTCTTCAAAACAACCAATTGACTCTTGAAGAGTTTGTTTTCAAGCCACCTTCTTCTTCTTTTTTTTTAAATGGATCTTTAGACCCTGGCCTCCTAATGCAGATCTCAAGAGCTGGGTGGTGACGGTCCCCTTTGAACTGCCAGAGGTGTGAAGTTTCATGTCTGCACTTGCCAAGGAATGTTCAGTTTTAAACAGGCACTTCTTCTCTCCATTTGACAGGGCAGGTTTTAAGATGTGTACCAACAGTGGCTTCGGAGAGGATGTGGGGGTGGGGTGGGGTGGGGGCTTAGCAAACAAAAGGAAACAAAACAGAACAAGAGCCCTGAATGAAATTGGTTTGCTCTCTCCGAGGCAATGACGTCACCCAGCAAAGTTTAGCTTCTCCGACTCGGCCACCCTGTGTCCGCTTAAGAGCCAGGTGACTGGGCTGTTTGCAAAGGGAGGTTCAACAGTACGGCTTAAAGAAAGAAATGCCAGACCAGAGAGGCCGCCAGGCACCAACAGTTTGCTTCTGAAAGAGCGAGTCAGCCTGGCAGAGACAAACAGGCCCTCTGGATCGAGCCTCCCTGCCTCCGTCTCCACCTGGTTCCAGAGCCAGCATCTGCTCGTTGCTAAGGGCCGAGCTGGCGGCTCGCTGCGAGAAAACAAACCCAGCCATAGAACAAGAAGGGCTTGCTTTGGTCCCCCCCCTTCCCCCTCCATTAGTTTCTAGTTTGAATAAGCACCCGGCTGTTCCTCTGTCCTCGTCCAGAGCCGCCGCGGATCCGCTTGTTTGAACATCCCCGGCTTGGAGGCTGCTTGCGGGCTGAACCCGTTAAAACTCTCCATGAATGCAGAAAGATGCGTAGAGGAGCCAGTAAGGCATTCCACTGCCTGCGCCCCTGCAGAGAAAGGGCAAGTTGACTAAAAGGCGCCTGGCCGGGAAGGGGAAGGGGGGCTTTGTGGAAATCCGGGGAGGGGGGAGGACATATCGGGGCACCTGTCCCCTTTGCAGAATCCATAGGTGTCACTCCCCCCCACCCCAAGCACACACTAAAAAGATGCAGGCGGGCAGCCCCCCCTTGACGCAAGTGAATACGGTCGCCTGTTTTCAGTGAAATTCAAGGGAAATGGGAATTCATTGTGTGGTAGTAAAAAGACTGCATCAACTGGCCGCGATGTAGACTGGCTTCCCAAGTTCCTGGATAGCCATCATCCTCCGAGGCCCCACCTCCCCCCAAGCGGACAGGCTAGCCGGCAGGTGGCACGGTGGCTCCCCAGAAGTGTTCCCTCTAAGCTGAGTGAGTGTGAGCTAGCTCACAGTTTCTTAGCCTCCAGCTCACACATTTTTGTCTTCGCTCAGGAAGGATATGGCTCCAGAGCAAACTAATTCATGCAGCAGCCAAATCGCTCAATCACAGCTTTAATGCCAGGAGCTCACAAAGTAGATATTTTGCTCATAGGACCCCACAGCTTAGAGGGAACATTGCTCCCCAGAGGGTCGTCTTCTTTTCGGCCTCACTGAGCTTAGGAAGAGAAGCTCTCCCCCACCCCACCCCGTGCCAGGAGCCCAGCCCATGGGGGGGAAGGACAGTTCTTGACTCCGCCCCCTGTGAGAACTTGGCCACAAGGGCAGCTAGAAGGGAAGTCGGGAGAGCAGCTGGGGACGGGCACTGCCTGCAGTCTGAACCCATCAGACATCTTGGCCAATCTGTCCTGTGGGGTATCGCCCAGAGGCAGGTGGGGAGGGTTCCTGCGGATCCTTTTTTAAAAAATAAGACACACACACACACAAAAAAAAACGGGTTCAAGAGCAGCCAAGATGGGCTCACGAAAAATCAAGTTGTGTTTCTCCTATCGAACAATGTACAATCCTCAGTAACGTTTGTATTGCTTTCTCTAAAAAAAATAACGAAAACAAAAAAGGTTTTTAAAAAGGAGACATAAAAAAGAGACTCTTCTGTGACGTTTGTGTGTGTTGCTATTTTAGAATTTATTTCCATACATGATTTTTTTCTTAAAGATGTTTAATAGTAATTCATATAATAAAGTCATGTTGTACTCTCTTAAGGCTTTGTGGTTTTCTTCTTCTTCGGGCTCACGCAGCCACACGGAAGGGCTTTCTTCTTTTGTGCCACAGCCTTGATTCCGTGGCCTTGCAGCCGACAGATCACGAAGCGCGTTCAGGTGTTTTGGAGAGGCTGAAGGTGAAAAACAGCCCGGCTGCAGCTGGGTGCTTTCAGAGGGCTTTTTGAACATCAGATGAATCAGCCTTGCCCAATTTGTCCAAGGGAAATCACTACCCCAAAAAGGACCTTACATGATTTTTATTTTTTAATCACACTTTCCAACTAAAACTAGCTACCAATTTGGCTCATAGGAAACACGCACACAAACGCCCCATTAAAATTCAATACAAATATTTCTTAGAGAAGAGAGCTCTCCACTGCGGCTGGAACCAAGCATTGGGTGTGTGTGTGTGTTGTGCCTTGCTATTTCCCAGCTGTCTCTTACATTTCCTTTCTAATAGATTAGACCAGGGGTCATTTCCTGCAGGAGCGCACAGGAGTGGAGCTCCGGCAGTAAAGAGCCCAGGGGGCGGGCACATGCAACAAGCCCCACCCCCTGCTCCCAGCAGCCCTCAGTCAGAGCAAGAAGCAGCCAGGTAAGTTGCAGAGCCACCCCCCCACCCGAACACACACCAGAACACATCACCTTTGACTTGTACTTTCCTTTTATAATTAACCACTGAAAGGCAGGGGGTTTTTTTTGGGATGGAGAGGAGGTAATAATCGGATTTTTAAAGATTATGGATTGGACACTAGAGGCATTAATAAAAGATGGGCAGATATTTTATCGGGATAGTTCAGCGAAAGGAAGGAAAAAAAGATCTATAATCTTTCAACATTTCCAGCTTAAGCCAATTAGGCACAGAGCAGTTTATTATGGAATTATTACTGTTTGAGATCTAGAACACTACAAGTGTGGGACTTGCAAATACTTTCAGGGGGCTTGTCGTTTCCCCTTTCTCACTATCTTGTCTTTCCCTTCCCTGAAAGCCCCTTTAGCCTCTCTCCTTTGCCTTCTTCCTTCTCTCCTCCACACCCAACAGCCAACTGCTCCCCTCTTGTTGAGCTCCCCTGCCTCCCGCAGCCTCTTCCTTGGGAAAACTATGGCTCAGTTGTGTGGTGACGCCTGCTGCACTATGCCCAGTTGCGTGGCAGGGAAGCCACAAGAACTTGCGGGGTGCTCCTCACTTTCCTCTGTATCCCTCTCCCCACACTATTTCCTCTTTCCCTCCTCCTGGCAACCCCCCTGTCCTCTCCATGTTCCCTGCCTTGTACTCTCCTACTCAGCTGTTCAACAACTTAACCATTTATCTGCCTCCCATCTCCAGCTATAGGTATTATTTATTTACTTCATTCATACCCCACCTTTCTCGACAGTGGGGAACAAAGTAGCTTACATAATTCTCTCCATCTCTGTATTCTCACAACAGTCCTGTGAGGTAGGTTAGGCTGAAAGTCTGTGATGGGCTCACAGAGTGAGCTTCCATGACAGACTGGTGATCGGAACCAGGGTCTCCAGGCCCTACTCTGAAGTTCTAACTTCTACAACACACTGGCTTTCATAGGGTGGCTGCTACTGAACAGCAGCAAGGCCTACTTCAGTCATGCAGGTTGGATGATATCAAGTCGCCCGGGGGTTACTTCCAGGCCTAGAGTTGCCAGCCTCCAGGTGGGACCTGGAGATCTCCCAGAATCTATATATCTAATAGCCAAGTTGCCCACCCTGTGCGGATAGTTATTTCTGCCAACAGAGGGCTCACTCTCCCCCAACAGCTTTTCCCACATAGTCATGGGCCTTCCTAAGTGTGCAGAAAAATCTAAAAAGTAAAAAAATCCCTTCAGGGAGGGTTGAATTCTCCCCAATACCTTTTAAAATGGCCTCTCGCAGGGATCTAACTCCAGACATCAACGGTGAGAGATTAGAACGTTGCCTTGCGGCCGCTGCGGGGAAGGGGGGGAGGGAGAAAGATGGGCGGGCGGGCCGGCCTCACCGCCATCGCCACTGGAGGGAGGAGAAAAAGGAGAAAGCTTGGCGGGCCGGCCTCGCCGCCGCCAGGAAGGGAGGAGGGAAGGAGAAAGCTAGGCTGGCAGGCCTCGCCGCCGCCGCTGCTGGGGAGGGGGGGGGAGGGAGAAGGCTGAGCTCACCTGCTGCCTCTTGCTTCTGCAGGCCGGGAGCTGTGGGGAATACTCCACCCCCCCGAGTATCGTGGGTCCCACCTCTTGTTACAACTAAACTCCGGCTGACAGAGATCTGTCCCCCTGGACAAAATGACTGCTTTGGAGGGTGAACTCCATGGCATTATATTTGGCAGAGGCGTCTCCCATCCCCAAACCCTGCCCTTCTCAGACTACACCACAAAATCTCCAGGAATGTCTCAACCTGGAGCTGGCAACCCTAGGACTCAGGCCTGACCCCAATGAGTCTTCCCTCAAAAGCCAAAACAGGCCTGGAAAGAACCAGGCCCTCTCCCCCTGCTTTTTACTCACAGAAACCTAGCCTGGCATACTGTGGTTGCCTAGCAACAGCCACTGAGGGAATCCATTGCTTAAAGCTACAGGTGCTCGTTTTATCATTTTTGTGTTTTTTAAACCTCTCCAATGTACTTTTTAAAGATTTCATATGTTTCTGCAAAGAGATTTTTTTTCAGATTTCTAGAAAGATCAGTCTTGCCTGTTCATATCTCTACTAACCAGATTTAAGTATCTTCAGATTTGGCCAGTTATGGTATGATATGATAGAAGAAGAAGAGATTGGATTTATACCCCACCCTTCACTACCCAAAGGAGTCTCAGAGCGGCTTACAAATCCCTTTCCCTTCCCCTCCCCACAACAGACACCCTGTGAGGTAGGTGGGGCTGAGAGAGCTCTGACAGAAACTGCTCTTTTTCCAGGACAGCTCTTATCAGAACTATGGCTTGGCCAAGGTCCAGCAGCTGCAAGTGGAGCTGCAAGTGGAGGAGTGGGGAATCAAACCTGGTTCTCCCAGATTAGAGTCTGCGCACTTAATCACTTCACCAAACTGATATGATCCCACACCAGGGAGGGAGAGGTGGATTGCAATAGCTGTACTGCAGTCAAAAGTTCTGCTTCCGTTCAGAATGAGTTGTTCTCGTTGACCCATCTGTAATGGGAGAGAATGAGATGAATCGCTAAGGCCAGCCAATTGGTATTCTTGGGACATCTCTTTTAGACAAGGATTCCTGGAAACATCATAGGTATGAGAAGGCTGTTTACTTGGAGCAATAACCTTGGTGCAGGTGTTCTGACCCATAAATCAAAGGTGGAGGAGAGAAAAACACTCGTTTTAAGATGCCTGTGAAGTGTTGAGAATGATGCCATCTGGTGGATACATCTGGAAGCGCTGGCAACTGTCAAGGAATAGAGCTCAGTAGGAACACATGACGCTCCCCTAGATCTGGGGTGTGTGTGTGTGTGGAGGGCTTTCCCAACACCTGTGAGCGAAACTTCTTGGATCTTGACCCTGGAGAGGGATGGGTACATGTTCAGAGTGCCCTGCTGGCTCTGAAAACGTTGTTGTTGTTCAGTCGCACAGTTGAGTCTGACTCTTCGCGACCCCATGGACCAGATCACGCCAGGCCCTCCGGTCTTCCACCGTCCTCCGGAGTATGCTCAATTTCATGTTCGTTGCCTCGATAACACTCTCTAACCCTCTCATCCTTTGCCGTCCCCTTCTTCTTTGACCTTCAGTCTTTCCCAACCTCCAGGGTCTTCTCCATTGAGTGTTCCCTTATCACTTGGTGGCCAAAGTATTTGAGCTTCAGCTTCAGTATCTGGCCTTCCAGGGAACAGTCAGGGTTGATTTCCTTTAGGATTGACTGATTCAAACTTCTTGCAGTCCAAGGGGCTCTCGAGAGTCTTCTCCAGCATCATAATTCGAAAGCATCTATTCTTTGGTGCTCAGAGAAGGAAATGGCCAGCCACTCCAGGATCTTTGCCAAGAAAACCCCATGGACAGTAACAAAAAGCCAAAAATATCATTCCCCCCCCCCCCAGGAACCCGCGTTCTGCTTCCTCTGGATGAGAAAACACACTTGAGGCTTATGGGGTCTCTGTCATTTTTGTTTTACTGACCACCATTGGTCTGATCCAGTGTAAGGCTGATGGTCCCATGAACTCACACTAAGTTGCTTTCTACAGACTCAGCTCCGTGGGCCGTCAAGGTCACCCTCCTCTCCTCTGACTAGCAGCAGCTCTCCAGGGTCTCCAGTGGAGAAAGGTCTTTCACGTCACCTCCCAACTGACCCTCTGAATTCATGACTCCAGGAATTGAACCAGGGACCTTCTGCACGTAAAGCTGACGCTCTGCCACTGAGCCACGGCCCCTCCTCAGTGGCTGCAGGGTTCATGGAGAAGGATCAGTCCTTGGCAGCCCTGGCTAAAAAGACCTCAGGTGGCTGCTCTTTTAGCTGTGTGTGTGTGGGGAAGCACAGGAGATTTAACAGTGTTCTTCATATTACCCTTCTCTTCTACTAATATGTAGCATAGTAAAGGTAAAGGTTTCCCTTGCTCGAAAGCCAGTCAAATCCAACTCTAGGAGGTGGTGCTCATCTCCGTTCCCAAGCCGAAGAGCCAACGCTGTCCGAAGACTTCTCCATGGTCACGGGGCCGGCATGACTAAACGCCGAGGCGCACGGAACGCTGTTACCTTCCCACCGAAGTGGCACCTAATTATCTACTTGCAATTTATTGCTTTCAAACTGCTAGGCTGGCAGGCTCTGGGGCCGGAGACGGGAGCTCACTCCGTCACGTGGCACTCGGGTCTCAAACGGCCAGGCTACCGACCTTCCGGTCTGCAACTCAGCATCTTAGCCTCTGAGCCACCGCAGCCCCTAATACGTAGCATGGGGCTGGTCTAAAAAAAAGCCTATGGCTTCTCTTCCGAGCCCCCTCCTCTACCCTGCACCTCCTTCAGAATGCAAAGCCAGTCTTTCAGCTGCAAACTGTTTCACCCCGGGCCCCATCTGAATAGCCTGGGTATATGCAGGTGCTACTAGCCAGTAGCCATCAAAAGCTACCACTGAAACTACTACTAGCCTCTCTTCCGCAGTGCCCACTGAGGAGGCCTTGTGAACTATATGCTGAACAAACAGTGAGATAAAAGGCCCTCTGTCAGCCTCCATACGGTTTTGGGTTGATGTTACCTGGCATGAGTCCACCCCCCTCCCCCTCCCCCCGAGAAAGACAGGACAGAAGTTAAGCACAATTATTTGATAACCTTCTGTTACAAAATGGTTGTATTTGTGGGTCCCACAGAAATAGCACAAAGTGCACATCTATTTTTTATTTTCACCAAGGAAGCAAAGCTGAGAGAATCCTCAGCAAAAGATTTACGCCGTCTCCAAGCCATCTGGGACGCATTCCTGGCCATCTGGCTGGCGTTTAAGGACTCAAATCTGTCTGAAGTTGCAACACATACAGAACTTCTGCCCCTGCTTCTCGGATGTGCTTTCCTTCTGCGGGGCAGAGTTTGGGGCTTGCTCCTTCTTGCCTGTCATGCTTCAGAAATAATAAATAATTGGAGAGTGTTGCCCCCCCCCACCCATTCATATGTCTTTCTTCAGCACCCAGAGCATGGAAAGGGGGTCGGGAGAGGAAGTGTCTCAACCAGACTGAAATAAATCAAGCTGTCGACATGAATCACCTGCCAGATCAAGAGAGAATTCCCATGTGGGAGCTGTGTGCAAGGAGTTCAGCCCAATCGTACATGTGGCCTTTAAAACCTGGAGCAGTGTGCCTTCAGCAGGGCTTCTTTATCTGCCTAACAAACTCTTTAATGGTTCTGTTGCTTTTCCGGAAGAAAGTGTGGTTTGTCTCCAAACAATATACCATTTGAGAAGGACTAAGGAACGCAGGAATGGGTACAGCAAACTCCCGGTGAGTTAACATGCCCGAATACGTAATTAGTACCATCAACTGGTTGGCACCTTGCAGGGTCCATTGTGGCTTGTGCTGCGTGTGGTTCAGAGGCAGCCCAGACAAATGGGCTTTGGCAAGAGATGTCAGTGGTGAGAGTCTCACTGCTTCACTGGGAGGGCACTACAGGCTCAAGCTAAGAGCATCTCCTCACCCTTCCCCACATTCTACGGCTTATTTGTGGGTGACAAATACATGTAGGTTCTAGATTGCCCTTTGGAGTGGCCGTGTTGATTCGCACTTAAGCATGTTTACGAGCAGTGAGAGCACTTCACACACATTGTGGATTCTTTTTTGGGGGGTATTTGTGTGTGTGTGTGTGTGTGTGTGTGTGCTTGCAAGCCTGGAAGTCGTGGTGACTTCTGGCAACCCCTAGTGGGGCTTGGATATTTCAGAGAGGTGGCTTTTGGTATTACCTGACTCCGGCCTCCCAACCCTGGTATTCTCTGGTGGTCTCCCACCCAACTACTTGCCAGGGTTGGCCCTGCTTAGCTTCCGAGATCTGACGAGATTGGGCTTGCCTGGGCTATCCAGGTGAGGGCACTTCATACACATCATTAATCTTACAACAGCTCTGTAATGTAGGCCGTTATTGTTATCTTCATCTTGCAGAGGTGGGAACTGAGGCGGCGGCTTGACGAAGGACAGCAGGTGAGTTTGCAACAGAAGGGGTGTTTTGTTTTTTTAAAAGGACCATTACTCATTCACTCACAGTGCTTTCAGTGGGTTTAGACTAGAGTGACTGCATACACAGGGTTGGCAACTTCTGATTGGGAAATTCCCAGAAATTTTGGGGGTAGAATCTGGAGAGGGTGGGATTTGGGAAGAGGAGGGACATTGGTGGAGCACAAGGCCACACTCCACTTTCCAAAGCATCCATTTCCTCCAGGGGAACTGATCTCTGTAGTCTGGGATCAGTTGTAAGCAGTGTTCCCTCTAAGATGAGTTAGTGTGAGCTAGCTCAGTTTTTAGCCTCTGGCTCACACCTTTTTGTCTTAGCCCAGGAAGGATGGCTCCAGAGCAAACTAATTTATGCAGCAGGCAAATCGCTCGCTCACAACTTTAATGCCAATAGGTCACAAAGTAGAATTTTTGCTCACAAGACTACACAGCTTAGAGGGAGCCTTGGTTGTAAGCCCAGAAGAACTCCTTGCCCCGCCTGGAGGTTGGTGTCACGGGGTAGGGACAGGCCAGAGCAAAACAAAACACGCAAGACTGGGGTGCCCAGGGTAATGAGTCACTCACCCCCAGCCCATCTGGTGAACCCGTCAGCCGAGAGATCAGGTCTCTAACCCTTTCGGATGTTAATCAAGAAGTCAGCCCTGCCAGGTAGGACCCTTGCAAGTTGGGTTCCAAAAACAATGACTTTGCTAGCTGCTGCCAAAACAGGCCAAGGTGCTAGGTTTAGACTGAAGCCCCAAGACCTCAATGACACCACAGAAGTATAGTTAATAAGGTTTATTAAAAGAAAGCCCTGACCTCGATAGCCCAGGCTAGTCCGATCTCGTCCAATCTTGGATGCTAAGCAGGGTCGGCCCTGGCTAGTATTTGGATGGGAGGCCACCAAGGAATACCGGGGTCGTGACGCAGAGGCAGGCGATGGCAAACCACCTCTGGATGTCTCTTGCCTTGAAAACCCCACCAGGGGCCAGGCAGGTCAGCTGTGATTTGACGGCACTTTCCACCACCATTTTAAAAAATGTGCAAACGTGTACAAATATAAGAGCAGGGTAAGGTGAGGTGGCTCAGAGGTTAAGACACTGAGTTGCAGACCGGAAGGCCGGCAGCTCAGCAGTTCAAGACCTGAGTGCTGCATGACGGAGTGAGCTCCCGTCTCAGGCCCCAGCTCCTGCCAGCCTAGCAGTTCGAAAGCAAGAAATTGAAAGTAGATAAACAGGTACCACTTCAGTGACCACGGGGAAGTCTTTGGACAGCGATGGCTCTTTGGCTTGGAAACGGAGATGAGCACCACCGGAGATGAGTCGGATTCGACTGGCTTTCCAGCAAGGGGCTGTGGTGGCTCAAGTGGTTAAGACGCTGAACTGCTGACTGGAAGGTCACTGAGACACTGAGTTGCAGACTGGAAGGCCGGCAGCTCAGCAGTTTGAGACCCGAGTGCCACAAGACGGAGTGAGCTCCCGTCTCTGGCCCCAGCTCCTGCCAGCCTAGCGGTTCAAAAGCAAGAAATTGCAAGTAGATAAACAGGTACCACTTCAGTGACCACGGGGAAGTCTTTGGACAGCGATGGCTCTTTGGCTTGGAAACGGAGATGAGACCACAACCCTAGACTGGCTTTTGAGCAAGGGAAACCTTTACCTTTACCTAAGGTGAGGAAGAAAATAATTATTTCTAAATAGCTAATCTAAGATGCAGATGTTAGCTGACTAAACCGGAGCACTGAGTCCAGGTAAGGTTGCAAAGTCCAAAATCCAAGAGGCAGGTATTGAAGCAGGCATTTATTATTCAAATGACTCTTTGA
The DNA here is from genome assembly GCF_001447785.1 of Gekko japonicus. Lineage (NCBI taxonomy): Eukaryota > Metazoa > Chordata > Lepidosauria > Squamata > Gekkonidae > Gekko > Gekko japonicus. Next base: position 2,464,411 of record NW_015173123.1, on the reverse strand, counting down.
CCATATAAGGGGATAGTTGCTGGTCGCATTCCAGCCAATAGGGGCAGAAGCAAGCTTGATTGTTTTGGGCTGGAAAAATAAGCCTAGTTAGTGGGAAATTCCACTTATGATGTAAGATGTGACGTGTAACTTTGTTGCTGTATAAAAGCCTACAGCCTGCGTTGCTCTGGGTTCAGTCTGTTTAAAGCGTTCTTCGCTGACTGAACCTGGTGCCATTAAAGTTTCTTCTCCTCCTGTTGATCCGGTGGTCTTTGCTTGGGCTTAGGCCCCTTTCACCGTGCTACAGTATTCCGGCCACACAAGGCCCAACCTAGTCAAAAGGATGACCCAAAGGTACAAACTAGAATGCAGCCTGCCTGCAGCTGGTGTACAACACCAGTCAGGTGGGTTGCTAAGACACCTGACAATGTACCTCTGCAGGTGGCCTGTGCCCAAGTCAAACAAGCCCCCGCCCCCGCCCAGGGTTCCTTCCGCTAATGAGATAGAATGCGACTGCAAAACTCCCTCCTGCTCTCTGGCCTTGAAGCGCCCATGATCTCACTTGCACCTGTGCCCAACTCATCCCTCAGTCTGGACTGCAAGTCATCATGACCTTCACTTTCCAGAGAGGGGCCTTTTGTAGCTTACTAGGCCCAAAAGCCTGAACCAACATTTTGGAAAGGACAAGAACCAGCTAGAGATAGGCCAGTTTCCTGACAACTGGCAACCACACTTGGGAAGAGTTTTAGGAAGTTGATGTGGGGTGTTATGCAACTAAATACAGTCGACATTCAGAACAAGGTTTATTGTGGAACTTGAACTGCCATAACAACTGTGGCCTCACTCAGTCAGCAAAGCAGTCTAGGCCAGGCCCAAAACTCCTGGCTTCTGCTTGTTTCCTGTCCCAGCAGATACTGAAGTCTAAAGCCTCTAAGAACACCACAGTAGTGGTTAGTGTAGTGGATTTCAGCTAGACAGACCTGGATTCAAATCATGGTTCATTGACAAAGCTCACTGGATGACCTTAGGCCACACAGTCCCTTTCAGCCTAACATAACCTCCCAGGGTTGTTTGTTTGTTTGTTTGTTTGCTTGATTGGTCTTGTCTTCCACCCTCCCCGCAACCAGGCTCAGGGCGGGTTCCAGCAGTATTAATACAATATAATACACTTAAAAACAATTTTAAAACAGCAAAAATTTGTGAGGATAAATCAGGGGAGAGAACTGTGTCGCTCCTTGGAGAAAGAACCGGATAGAAATTGTGATGGGGGTGGTGGTGGTGGTCTTTAAAAAGTCTGCAATCCACAGTTGGGTCAGATCGTGAAGAAGGAGCTGGCCACAGGGCTGATCTGAGGCCAGTCGTGGGAAATCAAGTAGGACTCTTGTTATGTCTTAAGTGAATAAAGCAATGTTTAGCTTAAGCATAAGCTCCATTAAAACCAAGCAGTGTTGGATTGAAGAACTAACCAATCACAGAAGCCTATGTTTTCGGCGGGAACCAATCTCATAGGTTCCAAGCCGAGTATTCCTATTGGTTGTTAGCTGTCTGTTGGGTGTGGTTACCCCGGTTCAAATTGTATATAAGTCAGCCTGGTTCTATGCATTTTTGTCTTGTGTTGTTATGAGCTGAAAAAACGAAATCACTTGTTTAAGAGCTGCCTGGATCTCAGTTCATAAAAACTCTGAAGAGGCAACATAGAGATATTCTAAATAAATAAATCACCGTGGGGTCTATAGCCGTGGTTTGATTGTCAGGGAAGTTATCAGACAATAGCACTGAAACTACCCAAGGAAGGAGGGGAAGCTTTTCTTTTCTCATAACGGGAATGATGTATCTCTCTCTTTCCTTATTCCACTTAGGACAAAAAAGCATTATATGATCTATAGTTTCTATCATCTCTTGTCCACAGTCGCAAACACGTTCCGAAAATGGAAGTCCCAAGAAACGACCAGAGAGCACCTTAGAGGGGAAGGAGTTAAGTCTCGCCAAGGTGAACGCTCTGCGTTGTCTTGGGATCTTTAAAGTGTAGCAATATGACGGAATAGCCTCAGGGGGGGCAAGACCCAAGGATAGACCAGAGCAAGTACGTCGAGCTCTTTGGAGGCTGCCAGGTTTTTTCTGGATCCAGTTTAAAGTGCTGCTGGTTTTTACTTATTTACACCCTGCTCTTCTCCCGTCGGACACCCAAAGTCACTTTGTTCCTTCTTGCATTTTATCCTCTCCCCACGCAAATTAGTAGAAACTGTAGGTTAGGTTCAGTTTTTATTGCCTTTAGCTACAGGCCATTGCAATGACCGAACAAGATATAAACTACTAAAACCAGAAAAATAAAAAGCTAATTTAATACACAATAAAACATCTCAATAATTCCAACTCTTCCATCCTGGTCTCCGTTAATAATCGAGCTCTGGTGCTGCTACTAATTTTTTCCGAATTTTCTCTGCAGCGAGGGCAAAGAGGGCCACCTTGTGTGAAATCTCGGCCTCTACGTCTGCTAGTAAGACTACACGCTTTTCTGTTTCTGTTCTAGTGCCGAGGGTGGCCAAAACTGGGCCTAGAAATTTCTTCCTAGGGGATTGATAGAGTGGGCAAAATAACAGGTAGTGGCACAGGTCCTCTGGCACTGAGCCTCCACATGGGCAGAAATGCTGGGCAGCAGGTGTGTTGGTATAGCAGCCTTCAAGCATTGCTGACTGCATTGACTGGAAGCGGATTGAAGCTAGTGCAGAACATAATTTGCTATATGAGACCTTGGTTAAATATTGGGCCCTTTGATGGTCTGGTTTGATTAGTTTGCACCACGGTGAGGATTTATTCTCTTGGATGACTTGCCAGTCTTGGGCAGCGTCCTGGGTATATATTTGCTCCCTGCCATTAAAGTCGGGTCATGAGCAATGTTCCCTCTAAGCTGTGGAATCTTGTGAGCAAAAATCCTACTTTGTGAGCAACTGGCATGAAAGTTGTGAGCGAGCGATTTGGCTGCTGCATAAATTAGTTTGCTCTGGAGCCCTCCTTCCTGAGCGAAGGCAATAATGTGTGAGCTGGGGGCTGAAAACCTGTGAGCTGGCTCACACTAACTCATCTTAGAGGGAACACTGGTCACGAGGTAGGTCAGGCTGAGAGTAAGTGACTGGCTCAAGACTGCCCAGGAACTGTCCACGGCAGAGCTGGGCACTGAGCCCGGCTCATTGGTCCGGTCCTCTAGCCTCACCATGGCTCTTGGGAATACTCATGTATCTGAAGGCCCCACTGGCTCCGCCCTGCCCACAAACGGAGATGCCCACTGTCTGAGGTGACTACGCTGGGAGACCTTCCACCAGCAACCCCTGCCACTCTGTGGACTCTGTGGACCAGCAAGAGAAAAGTAAAGTAAAAAAAGCTGCCATCAGCCCAATGGCGCCATGTCACTTCCACGGAAAACCCGGAAACGACATCACTGAATGCAAGGTTTGCCAGACCCACCCCCCGTGGAGGCGGGGGACCCCACAGCCAGGCCCTGCCCCCCAGACGCCAATCAACTGGCCAGCACGGGGGAACTTCAACAGAAAGAGGAAGGCCTAAGGGTTGCCAACCCCTTGAAGGGGGTGGGTTTTTCGATTTTGGGGCCCCAATCCGCTGCCAGCCAGCTGGCAGTTTGGGGGAGCTCCACCACACCCAACATGCCCGGCAAGTGACATCATTTCACCAGGCACGTCACGCGGAGGATGCTCTAGCACACAGCTAAAAACTCTATGGTGAAGATCCTGGGAGCAAGCCAGGAGCCCCCTGCCGGCAGAGGGGTAAGACCTGACAACCCTACCCGGGCCAGTTGCTGGCACCACACAGGAAGTGATATCATCATGCCAGCAACTTCTGGGCATGGCTCTGGTATTCAGGCAAAAATTCTATGGTAGAAGCCCATTTTACCATGAAGTTTTGGTCCAAATACCAGACCATTGCCATGAAGTCGCTGGCACAATGATGTCACTTTCCGTGCAATGCCAGTGACATGGCCTGGGCATTTCTCTTTCTTCTAGTAAGGCCCCCCCCCATTGGTTGCCAGGAGGGACTTGGCAACCATACTTCATGCCTCTCTAGGAATTGTTGGAAACTCTTGTATGTTTTTGTTTCAGGCAATTCCTAGAGAGGTTTCCCCCGGAAGTGATGTAATACCGCACTGACTGCAACCCCCCATGTCCCCACCCTCTTAGACTCCCGCTGGTTGCCAGCTACTGGCTAGCAACTCTAGAGGTGGCCAGAAGAGACAAGGCCATTTCAGTAGTGGCACCTATGAAACTCTCTCCCCAAAGCTTAGTTCCTGGAGGATGGGGGGTGGTGCCTGGGGATCTGAGGAGGGGAAGAACCTCAGTAAGGCATAATGCCATCCAGTCCACCCTTCAAGGCAGCCATTTTCTGATCTGTCACCTGCAGATTGGTGTAATTCTGGGAGCTCTCCACCTCTACCTGTTGCCTGGAGGTTGCCTCCCCTACCAAAGCTTGATGCCAACTAATGGTGCTTCAGTGGCTTTGATTAACTTTTTAAAAAAATGCTGATTAGTAGTTTTAGGTTCTCTTAATTATTGGGGGATATTAAATACACTACATTAATTACATTTTTAGGCTCCTGTGGGCAGTTATTTAATACCAAAGAATGGCTACTATTGTTTAAACTACAGTGGTGGCTTTAAGACGCTGGCTTTATTTTTAGTTGCATTTATTTGCATATTGTTTTCATTTTTGTAAACTACCTGGGAAACATGGCATGGCGATCATAGTGTCAGTAAAACTTCGGAGATCCTGGTTCAAATTGCACTCCGCCATTAAAGTTCACTGGGTAACTTTGGAACAGTCTTTTTTGCAGCCTGACCTACCTCACAGGGTGGTTGTGTGGATAAAACGGAAGGAGAATAACGTTGTACCTCACTTTGGGTCTCTTATCGGGGAGAAAAGTAAGGAATTAATAAATATATAAATACTAAAAGTCAGTCGAAAATCTACAGGTTTTTCAACTTGTACTTTCTATACACTTTTCATTCTCGTACAGATTTTCCTTTGGTTTAATTAAAAATAACTTTCGGATACATTGCTTAATTAAACCGCGTGGATCGACTTCGCTCTATCATCAATTATTACTGTCTGATCCACTAACCCATTCCTCTCCCGCCTCAGTTTGCAACTGCATCTGCCTGGCTGCTTCCGCTTCCTTTCCTCCAGGTTTCCATGGATTGCGCACGCATCCGGCGCTCGCTCGTTGGGAAAGATTCCAAAGGGGATTTTAAAGAAAACCGTTTCATACAAGCACCACTTCCGGTTGCAATCGAGCAACTCCACATGAGGGCCAAGAGGTGTAGAAATCGTAGGAAGCAAAGTAAAAAAAGTGAACAAAACAGACCCCTTTTAATTGCGAGGTGTTGCAGTGAAGCTGACCTCCATCCAACACAGGCCTGGCGGATCCTGCTTTCCCGCTTAGCTGCTGGGATGATTTTTTTAAATTAAATATTGGAAGGCTTGATGCGGGTAGGAAGAAAGAGGCAGACGCGCGATACAGGCGGCCGGGGGCGCCCAAGAAGTCAGAAAAAAAGGGGAAAGGGGGGGGGGGGGGAGAGATGAAAATTAAACCAATAAGAGATTCTGGAGACGCTTGAATACAACCCAGTTTTCCAGATGTGCGTCAGGCAGCTCCTGTTTTCATCTGTGAACGATTGAAGGGCAAAGGGTTATCAGATGCAATCGCTCTCTCTCTCTGCACTTTCTCTCTGCCACCCCCCACCAGGATAGCCTGATTTTTGTCAGATTTAGGGATGCCAGCCTCCAGGTGGGACCTGGGGACCCCGACCCCCCAGAATTACAGCTCATCTACCGCTCTTGTAGTAGTAGTAGGAGGCTGCGGTGGCTCAGTGGTTAAGATGCTGAATTGCAGGCCGGAAGGTAGTTATTAGAAACAGGAAACCAGCCAGGGAGGCAGTGGGGCCCTTGGATGACCAAGGGGTAAAAGGAGTACTGAAGGATGATAGGGAAATGGCTGAGAAGCTAAATGCATTTTTTGCCTCCGTCTTCACTGTGGAAGATGAGAAGTGCTTGCCCACTCCAGAACCGCTGATTTCGGGAGGGGTGTTGAAAGACCTGAGTCAGATTGAGGTGACAAGACAGGAGGTCCTAAAACTGATAGACAAAAACTGATAAATCACCAGGCCCAGATGGCATACATCCGAGAGTTCTGAAAGAACTCAAATGTGAACTTGTGGATCTCCTGACAAAGATATGTAATCTTTCCTTAAAATCTGCCTCCATTCCTGAGGATTGGAAGGTAGCTAATGTCACTCCCATCTTTAAAAAGGGTTCCAGAGGAGATCCGGGAAATTACAGGCCAGTCAGTCTGACGTCGATACCGGGTAAATTGGTGGAAACCATTATTAAGGAAAGAATTAGTAGGCACATAGATGAACAAAACCTATTGAGGCAGACTCAGCATGGGTTCTGTAAGGGAAGATCTTGTCTCACTAACCTGTTAATGTTCTTTGAGGGGGTGAACAAACATGTGGACAAGGGGGATCCAATAGATATTGTTTACCTTGACTTCCAGAAAGCTTTTGATAAAGTTCCTCATCAAAGGCTCCTAAGTAAGCTCAAAAATCATGGGATAGAAGGACAAGTCCTTTTATGGATCAAAAACTGGCTAGTTCATAGAAAACAGAGAGTGAGTGTAGGTGGGCAATTTTCTCAGTGGAGGGTGGTAAGCAGTGGGGTACCGCAGGGATCAGTACTTGGTCCACTGCTTTTTAACTTGTTCATTAATGATTTGGAGATGGGAGTAAGCAGTGAAGTGGCTAAATTTGCGGATGATACAAAGTTGTTCAAGGTGGTGAAAACCAGTGAGGATTGTGAGGCACTCCAAAGGGATCTGTCAAAGATGGGCAAGTGGGCGTCAACATGGCAAATGGGGTTCAATGTGGCCAAGTGCAAGGTGATGCACATTGGAGCCAAAAATCCTAAATATAAATACACATTGATGGGGTCTGAACTGGCAGAGACTGAGCAAGAGAGAGATCTTGGAGTTGTAGTGGATAACTCACTGAAAATGTCGAGACAGTGTGTGACTGCAATAAAGAAGGCCAATGCTATGCTGGGGATTATTAGGAAGGGTATTGAAAACAGATCAGCCAATATCATAATGCCCCTATATAAATCAATGGTGAGACCTCATTTGGAATACTGTGTGCAGTTCTGGGCACCACACCTTAAAAAGGATATTATAGCTTTGGAAAAAGTGCAGAAAAGGGCAACTCGAATGATAAAAGGGTTGGAACACTTTCCCTATGAGGAAAGGTTAAAGCGCTTAGGGCTCTTTAGCTTGGAGAAAAGACGACTGAGGGGTGACATGATCGAGGTTTATAAGATTATGCATGGGAAAGAGCAGGTAAAGAAAGAGGTACTTTTCTCCCTTTCTCACAATACAAGAACTCGTGGGCACTCCATGAAACTGCAGAGCGGTCGGGTTAGAACGGATAAAAGGAAGTACTTCTTCACCCAAAGAGTGATTAACACATGGAATTCACTGCCACAGGAAGTGGTGGGTGCTACAAGCATGGACGGCTTCAAAAGGGAATTAGATAAGCATATGGAGCAGAGGTCCATCAGTGGCTATTAGCCACAAGGTATAGCTAGGGGCTCTGGGGCAAGTGATGCTCTGTCTTCTTGGTGCTTGGGGGGGGGGTCAACAGTGGGAGGGCTTCTAATGTCCTGGCCCCACTGCTGGACCTCCTGATGGCACTGGTATTTCTGGCCACTGTGTGACACAGAGTGTTGGACTGGATGGGCCTTTGGCCTGATCCAACATTGGCGTCTCTTATGTTCTTATGTTCTTAAAAGAAATCAACCCTGATTGTGCCCTGGAAGGCCAGATACTGAAGCTGAAGCTCAAATACTTTGGCCACCAAATGAGAAGGGAGCACTCACTGGAGAAGACCCTGA
>NW_015173123.1:2443182-2456173 GCF_001447785.1 Gekko japonicus | reverse complement strand
GATAACTCACTGAAAATGTTGAGACAGTGTGTGACTGCAATAAAGAAGGCCAATGCTATGCTGGGGATTATTAGGAAGGGTATTGTAAACAGATCAGCCAATATCATAATGCCCCTATATAAATCAATGGTGAGACCTCATTTGGAATACTGTGTGCAGTTCTGGGCACCACACCTTAAAAAGGATATTATAGCTTTGGAAAAAGTGCAGAAAAGGGCAACTCGAATGATAAAAGGGTTGGAACACTTTCCCTATGAGGAAAGGTTAAGGCGCTTAGGGTTCTTTAGCTTAGAGAAACAACGACTGAGGGGTGACATGTTTGAGGTTTATAAGATTATGTATGGGAAAGAGCAGGTAGAAAAAGAGGTACTTTCCCTTTCTCACAATACAAGAACTCGTGGCCACTCCATGAAATTGGTGGAGTGCTTTCTAAGATGTATCACTCAATGATACGTGGCACCGTGAATCATATTGGGAAATCCCCAACCCAATTCACATAGCACATCTTATGTAGATAAGCCCTCAGATGCGAAGCCCTCAGAGGTCCATCAGTGGCTATTAGCAACAAGGTAGAGATAGGGACTCTGGGGCAAGGGATGCTCCGTCTTCTTGGTGCTTGGGGGGGAGTCAACAGTGGGAGGGCTTCTAATGTCCTGGCCCCACTGGTGGACCTCCTGATGGCACCTGGTATTTCTGGCCACTGTGTGATACAGAGTGTTGGACTGGATGGGCCTTTGGCCTGATCCAACATTGGCATCTCTTATGTTCTTATGATGGAGTGAGCTCCCAGCTCTGGCCCCAGCTCCTGCCAACCTAGCAGTTCAAAAGTAAATGAATAGGTACCACTTTGGTGGGAAGGTAACAGCGTTCCCTGCGCCTCAGCATTTAGTCATGCCGGCCACATGATCATGGTAACATCTTCGGACAGTGCTGGCTCTGGTATGCGCATACTGCCAACGCATTAAAAAATGGCGGGCGAAAAGCGGAAGCCTCAGGCAGCTGTCGAGCGGGGATGGGGGGAGCGATCACACAGGGGGGGGAATGCGGCTTTAAACGGGAGAGCTGAGAAAACACCACTTTGGGACCTGGTAACAAAATACTCTGGGTTAAAGCGGTTTTGAGCCGGAAACCAACGGCTGGGGATGGGAGGCAGATGTTGACTGTGTGATCATGCAGATAAAATCTGTTTCTGAAGCGTGACGACGCCAGATCAAACGGCGCATCTGATCGCATGCTGGTTGCATTTTTGTGCCTTTCAAGCCTGAACAATGGGTAGAAATGCAAGGTTAAGCATCTTTGTCTGCTGAGTTCCTAGTGGTAATAAAGCGGTTTTTTTGGGGAGGTGGATGCTGCTGTGGGTGGGGAGGAAGCTAGTGGGGAGATATTATTTTGGACAAGAGCCAGTGCCAGTGTGGTGTAGTGGTGAGACTCTTGAAATCCAGACCCAGGTTCAAATCTCTCTCTGCCATGAAAGCTTGAGGGCCAGTCACACACTATCAGCTAACCTGCCTCACAGGGTTGTTGTGAGAATAAAATGGAGGGGAGGGATGTCAGCGGCGATGGGTCCCCATTGCAGAGAAACGCAGGGCAGAAAGGAAGGGGAAACAAACGAAGATTTTAAGTCAATAGCATGCTTTTAACTAAGTACACTGAGGCAACCATTATATCAAAATATTGCAGCCAAAAGGAGCATCTAACCATACCTACTATTTAGAATGTTTTTTTAATGAGTTAAAAATGAACCATTCATTCATTCCTATGCGTTTCCGATACTTTAGCCCAGCACAACGGAGCACCTGCAACACAGAACCGAAAGTTGTTCGAGGGCATCAATACGGACTGTAACTCTTTGACATTCCCCGCCCTGCCTTCAGTCTCGCGCGATTTCTCACTTCCGGGTGCTGCTCGTTGCTAAGGGCCGGAGCCCGGTTGCTAAGAAAGGCCTAGCTCAGGCAGAGGCGCGGCCATGGCTGGTAGTAGGCTGGAGAAATGGGGGACTGTGTTCACTCGGTGAGACCGGGCGGGAAGGCGGGGGGCGCCTGGCGGGGCTTTGGGCTGTGACCTCGATGCAAGCGAGGTGGTGCATGTACAAGGGCGAGGGTTGCCTGGTCCCCCCCCCCCCGGGGACTGGTGGGGTGGGTGGGGGAGGCAAGGTTGCCAGCTCCAGGTTGGGAAACTCCTGGAGATTTGGGGGTGGAGCCTGGGGAGGACAGGGACCTCAGTGGGGGACAATGCAAACAGAGTCGACCCTCCAGAGCATCTCTTTTCTCCAGGGGGACTGATCTCTGTAGCCTGGAGAGGAGCTGTAGTCCCAGAAGATCCCCAGGCCCCACCTGGAGGCTGGCATCCTTTAAAAGGGTGAGGGCAGCTTTGGGGTATGTAGAGAAGGGCCGCCAGTATGGGGTGTGTGTGTGTGCACTGCTGCAGAATAAGGGGATTTGCTCAGTGATCTGAAGCTGAAAAATGCGTCTATTTAGTGTGTATATTAAATATTTTACTCTGTGTCTATCGCATATATCTGTGTGTCGACGTATATGCCCACGTTCTGCAATTTGTTGTGATGTGTATTTGTATGTGTGGGGGCTTCTGCGGGGGTGGGTGTATGCACATGCACAGTAAAGTGCCCTCCACTCACCCTCTATGCCTCAAAGGAGCTAATTAAGATTCTGTTACTTCCCACAATTAGAAAAAACACCTTTAGACATTTATGCACTATTTTGACAAATGTATTGCTTTACAGCCTCATAACCTTAACTTTGTTGTTTAGTTGTTCACTTTGCATAAACATCACCATGTTACATGTTAATTTGCTGTTAAATTTCTGTCTATATGTTTGGAACCTCATCTGCCATTCCAAAGTATTTGATACACGAAAGCCTTGCACATGGAAGCTCCTACCTTGAATAAGCCTTTGTTGGTCTTAAAGGTGCCCCCACGGGACTCTAAATTTGTTCTACTGCTTCAGGCCAACATGGCTGACCACCTGAATCTATGCACAGTAATAGTAAGTTGTATCATATGTGAACTCTGATTCACAAAAGGGTATGCTGGAATAAATTTTGGAGGGTAGCCATATTGGTCCGAAGTAACCGAAGAAAGTTTGGGTCCAGTGGCATCTTTAAGACCAACAAAGTTTTTTTTCTGGGTTTAAGCTTTCATGTACATGGAGCTTATACCCAGAATTAAATTTTGTTGGACATAAAGGTGCCGCTGGACTTAAACTTGGGAGTTTACCTGTGCAAATAGCAGAGTGGCATTCTAAGAACACAGTGGGACTTGATTCGTATGAAAGACAATTGGTCTGCACAGCTAAAAAGCTAATGCCTCGAACTGGGATTTCTCTTGGAGGATCAGGTCTTCCCAGTTATAATGTAGTCTAATAATTTTATTTATTTACTTTCTTTACCCCTTGCCTTTCTCCCCAGTGGGAACCCAAATGCCTTACATCGTTCTTCTCTCTTCCATTTTATCATCATAACAGCCATGTGAGGATCGACGGGACTGAAATTAGTCCCATCTGATCACTACACCTCAGAAAAAATGTTATAGCATTGGGAACGGTGCAGAAAAGGGCAATTAAAATGATTAAGGGGATGGAACCCGGTGCAGAAAAGGGCAATTAAAATGATTAAAGGGATGGAACCCTTTCCCTGTGAAGAAAGGTTAAAGAGGTTAGGGCTCTTTAGTTTGGAGAAATGACGACTGAGGGGGTTTACAAAATTATGCATGGGATAGAGAAGGTGGAGAAAGAAGTACTTTTCTCCCATTCTCACAATAGAAGATCTCATGAACACTCAACAAAATTAATGAGCCGTAGGCTTAGTAGAGATAAGAGGAAGCACTTCTCCCAAAGAGTAATTAACATGTAGAGCCTGCTGCGGTGGGGAGGGTTGGATAGAAGTCAAAATAAATAAATAAATAGAATTCACTGCCACAGGAAGTGGTGGCAGCTACAAGAGGCGCTTGGGTAAACAAGTGGTCCATCAGTGGCTATTAGCCACAAGGAGTAGATGGAACACTCGTCTGGGGCCACAGTATTCTTGGTGCTTGGGGGGCCACAGTGGGAGGGCTTCTGGACTTCTGGCCCTGCTGGTGGACCTCCTGATGGCACCTGGTATTTTTGGCCACTGTGTGACACAGAGTGTTGGACTGGATGGGTCACTGGCCTGATCCAACATTGGCTCCTCTTATGTTCTTATGGGCTGAGAGTCTGTGACTGGCCCAGGGTCATCCAGCAAGCTTCTGTGGCACGAATGGGGACTTGAACCTGGATTTCCCCGATCCTAGTCCGACACTGTGGCCACTACTACATCACACTGGCTCTGAAGTTGACAGTAACCTTGCTACATCAAATTCTGTTAACTTTTTAATAATAATTTGTCTTTCTGTCAAAAGCTGGCCAGAATCTCTTCCTCTTCCTGAATACGTGTGCAAGGAGCTCTCACCAGCTCTTCAGCCCCATCTGTCATGGTTACAAGCAATACTGCAGGTTAAAAATAGCTGGGCTCAAGAGAGAAGGGCTTGTGTAAAGGGACAGACAGGAGAAGAAGCATCCCCCCCCCTTTCCTTTTGCATACAGGAATTACATGCCTGCAAAATGAAGACTGGTAACTGCCAGATAGGATTTCTTAGCTGTCTCGATGTGTATATGTATTTTGCATGTATACCAGAAAACGTTTTTAAACAATATTTTAAAAGGCATTCTGTTAAACAGAGTTTCTGTCGGAAATGCTGAAAACCTACAGAATTATACTTCACTCCCTGACATTTTATTGTTTGCGCTGCCTCCCGTAGCAGCCATTTTGTGGTGATGCCCACTATCTTGTGTCAGAATTCCAAAGGTGCTCACAGGCTGAAAAAGGTTAAGGGCCCATGTCATAGTGGGAACTCCGAAGTCGAAGGTTTCAATATTATGCATGCTCACTTGGGAGTTGATTCTAGTGGACTTAATTCCAAGTAAATATCTGTGGGTTGCTTCAGCCGTTGGCATTAGTGTACATTAATACAGGTTACAGGTGGTCCAGGTTGCTTGAGCTTATGGTTTCAGATCATGGTTTCATGACAGTTCCATCCCAGAGTGAGCAAAGTGGAATGAATTGTCTGAGCAACAGAAACAGAGGGGCTGTGATGCGGCCAAGTGGTGGCAACTGCTTTCGAAAATCAAGGTGGTATATCGGGGGGAGCAGAAAGAGAAAAAGAGCAAGAAGCCAAAATGAGAAATAAATATTTTGTGTGTTTGCTCAAAACATTTTTCATATAAGGAGATTAAAAGGGGCCTTTCTCTGAAACACTGCAAGAGTGGAGGAAAAATGAATACTCTGCTTCCTGTAGCTAGTGCAGATAGAAATTATCTTTAGCAGGGAGAGTGAAACTGCTGCTTTACAAGAGAAATGTTTCCTAGCAAATGATTAGTCCAGGTTTGGGGCAGGGGGAGCTGATATTGGTGTTTGGGATGTGATTTCTCCTTTTGCAGTGACTTTTCCCGACCCAGTTCTTTACCGATTGGACATTTGCATATCTGCATCTTTTTCCTCAGGACACGGGACTTGATGCGCTCTGGAGTGATTCCCGAATCCAGAAAACCCCTCTGGTTTGATGTCTATGCTGCTTTCCCCCCACTGAGGGAGCCTGTCTACCGGGAGCTTCGCCCACTCTATGGTAAAGTGCGGGAAACCGTCCCTGCCATCTTCTACAAGGAAGATGAGATCCGAGCGTAAGTCGCGGGGGGGCACTTCTCTATCTTTTTGCAGTAGAACTTCAGGACTTACAGATCATTCCTGAGGCTTGTACAAAACTAGGGCAGATGAGATTAACAGGTGGCTTTTAAGGGCACATGTAATGCTGTATTTGACAAGGAAGGTCAAGCAAGAAGGCTGTAAGGAGTGCATTTAAAGGCATGAATTTTGAAGGGGTGGCACGCAGCTCTTGTGTTTTTGGTTCAGTGTCAAGCAAGTTGTTGATTCCTTGGCCAACAGACTGCCTGTAGGTTAGTATTGCTTGTGCTTCTTGAAGTAGCCAGGGAATCCATCTTCTAAGCTTACAAAACATTGGACAACTTCTCAGATGTGAGCTCTTGGGCAAATATGTAGCATAAACAGAAATCTTGATAAAGATTTATTCCAAATATTTGTGTATAAGTACTGATTACACTTTAGTTGCTGCAACGTCTGCTCATAACTGCAAGGAATCAAAATGCATTTTAAAAGCATTTTAACCCGGTCCATCCCAAGCGCGTGGAGGAGACAACAATACTTCCTTTACAAACAGTCTTCTAAAATCCAAAATGCACTTGCATATTAGAGACTTGCATGTTGCCAAAGTCAGTCCAGCTGAAATCTTGTTCTACCAGTCACTTAAAATAAAATATTCAAGCTGAAGTCTGCAAGGAGTTCTATAGAGAAAGCTGTTGTATAATGTTGGGTCGTTAACCCAGGGAGCCAGCATCTTGGTCCTTGTGCCACAGGTTTGGGGCTGCATGAACATGTTGTCCTCAGTACTGCATCAGACTGTTGCTCCATTGTCCACTCTGGCTGGCTGCTGCCCTCCAAGGTCTCAAGCAGAGAAAGGCCTTTCCTCAGACCTGCTGCCTGGGATCCTTTGAACTGAAGATGCTTGGCTGTAAACATGGGATGTGCAGCTAAACATGCGCTCTTCTAGGTGTGCTATTGCACCTTCCTTGCCATAACCCCTGGAAGCATTGTTGGTTGTTTTTGGAGATGATGGCAGGATTGCCAGAGGAGTGTGTGTAAATAGGTCATCTGCCAGACATGATGGACCCATTTAGCTTTGATTTTCTGTAGAGCTAGACTAAGATTTTTTTCCGTGTGTGTGTGTGTTTTGTCTGCTTGCCTGGAAGTCATGGTGACTTCAGGTGACCCCTACTGGGGGCTTGGACGTTTTTTTCAGAGAGGTGGCCTGATTAGCTTGCCTCTGCGTCCTGCCCCTGGTGTTCCGTGGAGGTCGCCCTTCCAAGTACTTGCCAGAGTCAGCCCTGCTTCGCTTCCGAGATCTGATGGGATCATGCTTGCCTGGGCTATCCAGGTCAGGGCAGTATAGACGTACGTTTTTGAGAATTGTCTGGACGCTGTTGCAGATTCTGCTTTTTGTTTTTACAGTAGTATCCCGTGTTTCTCCTATCATGCCTGCAGGCTGGAGTTCCTAGGGACTCATGGAGGCCTTGTGGAGACCTAGTTGAGCTCCAGCAAGGCTGCTGCATCACACCCCCTCCAGCCACACCATAAGACACAGGAAAGAAACTGCTCTAACCCCCTCTCTGTGTCTTTGAATCCTTGTTGACGGTAACGTCAGTCTTCACACAGAGTCATCCCAGTCTGAAATGTATTTATCTTATTGCACAGGAAATTTTATGAAGCTTATGGAAGTGGTCCAAAGGCCTTTGACCTGTCCAAATTAAACTTTAAATCCACCTGTCAAAGGTAAGTGGCCAAGCATTGACCTGAAGATATTCCTCTGAGCAAATGGAATGGAAATTTTTCCCCCTCTGCTTGATAACTGTTTGGCTGATCTCACGCATGTTGGATTCCAGGTTTGTTGAGAAGTACACTGAACTGCAGAAGCAGGGAGAGGTGGATGAAGACAGACTGTTCGAAGAAACCGGGAAAGCTCTCTTGGCAGAGGGCATTATCTTGCGAAGAAAAACGACGGGCCGTGTAAGTATGGGAGCGAGCTGCTTTGTGTGGTGAGTGATTGTGTGATCTGAAAGTGAAAGGTTAATAGCTGGAAGTCAGTTCAGAGCTGCTACTGCCTTAGTGCACGAAATCCAAATTAATCTTCTTTCAGTATAAGGAGGTCAGTAATTGGGCATTATGTTGCACAGTAAACTTTCCCCTCAATTACTGAAATGGTCCCGATGCAACATGACATTCTGAGCTACGAGGAACTCCAGGATCAAGGGGTTGTTTAGAACACCCCATGGCTTTCAACTAATCAGTTGTTAAACAATACGTTTTGCTTTTGTTCATGTGAAATGTATTTACTACACCTAAGCACCACAGAAGTCTTTTCCAAGTCACAGACAGCATCTTATTAGAATCCTGTGGCCGTTTAAGTAAACTTCATCAAAGTATACAATGGTGACAAAAATCCAAATTTTCAACAAAATAACACGGACGTAACAGCAGATAGTTGGGGAGGGGGATTGATTTTTGTGGGCGGATTTCTTGAAGACTAACAGGACAAGGAAGGATTTCTCCCTGTTTCTAGGCTGCTGCAGAGAGGGAGCAAGAGTGTTCCAAGCAGGGCCAGTCAGAACTCCAGAGTTGGCATCTGCGGCAGAGGACCGCTCAGGGCACATTTAAGGCCTGGTCTTGCCAGCTTCGCTAGTAACCTCTTATGTCCTGCCCTTTTTTTTGAGTCTTGAGAGGTTCTGACAACTGTGGCCGAGGCGTGTCGTGGATACTCAGGGGTTGCTCTGAACTCAGGTCGTGCTTTCCCAAGTCCAGGCTGCCTGTTCAGATGGGCAGAGGCCTGTGCTTTGTGTCTTGGGTCGCTCCACAGGTCTGGTACTGGTGGTGACTTCTGGGTGCCTCCGTGGTCTAGAGCCTGCTGTTGGTTTTTACACAATGGCTTGACCTCACAAAGAGCGCATCCCATCTTCCCCCTGTCTTTCCACACTGCTGAAGCCAGTTAAGGGGCTGTCGTTGCAAGAGAAAATGGAAATGAGCACACAGCCTTTACTGTCACCTCCTCCCAGCAAGCCCACCCTCTAAATTTGCTGGGTGCCACCTTGTACTCGGCCTCCCCTCGTCCTAGGTGTGTTTGAAACGGCCCCCAGCTTTCTTAGGAGTTTGTTTTTTAAATTATTCTCTTGATGTCTTTCTGCTCCAAGAAGCTTTTGCGATTTTGGTTAGTGCCTTTGTGGAACCCCCCCCCCCCCCCCCCCCTCTCCTCGGGCTCCTTTTTTCATCTTTAACGTTTTAGGCCAGAATTAAGCCAGGTAGGATTAGTTTCTCAGTGGGTTGGTTACTACTGTCAACAAATTGGGGGCCTGTGAGAGTCTTGGGGTGTGTGGTGGAATTGTGAAATCCCCGCCGCCAAATACGATAGGCTCTTAGAGGCTTGAACTGTCCATTTGTCCACTTTTCCCCCACAATAGAAAACAATGGAGGGGATGGGGGCAACCTGTTTGGGGGCCCATAGAATTGGACCCCCTGGTTCAATGTTCTTGAAACTTGGTGGGTATCTTGGGGAGATGCTCCAGCAGCTACCCTGCGAGTTTGGAGCCTCTCCCTCAAACCCCCTCCCCTCTAGCCCCCAGAATATACCCTATGTTTTTGCCGTTGACTTCAATGGCCCATAGGATATAAGGGGGCTGAATTGCTGCCGAAATTCAGCAGCAATTCGGTGGCAAGGCGATTCAGATCAGAGAATCTGAATTGGCCCGCAGCAGCCTGAAAGGGGCCTGAATGGGCCATTTTCGGGTGTGCATTTGGACGAACCGAATGCACATCCCTAATTCTGGCACAGCTGTCCTTGAAAAAGAGCAGTTTCTGTCAAAGCTCTTTCAGCACCACCTCCCTTACAGGGAGTCCGTTGTATGGAGGGGAAGAAGTTTGTAAGCCGCTCTTAGACTCCAAGTGAAGGGTGGGGTATAAATCCAATCTCCTCCTCCTCCTCCTCCTCTTCTTCTTCCCCTTAAAGGCATCCTATTAAACAGAACCTCTGTGAGCAAGCTTCATACCAGAATAGAAATAGTGCTAAGGTTATAGTGGTGGCCATAGGTGACTCAGTGGGTATTCCGGGGGCTGGATGAGCCCGATTAGCCTGATTGGCCAGCTGCCTAACAGTTTCCTGAAGCAGCACAAAAAGCCTGGAAACAGATTGCAGTGGCTTTGGAACATAAAAAGCTGACTTACCCAAAGCCCATCTCACCCAGCATCTTCTACACTGACTGACAGTGGCTCTCCAAGGTCTTGAGTAGGTAAGGTCTTGTCCTGTACCTTCTGTCTCAGACTCTTTTTTTGGAAGTGCCAGGGATTGAATTTGGGGCCTTCTGGGGTGTGAGCTCTACCACTTCAACTGTAGTCTCTCCATGTTTGATAGAATAATAGACTTATTATAAGGGATGGGAAGATCCCATCCTGGCTTCGTTCTTGAACCCTGTGGTATGGATCTGTCTTTGTCTTGCAGGTAACCCAGCAGGTTCCTCAGGAAGACAGCTCCGAGGATGCTGTGTTGACGAGGCTGCAAAGCATGCTTCAGGAGATGCAGGATGACCCCGAAACCCAGAAGGCCAGACTTGTGGAAGTGCAAAAGGAAGACCCCTTACCATCCTGAGGGCTGCTGTAATGGAATTGTGTGCACCACACAAGCCTTTTGGTTGAAAGACTTGGGCTTTCTTGCCTGATGGAGGTGCTCTGTCCACCTCCGCATTTCTTGTTGTGCAAAAGTTTTGAATGTTTGTCTAGTTTGGAAGAACAATAACAACTATCTTCTTGTGACGTGTTTTGCCACATGGAGGATTAGTAATTAATCCATTTGATGAATCAGTCAATTAAAAATTTTCATCAGAATGATGACTTGCCAGCATATTTCCATTTTCAGCCATTCGAAGGCTGATTGGTTTGAGCAGGGAATATAGCAGGGAAATGTGACAAGAAAAGCCAGTCTTGTCTATATTGTCTATACTGGTTTCTTTCTGCCATAGCAAAGTTTAATGTTGACACTGAATTTTATATATCTGAATCTTATATATCTGAATAGGTTGACTGAGGTGTTCAAGTCTTGGGTAAATGTAAATAATCTCCAGTGAATATTTTACTAGGCTACCAGCACTGGTAGCTCCCTGCCCCTTTAACCTGTACATAGCTAGGAGAACGTCAACCACTTCTGCTTTCCTGTTAGCTGTTGTGCTTGCAATTTCTGGAAAACCAGTGCTATAGCTGTTGCTTGCGCAAACTAAGTGGGAACTGTCCTGTACAAACCTTTTCCACCTGAGCCCATTCTTAGTGTATATTTACAGAGCCAGAGCTATACATTCAACCAGCATAGTAACAGGGGAGCACTTAATGCACATATGAATGCCATTGGTTGCTTCTTTCAGTGAGCATTCCCTCTGTAGAGAGGGGTATTAAAGCGGAGTATGTTTGTGGAGAGGAGACGACTGAGAGGTCTCCATCACCAACTGGCATGATGGTCACCTTCTTCTCCCAGAGGTGCTGTAACTCTATTTGTAGGTCTTGGTGTTTTGTGATCTTCTCCTGTTCTTTCTTTGCAATGCCAGGAGACAGCAAAATAGAAATAGATCCAAACCCCATTTCTCATTTTTTCTACACTTATGATATCTGGGGTGTTATGTACCAGGTTTGTAGTCGGAAGTCCCAAAGAATCTTTGTTTCATCCATCTCCATGATTTTGTCTGGTTTGTGCTCCCATGAATTTTTGGCTGATAATAAGCCATACTTCTTGCAAAGATTCCAGTGCAACATAGCTGCAACTCTAATCTGACATTCTTAATAGTCAGTTTGAGCAATTTTACTGCAGGCACTGACCATTTATTTTATTTTATTTATTTTTTTGTATTTATACCCCGCCCTCCCCGCGAACGTTTCATCCTTCGTCTTGCACAGTCGATATTTGCTGTCATCACTGGTCTTCTGAATCTTGGTTTTCATACTATTTATTTTGGATACAATCCCACCAGGAGGTATCCAAGATGGCGCTGAGGCTGCAGCACTGATTAACAACGCTCCGCAAGTTATTTCCTTTATCTTTCCCTTATTTCTATTTTTACTTTTTATCTCTCTGCAATTTACCTCCATTTGTTATTGCTACTACTATTTGTTGTCTGCTCTTGTGCAGCTAGAATGAGTCCTGCCATTTCTTTCTTCAAGTGCCAATTTTGGAACCATTACCGGGTGTTTTCACTATCAACTTTGTTCTCTGTCTTTCAAATATTGCCCATGCAAGTGCTTTTCCTTCCAGTTGTTGTCTAGCGATTCTATGCCTGCATTACAACAGGGGCAAATCCTTTCTTCATAGGGAATCTTTTTATACTTTCCTTCAAGGACAGCTGAGGGAAGTGCATCACAGTGCATTAGCATGAACACTTTCCTATACTCTTGATTTAGTAGTTGGGAAAGGTAAGGCATAGGGGTTGCTGTCATAATAGGCTGTAACCTTTGAAAAGTGTGCCTCGTATACTTCAACAAGAAGCTTCTCTTTGGTTTTCTTGTTGTAGTCATTCAGTGCTCATTTTTCTTCTTCAACTGCTTGTTTAACTTTCAGGAGACCTCTTCCATCTAATTTTCTTGGAAAGTAAAGTGGATCAAACATCACTTCTAGGGTGTAGTGAGTGATGCACTGTCATTAACTTGCAAGTTTTGTGGGTGATCTATTGCTTATAATTTGCTTGTTTCCAGTCAATAATGTCAGCTGTGTAGCTTAGAACTGGGACTGCCCACGTGTTAATTGCCTTTACCGTGTTGCCTCTAGTTAATTTTGTTCACAAAATAAGAACATAAGAGACGCCAACCGGAAACTCCGCTTGTCTTCCGTATCTCTTGCGTGGCTAATGTTGCGTGTGACCGCAGCCCAGGTAAGGTTTTATTCATAGTCTATGACCAGAACTTAATTCACAAACATACAATAAAATTCACATTGACACAGAGAGTCCTCCATCTTTCTGTGTTCTACCTCTTAGGATGCCAGTCACAGCTGCTGGCGAAACGTCAGGTACTACAATGCCAAGACCACAGCCATACCCCTTGGTATGAGAGACCCCTTGGGGGGTTCGAGCGGGATACAAGCTGAAAGCATCTCTCCTTATATATAATTGAATAGTGGGTGCCAAAGTTCTAATTCTAAAATGCACTCCCTTAGTGTATGGCTGATGGCACTGCTCCTCAGCATATATCGCCACCAATCAGAAGGCAAAGCCCGGGTCCCACCCACACCACAACTGCTGCGACAACCTGGTCTTTTGCATATGGAAGCTGATTGGACTTCAGTCCATTCCACACCTCAAACTCCC
>NW_015173123.1:2408311-2437493 GCF_001447785.1 Gekko japonicus | reverse complement strand
CTTAAATACTGAATTACAGTCAATCACAGTCAAACAATACCCTTTCCTCTCCCTCTCTCAAGCAGTCAGGACTCTGCAACAACTCTAATTGCTTTCACACACTCCCAAACACAGTCCTCCCACACACTATCCTCAGCTGAATCCCCTCAGCTGAAAGCAAGTAAAAAAACACTCACCCCTCTAGCAGCTCTTTCTCCTGCTCAAAGCTGAGCTGCGTCTCCTCTGCCTCTGGCAAGGTGCTTCCTTAAATACAGGCCTCCCCCAGCAGAGGGTGGGCAGCAGCTTTTCAAATTCACCCAGGCACTCAATCACAGGCAAAACAATGCCCCTTCCTCTCCTCTCAAGCAGCCAGGACTCTGCAACAACTCTAATCGCTTTCACACACTCCCAAACACATTCCTCTCACACAGTATCCTCAGCTGAATCCCCTCAGCTGAAAGCAAGTAAAAAAAAACACGCACCCCTCTAGCAGCTCTGTCTCCTGCTCAGAGCTGAGCTGGGTCTCCTCTGCCGCTGGCAAGGTGCTTTTTAACTCTTTGGTAATACTCCATGGTTGTATTTTTCTTAACAAGGGTATGTTCAATGTTGTCAGTTTCCAAAATTCCACGATATTTGTTGTTTTCTTCAAAGTCCAATGTTTTGTCTGGCAAGGTGCTTTTTAACTCTTTGGTAATACTCCATGGTTGTATTTTTCTTAACAAGGGTATGTTCAATGTTGTCAGTTTCCAAAATTCCACGATATTTGTAGTTTTCTTCAAAGTCCAATGTTTTGATGTTGTTTGTTGTTTGACATCTTGATTTTTTCTTGTTCAACAATCTTTCTTCTATTTAGTGTGAATGCTGCACACTTGTCAAAGCCAAGTTCCATTGTTATATCTTTGCTGAACATTCAAACTATATTTAGTAAAGAATCAATCTCTAATAATGCCTTTCCATACATTTTCAAGTCATCCATATACAAGAAGTGTGAAATCTTTGGGCCTGGCTTTGAAAGCTAGTATCCAAGGCCTGTGCTGTTGATCGGTATTAGGGCAATGACAAAAAGCAGCGGTGATAGTGAGTCTCCTTGGAAAATTCCTCATTTAATATTAACTGTTCCAATTTCTTTTCCATTCACTACCAGCCTGGTGTTCCATTGACTCATGGCATTTTTTATAAACATTATTACAGTTTTGCTGATGCCTATCATTTCTAGAGTTTTCAGGACCTGTGTCTGAGGGAGTGAATCAAATGCCTCCGTGTAACAAATCCAAACAATGTTCAGGTTGGTTTTCTGCCTTTTACAATTTTGTAAGACCCTTTTATCAATCAGTAACCAATCTTTAGTGCTTTGGGAGTTTGGGAAAATCCCTATTTGTTCGTGTGGTAATTGAATTGAGCTGCAGATATTCTTGAATGGAATAGGGTTATTGCAAGATCCTTCATTTGCTTTCCTTTTAGTTTGTTTTTCACATATCATCATCATCATTATCATTATTAAACTTTTATTAGTCACCATTCTCCATTGCAGAACTCATGTTGGCTTATGATATAAAAATGATTATAAGAACACAATAAAAACAATATAAATAAAACAACAATTATAAGAACACATAAAAGGCCACAATCTAAATATGATCTTTGATAGGGTGGGTGTAATGTGTTCTTCACTAGAAAATGCTGCTGGTTAATATCAAACTTTGCACAAACCAAGGTTTAGAAGTCAGACACAAGTGTGAGCTTTCAAATGTTGAGGCAAATTGCATTTTGAAAGAGCTGACTGTTCCCACTTTCCAACCTTACCATCGGTTTGGAAACTTCCTGCGATAGGAGAGCTGATTATTTGTGTGGGGCAGCAGCCGCGCTTCCTCTGCATGTTTCTTTATCTAGCGCATAATTAAATTCCAGCAGAGGTTCTCAGACTGGGTCACGACTCTCTTGCTTGTTGGATTATGAGTCAGGGGGGTAGACGACCAAGTGAGGAGGCAATGACAGGTTTGGGTTTGCCTCTACATAATGCACAAAATGGCCATGAACTACAGCCTGTTTCTCAGTACTGACAGAAGCGTGGGGGTGGGGAGCTGGGGGCGGGGCTTGCCTCCACCGCCATTTGTGTCTGCTCCTGGGCTGCCGGAGCGGTGCTCTGGCGTGCTCTGGCCCCAAACAACCCCTGACTATAAATATTAAACATGAAAAATCAGATCGCCATCAAATTGCTTCTGACTGATGGTGACTCCAGGAATTAATGACCTCCAAAGCATCCTCCTCTTGTTAACAGCCTTGCTCAGATCTTGCCAACGGAGGAGGGCCTTTGTGGCTTCCTTGACTGAGTCCATCCGTCTCCTGTTGGGTTTTCCTCTGTCCCTGCTGCCTTCCACTGTTCCTGGCATTCTTGTCTTTCCCATAATGGGACCAATACATAGGATTACAAAGGAAACCAATTACACTGAAATACAGCTATCAAAGTATTTTAAAAGACAAATTTGTGATATGGTAATATATGTGCTTTTTTATTAACCCATTAAATAACAAGACAATAAATTTAAAATATAGGTAAAGTTAAATTGTGTTTTTAAAAGACACGTCTGTGTGAAGGTTGTTGCTTAGCTTGAATAAGAACATAAAACTGTGGGGTGGTCTTTGACAAAGCAACACTCACGTCAAGTTGGACATCCAATCAATTTCGATTCTCATTGATACGGTTAAAAAATCTGCCAGGTAAGCCAACCTCTGGATAACATCCTTCCTTTCAAAGTGTTCCAAGAGCAGGTTTTCTTTTTCTTTTAGAAAAAGTTAAAACTTCTGCCCTTAGTTCAAACAAGTGCTTCAAGACTTGTCCTTTTGAAAGCTATCAAACTTCTATGTGGTAGAGACATTCTTCATATTCTGCTCCCACTTCTTGACAAAGCCTTCTAAAAATGTGATGCTTCAGAGACCTGCTTCTGATAAAAGTTGATGGCTTTTGTGCCTGTTGACAACTTCATTCAGGACTGTTGGAAGAGCTTTATGCTGCTGGGGCCTGTCTGCATAAAAAGCAGCGAGGGACAACAAAGTGAGGAGCTTCCTTTTTCACTAAAGCGGCAAAACCGGAGGTGTTCCCAAGAGTCACAGGAGCTCCCACCTGTGCAAAGACAACGAAGCTTTTCTTTTCACTCAAAGTTTTGTTTGGCAAAAAAACTTTTTTACCATTTCCAAAACGTCATCAGCCTCTGTCATATCCAGTAGGGACTCACAGAATGAGAATTCTTCTTTGATGGCATCAGCATGCACATAGTGTACAAAAAGGAGAATCTGGCTACATTGAGAGATGTCTAGCTTCATCCCGTTAACTCAGCCGTCAGACATGCTTGAGCTGACCGGGTCTACCCTCCGAGCCTGTGCACCTCTCCGTGTTACAGATGGCCGCACCACTTTATGGAGAGTTAAGAATTCTCATTTGAACTGTCCAGGTTTGCAGAATTTTAACAACCAATTAAAATGACTCAACTCTTTCTACATATTGATCAACAAATAATTATGTAGAGAGAATACGGGCAAGCAAAATAGATGTTTGGGTCATCAGTGTGTGAACGCATGATTTCACTGTTTGGTGGGTGAATGACTACCAGGCCCAGACTTGCCCCTTAGTTGGCCAGCTACGTTGCGTAGCTGTAGACAAGAAGACTGCAGACAAGAAGATCTGTAGACAAGAAGACTGCAGTCATGTGTGATCTAGCGGCAGGTCTAATAACTACCATAATTTGGAAGTAGTGATGAGCATAAACGATATTTCAAGCTATCTACAACTAATGTGATATGAAAATATCTGTGATTTCTATTGGTGACAAAGTCGCAGGTACTGCTAATGCTACTGGGCTTTGTTGCCTATGTTCATAATTGAAGGAAATAATAAATTGCAGTTAGAGGTTAGTGAAAATAAAGATGCAATTTTCCTCCCCATCCAAGTTCACCAACCCCCTGAAATCTATCCACATACCCCAGGTTAAGAACACCTGATCTAGAGTATGTCTTTTTAGTGGTCCACAGTATCCGTGAAACTCTCCTCCAACACCACATTTCAAAGGAATCAACTTTCTTCCTGTCTGCTTTCTTCACTGTCCAAAGAAGGGGGGGGGGCAGCAGTATAACTAAGATACAGACTACACAAATACTGCAAGAAGTGCATGCAATTAACAACAATTGTGAGAATCAGTTGACTCTTGTTGAACTTCAAGCTGTTTTAATCTTTCTGTTTTTCAACAGACGAACTTCCCCGGAGTTTTACCGCTCGTTTCGACACATTCTTTCTCAACGTAACGGTTCAATTTTGCATTCTTACAATATCTGACATCGGACTCTCTCCAATTCCACGTAACTTCATCTTGTTCTGTCAGGCAGACTAGAATGGCTTGCATAGAGCTGGTGTCTGGAGGAAGAAGGCAAAGCGGCCCTATGCAGGTGCGCCTCATTTGGTGGGGAGGGCAGGGTATAAATCGAATAAATAAATAATAAATCTAAAAAATGTGAGTTGATCAGTAGTCTCTCCATCACCAAATGGGTCATAGGGTGGGTGGGGGTGGGGGTGTCCTTTTTAAAGGCTGAGAGCAGAGCGACAAGGTGGCAGCTGCATTCACTCTTTATGTAAGAGTCCGGTTGGTCCTCCCTGGGCAGCAGCCTCCAGTTTTGTGAATGGGCTTGCGGTAGGCTTGCCAACCTCCAGGTGGGACCTGGAGATCTCCCAGAATTACAACTGATCTTCCGACTACAGAGCTGGCGACCTTAACTCTGCCCCATCCAGTGTTCCCTCTAAGTTGAGTTGGCGTGATCTAGCTCACAGTTGTTTAGCCTCCGGCTCACACATTTTTGTCTTTGCTCAGGAAGGAGGGCGCTAATTGATGCAGGAGCCAAATCTCTTGCTCACAGCTTTAATGCCAGTAGGTCACAAAGTAGGATTTTTGCTCACAAGACTCCACAGCTTAGAGGGGGCAGGTACCACGTTTTTCTTTTGCTCTCATTCTTTGAAGGGGCTTGTCCGTTTGAGAGACACTTGAGGAACTGTTCTGTTTCTGTTTTCCATTGGAGGCTGCCATTTTCTCCTTCTTACCAGAAGGCCTAAAGGTGCCACTTGATACCAGCTTTCCCTTATCAGTTTAAAACTGCCTGACATTCTGCATAGGGTGCCCTGCGGGAGACCTTCAGGTTGGGGCCTGACAGAGCCTGGAGAGGCCTGTTGGCACGCGGCTGAGACCGCTGTTAGTCTAAAAATAAATTTCCACTGAGAGACAAAACCTCCAGGAAGCCGGCTTGTCCAAGTTCCGCTGCTGTTGTCTTGGTTTCTGGCTCTGGGGTCGTGAGGCCTGACACCGTGCGGCCTCTCTGAAGTGGCCCCTGCTGCCACGGAGGACCTGCTGCCGAAGGAGGGAGAAGCGGGGTGTTCTTCTGCACGCTTTGAAATGCGGCTGTACTCTGCCAGCCTGAGTGAGTTGGTCAGGCCTCTGTTGAGGAGGGAGGTCTGTTGGCTCCTGTGTGGCAGCAGAGATGGGGCAATGGGTCCCCCCCCCAGTGAGAAATTGCTTTTGGAGCCCAAGTTGTTTGTTTGGCTGACCCCAGTCCCAAGGAGCACGTGAGTGGAGTGGCATCAGCCAAGGAAGCGTCTGTCCGTCTCTTCCAGCTGGCTGGGAAAGGGGGAAATGGGGGACCTTCTGTGTGTGTGTGTGTGTGTGTGTTTTGCCTTTTGTGAATCCGGAATGTGAGCAGTGCCTCCTCCTGACAGTGCCCCCAAAGAAGCTGTTCTCCCTGCCCTTGGAAGGATGCTTTGTACTCAGGGTTCTGTCATTCACAGTGACCTTAGTAGAGCTAGAGGATTTTAATTAAAAGGTTGTAAGCAAAACCCCCAAGGGTGACCTATTTACTTATTTATCAAGCATTTACCTTCCAGCAGTTAGGAAAAGGTCACCAGCTTCAACCAATGCTTTTGAGTTGGCGCTTCTCTCTCTCTTTTACATTATTATTCTTTTCCCTCCTTTTTTTAGCTCAGATGAAAAGGATGCTCCGTTGCTTCCTCCAACCTTGGGTGTTCTGCATGCAATAATCCTGCCAATAATGATTTTGACTTTTAGGAGGCTGTGTCTGCCTAACATGCATGGAGAGAGGGGGAAGGCGTGTGTCTTCTTGGTGAGGTTCTTTTCTGCCAAAAAAAAAATCACCCCCACCCCAAAATCCAGACAAGCTAGTGATTATGGCCAATAATGAGATATTGATTGTTTTGCAAATGTCACTACTGGAAGGACAGCAGGGATGGTGGCGATGTTGCCTGTGCTGCATTTGTCCACTTGGGGGCACTGTAGGTTCTTTCATGCAGGCCTGGACTCTTTACATTTGTTGTATGGGTGTTTTCCAAGTAGCAAAGTCCTCCCCCTCCCCCCAAAAATTCTGCAGCTCCATAGGATTTTTTAAAATAAGTAATTTGATTTAGCATTCTACAGCTGTAAAGGATCTTGTGTCCTCTTAAAAATTAGCGAACGCATCCTTTGAGCTTTTGGAGGGGCGGAGCTCCTTTCTCAGAGGCACGGTGTGTCCTTACAGTATTCTGGCAGATACAGCCGTACATACCAACCAGATGCAGGGATAAAACCAGAGGAAACGTCGGGTGTGGGAAGCCTTGTTGCACAGTAAAGTCAGGAGGCCTAGTGGTCTTAGAAAAGACAAGGATGAACTTAAGAATGGGCTGTACCCAGCAATGTGCCAACAGAACAAAAAGGGAAAAAAACAGGCGATGAGTGATATTTTTTAAAATTGTACAAGGTCCATACGCGTTTTGCCAAGCAGGCTTCATCAGGGAGAATTCACCTAGGTGCTGGAACTGTCCACGGCAAATGTTAACCCTAACCCTTAAAAAACCCAAAACCTAACTCTCAAAAAAAGAAGAGCGTGATTGCCGTGGACAGTCCCAGCACCAGGCGAATGCTCTGATTCCCCCTGATGACTCCTGCGAAAGAGGTTAGCGTGGACAATAAAAGATGTACAATAAAAGATCATCTGTCACCTTTTCTGTGATCTTAGAAAAGATACATGACATTATCTTATTTTTCATCCCGTAGGCCCACACCCAGTGGCTCATTGATTTATTTTAAAACTGTAAACTCTCAGTGTCGTGTGCTCCATTTCACCAAAAGAGAAGGGGAAGAGACTGGGTTTAGTACCAATAGTGGCCTTTGGTGGGGGCCCCTGATCTTTCTCCCAGTTCCAGCCCTGCGTCCCCAACAGCTTCTGTTGCCAGGCACTTTTCAGTCGGTCTCTGATACCAGGAGTGACCTCGGTTGGGAGATGGGCTGCAGGGAGGGGAGGGATGGGTGCGGGTTCAGCCCACCTGACTCAGACCCCATTTCTCTGTTCAAAGCAAACTCCCCCACTCCTGCTGGAGGAAAGTGTCACGTTTAGCCACATGCACCCGTCACTCTTTTGCCTAGTCTTGCTCTGAACTATGGGAAGGCAAGGAGAGAGGGGAAGGTGTTGTACGAACATGCAGAAGTCCCAGTGGCCTGACCTTGCTTCGTGTGGTCAGTGGTGGAAAGTGCCATCCAGGCACAGCCGACTTACGGCGACCCTGTAGGGGTTTCAAGGTAAGAGCCAGTTTGATGTAGTAGTGGTTAAGTGTGCGGACTCTAACCTGGGAGAGCCGAGTTTGATTCCCCACTCCTCCACATGCAGCTGCTGGATGACCTTGGGTCAGTCACAAGTTCTTTCAGAGCTGTTCTCTCAAGGGCAGTTCTGGAAAGAGCTCTCTCAGCCCCACCTACCTCACGGGGTGTCTGTTGTGGGGAGGGGAAGGGAAAGGGGTTTGTAAGCTGCTCTGAGACTCGGAGTGAGGGGCGGGGTATAGATCCAATCCCTTCTTCTTCTAGGAGTCGAACAGAGGTGGTTTGCCATTCATTACCTGCCTCTGCATGGAGACCCTGGACTTCCCTGGCGGTCTCCCATCCGAGAACTAGCCCGGGCCGACCCTCCTCAGCTTCTGAGATCTGGTGAGGTCAGGCTTGCTCATGCGGTCAGCTGCAGCCCTTTCAGGCTCCTCCTGCCCAGAAGGGATCGCCTCTTCTTCCAGCTAAGGTTTTTTGCACCCAAGTCAGTCTCTGGCCAGAGGCTCAGGGGTGTGGATGATGAGGCGGCTGCGTGGGAATCCAATCTTTTGAGGGTCTGCGTTGCAATTCCACTCTGGCCTGACTCCGGATAATGAGATCCTTCATCGGAAAACCGTCTCGAGTAAAAACAACAGGCCTTCCCTTGGGGTCTGTAATGGAAGCAGGAGATAATATGGTAAGTAATAAGAGGTTCTGTCTTAAGGTCGTGCAAAACGACGAGCTGAGATCTTTTGTCTTAATTCGCTTAACATCCCCAATCGAATCCACATGGTGTTTGGAGACAGACAAAATGTCTTCCTCGCTTTGGGGTATGAAGGAAGCATTCTGTCCCCGAGAATGTGACGCTTGTCTAACAAGCAGGTCTGGGCTTTGTTTCTCTCAGAGCCCTGCTGCACCCCATTAAGAGGGTACCCGTGTGACCTTTGCTGGCTAAATGGCTGACCTCTTCCTTCCTGAAAGCTGACTGAAGGAGGGCACAGGTCAGGAGGCCCCCCCCCCCCAATCTCCTGGATAGCTTCATCAGAACACGTATTCTGGCTGCCGAGTTAACGATCGGGGTGCTGCTAAGAGGTCAGTTTCCAGCTTGCTCCATATGGCTTGAGGCACAATGGAGCTTTGAAATCACATCCTCTCATTTTAGTGCTTTAGATCTGGAGTAAACTCTAGTCTGTCCCCAATGTGCATTTCAGGCTTGGTTTTTCTCCAGATACCAGCTTTACCCAAACTTTTGATTGTTGGGATGTACACTCTACAAGTAATTTTTGGAGGAAGTGTGGGAATGATCTGCCCTTGGACAGGGCTGGCCTGTTGTGTTTCTGCATGTCACTGACCTAGGCATTCTTTCTGGTTGGAAGAGGCAGTCTTAAAGCAGAGACTCATGAAGAGATACACTGGGGAGCCTCCTCTGATGGCTGTTAATTCTGCCTTCTGTCTGTAGGGGGAGTGACTCTATTATCCAGTGACACCTAATACCTTGTTTAAAACTTCATCTATATCCTGCCTTTCTCTCAAATGGGGACCCAAAGAGGCTTACATCCTCCAGTTTGGTGTAGTGGTTAGGAGCATGGACTCTAATCTGGGAGAACCGGGTTTGATTCCCCACTCCTCTGCATGCAGCTGCGGGTCGGTTACAAGTTCTGTCAGAGCTGTTCTCTTAAGAGCAGTCCTCGAAAGAGGTCTCTCAGCCCCACCTCCCTCACAGGGTGCCTGTTGTGGGGAGGGGAAGGAGATTGTGAGGTGCTCTGAGACTCCTTCGGGTAGTGAAGGGCGGGGTATAAATTCAATCTCCTCCTCCTC
The DNA here is from genome assembly GCF_001447785.1 of Gekko japonicus. NCBI lineage: Eukaryota > Metazoa > Chordata > Lepidosauria > Squamata > Gekkonidae > Gekko > Gekko japonicus. The sequence goes on along the minus strand of NW_015173123.1, from coordinate 2,428,098 downwards.
CTCCTCTTCTTCCTCTTCCTCCTCCCCTCCATTTTATCCTCTCACAACAACCCTGTGAGGTAGGTTAGACTGAGAGTGCGTGACTGGCCCAGGATCACCCAGCCAGCTTCCGTGGCACGAGTGCGGATTTGAACTAGAGTCTCCCAGATGGTTGTACAACGTTTACTCCACTGCACTGGCTCAAGATGAATCAGAATCCCACATACCCACTGTGGAGACTGACTGGGAAAAGGGGAGCAGTAAATCAAGCAGAGGTGCAGCAGGAAGCCTCTCCTGTGGGGGTGGGCACTTAAGAGCTTTTAATTTTATTTTCTGACTGCAGGTTGCTTTGTGTCATGGCAGCTGGGAACTTTGATGGCTTTTATGGGACTGTATTGGCTCAACAGCCCATGCTGGGTGCCGAAGATCTGGGACTGATACAGTGACGTTGATTGTAGGAAATGCCCTTCGGTGGACTAATATCTGCTAGGAAGAAGATCACCATTGAAAACGTTCAGCATTAAGAGAAGAATGGAAGGTTAAGGAAGGTTCTAATTAAAGCAAGTGGGAGGGAGGAGAGATATTTCCAGCGGCTGTTTTATAGCTAAAATTTTCCAGCTGCATTTTCAACAGTTTTAAGTGCTGCCAGTATTGTCTGCGGTAAAACATCTAATAGGTCATTAGGGAATACAGAAGTTAATTGGAATAATTTACACTTTCCTCCTGTAGGAGACCAGAGCACTTTGTAACATGTGTACATGTATGTGTGATCTATCCATATAGATAGCTATAAACAGCCCCCTTGTAAGATATAACTCAACCAGTAAAGTATGGTTCTTCAGAGGTGAGTGAACTTTAAGAACTCCCCCCACACATACCTCTTTAACTTAATCTACTTGTTGTACAAGAGGTTGCTAGAATTGTTAGTGGTTTGTAGCTGTCCCTTTACACGTTTTCCACTCCGTTCTCACAATGACCCACACCCTGCAGTGAGCAGTGGCTTCTAGAGCCAGTTTGGTGTAGTGGTTCAGTGTGCGGACGGACTCTAATCTGGGAGAACCGGGTTTGATTTCCCACTCCTCCACTTGTACCTGGCTGGATGACCTTGGGCAAGCCATAGTTCTGTCAGAGCTGTTCTCTTAAGAGCAGTCCTCGAAAGAGGTCTCTCAGGCCCACCTACCTCACAGGGTGTCTGTCGTGGGGAGGGGGAGGGGAAGGGGAAGGAGATTGTAAACCGCTCTGAGACTCCTTTGGGTAGTGAAGGGCGGGGTATGAACCCAATCTCTTCTTCTAGAATGGGTCAGTTCTAAAAGGGAAGCTGAGGGTCTGTCACGACCCCACAGGGTTTTCGAGGCAGGAGATGTTCTGGGGTGGCTTGCCCATCGCCGGCCTCTGCATCGTCCCCCCCAGACTTCCTCGGTGGCCTCCCATCCCAGTACTCGCCAGGGCCAGCCCTGCTTGGCTTCTGAGGTCTGAGGAGACAGGGCTCGCCAGGGCCGCCCAGGTCAGACCTGTGCCCAGCACCCTCTCTCGAAATCGGAAAAGCACTCCTGGGCTCCAGACGTTGGAGCCTGCCGGCCCCCTCAGAGAGAGCAGTGAGACTCAGGAAGGGCTAGATGCCTGATCTGTCAAAAATTTGGCCCACGTGCCCCTCAGAAGGCAACATCCACACGTGAAGATGTTGGTGAGCTGGCAAAGGAAATAGGGGGAGGGGGGCATGGGTCCAATCAGTGTTCCCTCTAAGCTGCGTTAGTGCGAGCTTAGCTCAGGCAGGATGGCTCCAGAGCAAACTAATTTATGCAGCAGCCAAATGGCTGGCTCACAACTTTAACACCAGCAGCTCACAAAGAATAATTTTTTGCTCACAAGACTCCACAGCTTAGAGGGAGCATTGGATCCAATCCCAGGGCCACTGCTGCTGGTATCTCAGGGATTCGCCTTGGACTCCACTTGCCCATGGCTCCTTATACTTTCACCCCATAATTTAAGCACCCAAGTGTTCATTCCCCTGACCTCTGACTAGAAAGGAGGGAGAATCGCGGCACAATCCAGGTTCTGGGGCGGAGATTCCCACTCTCTCCAGACAGGACTGAATCCCATCCCAGCATCTTCCCCTCTAAAAACGAAGCTCCCAAACACAATTACAGGAGGACATAGGAAACAACTGCCTCATGCCGGAACTGACCAGGTGTCCATTTTGTCCAATCTTGTCTACTTTGGCAACAGCTTTCCAAGATTTCGGGCACAGAAAGGTCTTTCCTAATACTTTCTAACACTCCACCCCCCCCCCGCAAACCTTTAGCTGGAGATGCCAGGGGCCTAGGCGAAGCTAGTGCCCCGCCAGGCGAGGGTGCCTTGTGGCGTAGCCCCTCACCTTGTGTCTCCCCACCGCTGCCGCGTGCCTCTCTGGTGCTCAACCCGGGTGCTAAGCAGGGCGCATTGGGTGGGGGGGAGAGGGGGCTACAAGGCTCTTCAGAGGGCAGCCCTTCTGCTTTTTCTCCCCCCCGCCCGCTTCCCCCATCTCTCCTCCCCCCCCAGGGACCTGGACCTCCCCAGCCGCGTGTGCCCTGTCCCCTTGCTCCCCGTGGGGGTGGCGCCAAGGAGACTCACCGAGGGTGGCGTGGAGGAGTCGTCCGGTCCGACCAGGCCCATCTCGGAGGAGGAAGTGGCAGCGGGTCTGCTCCAGCCCCCTCTATGCACCACGCACACCTACCTGAGCCGCCCTGCCGCTGAGGCCGGGCCCTTCAGGCGGCGCCGTCCGCCTCCTCCCTTCCCTGCAGGCCCACCTGCACCTCAGGACAGGCCCTGAGTGCAGCGGGGGGGGGGCGCTTCCTCCCTCCTCGTTTTCTTCCCTGCCTGCTTCTGGGCGCACTGGGTGCTGGACTCAGGGTGAAAGAGGCAGCGGTGGAGGCGGTGTCCCCCGGTCTGGGACTAGATGCATGCAGGGCTTTTGGTGGGGGTGGGGACGGGTGCAGTTTGGCGCCCCTAAGGGCCTGCCTGCCTAGTGAGCGAGCCGGCCCTGCCCCCCCCAGCTTTGGAGTCCTTTGCTCCATTTAACATGTCAGTTATGTTCCCCCAACTAGAGCTGAAACCATGAATTCGTCCATGTGACCGAATTATTTAATGAGCGGTCAAGTCAAAATGTGGGTTTTTAAATTAAGTTTAAAAAAATTAAATTGTAAACGTCCTCTATGCCCTTAAAAGGTAAAGGTAAAGGTTCCTTTGCTCGAAAGCCAGTCGAATCCGACTCTATGGTTGTGGTAGGTGTGCATGATATTAAAATTCCACAAGGTGTGAGTTGAAGTTGTCCAAAGTTTAACGATCACCGATCTCTGTCAATTCAATCTCGGAAGAAGATGGAGAGTCTTACCTGCATGGCCCAAGCACAGAAAGGAGGGGGGACGAGCAGCGAGCCCCCTTGCAGCGCCGAGTCTGGCACTTCAGACGCTGAAGCCGCTGGAAATATATTTTGAACTATTGAAAGCAGTTATAGTTTCCTGCTGTGTCTTTAACGCAAAGAGCGAAACCCTCTGCTTTTAAGTCAGTGGAGGACCTACAGTTGCCGAATAACAGCGGCATCCCTATTTTCACCTGAGAAATGTTGGCAAGTATGTGTGCCGCATACAGGAAATGAAATAGCTGGGGCCAGAGTCTAAGGTAACTTGAGCATATATCCTGTCATACGTGTAAAGGAAAAAAGGTTGTTGCTCTAGTGACTACTTGGCCATACATGTTTTCTAATGGGCAACAGGACCCCTTCCACATGGAGGAAATCCATCTCTCTTTGGCATTCGTACCGGAGCGTCTTTTTTTAGCATCCACACAACATCGTGCTCCAATTGTGCTCTGATCATCCTTCACCTGTCCTCGCTACACCATTCCCCAAGCGTGCTTTGTCACGATCTTTTCCAAAAGAGCAAAGTCCGAGTGCATCATCACGTCATCTGGGCAGGAAGGAGCAATCCGCCCTGGCACCATTTTCCTCCTATCAGCCACAGCTGCCAGTTTCTCCACCACGGCGCTGCAGGGCTTTTTTAAAGGGGGGGAGGGCAGTAATCACAATAACTATAATTGTGATAAAGGTAAAAGTTTACTTACAAAGCAAGTAAAGACCTGTTCGATAAAATGAATGCAAACTTTTGGAGAAAACACACACATGAGTCTGGAAAAATCTATGGACTAAAGAAATTAAGTTTACAGAATGTCAAATATTAAGGGAAAATTGGTAAAAAATGTTCTTTAGATGGTATTAGCAAAAACAAATAAAGACTATAATGAGAAGTATTGGAAATGTCAGAACACAGGCACAACATTTTATCACGTGTGGTAGACATGCAAAAAAGCAAGAAAATATTGGATAGAGATAAATGAAGAAATGCAAAAAATATTGAAAATTAAGTTTGTGATGGATCTGAAAAATATGCTATCAAATATCATACCAAGAAATATTACAAAATACACAGTGAATTATTGACGTATATGGTGATGGCAGCAAGAGTAATATTTGCAGCAAATTTGAAGGCTGTGAAATGTCCAGACCTGAAGGAATGGAAGAATAAACTAAATGAATATGCAACGATGGCAAAATTAACATCTTTTATACATAAGAGACCGACTTCAGAATTTCAAGAAAAATTGAAAGTTTTTTCAATTATATAGCTGAAAATCAAGAATAAAATAAAATTAAAATAGGAAATGATAGAAGGAAAGAGTTAGTTAATACATGTTTATAATAAAATTTTATTAGATATGAAGACAGATAAAAAATAATAAAGATATTTAAATAAAAGTGAAATATTAAATTAAATTTAAGGATAAATGTATGGTTTTGAATATAAATGATTAGTTTATATTTTATGTTTGTATGTGTCTAAACTGAAATAAAATCAAAAACATAATTTAAAAAAGATTATTTCACCAGAACAAAATCCAGAGAGCGAGCTTTCTCTATGAGGCATTTGTAGCAGTGTATCTTCAAGCGGATAATAGTGTCAAAGCCTATTTATCTACTTGCAATTTCTTGCTTTCGAACTGCTAGGTTGGCAGGAGCTGGAACTAGAGACGGGAGCTCACTCCGTCATACGGCACACTCGGGTCTCGAACTGCTGAACTACCGACCTTCCACAGCCTGCAGTTCAGCGTCTTAACCACTTGAGCCACCGCAGCTCCTAGCAAGTGAAGTGTACACATGGCTATATTATTCTGGTTCCTGCCATATCTACAGCTAGAGATGAAAGGTCTGAAGAAAAAAACATTTTCTTCCCTGAGGACTTCTTTGCATTTTTTTCGAGCAGAAAAATCTGTAAATGTGGGGGAGCACTGAAAAATACGTATTATGAAATATTTGTTCTTTTTGAGTGAGAAAAACCTCGTACAAAGCATGTCCCTCTTCCCAAATATAGAGCGTGGGAAAACTCTGAGGACTTTCTCAATTTTCTCAATAGAAAAACTGGAAAATATGGGGGAGCAATACTACATACAAATGTAGCATTTCATTTTTTGGGGGGGTTAAGAGTAAATTTTGGGAGCAGTCAATGTGCTATAAGGTATTTAATGATAATACGTTAGTAAAGAGTTCAGTGTTTGAATGTTATAAACTTTAGCTTAATCTCCAGAATTGATGGCAGCCCTGCCTCCCCTGCCTCTGTGAGAGAGTTTCCATTCAAATAATGTGTTTTGTTTTGCTTGCTACAGAATTCTTGTGTACCACGGAGTGCAGTGGTTCGCAACCCTTTGTCAAGTAGTGAGTACACTTGCAATTTTTTCTTTCTTTTTTTAAAATTCTTAAAAATTCTATAAATATGGCAAATGTTTAATTTTTATGCATAAGTATGATTTTTATGCAAACTAAGTTATAAATTATGTATTTTATGTTGTTAAACCAGTAAGAGAAGTTTAAATTTTATAGGAAAATAAATATTGCATATTTTTTAAATTTCCTCAAATGTTTCCTTTTTCTGGAAAAAAGGGACATTTCCCCCCCTTGGGGCATCAAAATTTCCAGAAATTTGGCATGTCTGTTTACAGCATATGTAGATAGCTCTCTGTGCAGTTCCACAGTCATGCTTTTCAAGCAGTGAATTTGGCATCAGGCACTAGTTTCAGTATTTCAGCAGTATCACCTCCCTCCCCCCTTTAAGTTTTTGAGTTCTTAAGGCTGCAAAGAGTTTTGAGAGTCTCCTGGTAGGAACTAGTGAAATCTTGGTAATTCAGTATTTCGTGCTGCCTTTTGTTCTTTCACATGCCTGAAACAGAAGAGAAATAAATTCTGCAAGATAAGCAAATATATACACATTTGACCTGATTTACACTGGTCTTCCTTGGGACGCAATGCAAATTATTTTGACAGAGATATACGTTGATTTTTTAAATTATTTGTTTTTGTTTTTTTAAAAAATGCAGCCCTATACGTTTATTAAACTTAGTATTCTGTCTTTTAGGCCTTCGGGAGCCCCCCGCATGGTTCACGAGGACACCTGCTCCAGAGCAGAGTCATGCAGTCGTCAGCATGCCAGGCCAACATCTCATTGTCTGAGGCTGAATACTTTGCTAGGGCTGCCGTGGAGCCTGCTGGGTGACCTTGGGCCAGTCACTCTTTCTCAGCCTAACCTACCTGACAGGCCTGTTGTGAGGATAAAATGGAGGACAGGAGAACAATGTACCATGAGGTCTTCGGAACGGTGGAATAAAAATGTACCAAATAATTAAATGTGCATGAGAACAGCAAATCACGTATAAAAATTGGGTTGCTGCCCATTTAATATAAAGAGGGGGGGGAAGAGTCGATTTGACTGAATGTGGCCAGGCAGAGTATCCACTTAAGAAAGTCACTTCTCCCTGTATATCAGCTAGGTGGTCTGTATCAAACCCCATACCAAAAATTTAAGGGTGCTTAATTTTTATTCAGTGGGGGCGGCAATTTTTACCAGCTTCCCACCATCAGTACTCCCCCACTATGTGGTCTGCTGACCCCCTCTCTGAAGAGGAAATTAAGTGCCTTGAAGTCCTCAGAACTGTGTGGCTGGATATAGGCTATTACCCTGAATGTCTGTTGGGGTTACATTTCCCTTTATCCCTTGGGGGAGTCTTAAAAAGTCTTGTCTTTAGGGAATGTTGTAGCGCTTTTAAAAAAACACACAACAAACCTTGTGTCTCACTCTGGGCCAATGGGAGCTCATTAAAAAGCAAGGCGACGCAGGAATCCATCATGCTGAGAGAAGGGCCCTGTCTCCCCATGGAGTTTGGCACCTCATGAGTCTTTAACACGCGGCTGGCTTAAACTCTGGCAGCCCTCTACCTCAGCGCACGCTGTGCTGTATGTTAAACATGGGGGTAGTTTCCTGAAAACTAGTCTCTCCTGGTAACGGTTCCTCACGAGGGGGACCAAGAGTTACCCGGCATGGTTTCTCCTCCACCTCCTCGCACACACGCTGTGATGGAACAAACACATACGGATTATTTTGGAGGCTATTTGCTGGAGCGGCTTGGCTCGCTCTGTCTCCCCCGTGCTGCCGCCGCCGTGCATACTGCAAGCTCATTCTGCTGTGCGCTAATGCTATTATCCTCTCGAAATTAAATATCAAGTCCAAACCTATAATGTTTCACAGGGAGGGAATTGGGGTTATATATTCCTGGGTAGAGCCACCTTCTATTTCAGTCATAGCATTTAATTATGATTGGTATGTTAGTGCCCACCAGAGCATAACAAATTGTCATTATGTTATTCTGCTGAGTCTAATTTAATTGGCAAGTTGTCACAAAAGCAATTATCCGTCATTTATTTTGTTGCCATAACCACATCTTGGAGAGCACCTGCTGTCTGTGACGGAAAAGACGCCCCAAGTCCCCCCGGTCCTGCATTTCTTCCACTTCTCAGACACACAAGATGTTGCTTCCTCCTCTTAGTTCGGTTTTCTGTTTTATGGCTGTTCCTTGTTTCCTGTTTTGGTTTACTCACAAAATGCTCCTATATGAAGGTGGAAATCTTCGGCCCAGGTGAGGAGCTGCTCTGGGAAAATAAGGCAGCCGGGCAAGCAAGAAAATAACAAATGGTTACGAGACTGCCCCACTCTTACTTTTACTTGCTTCACTGGAAATTCTTTACTCTGATTGTTAATTTTTATTATTAATTTTAAAAATGTGTACCAAAATGGTAGCTTACAAAAGTAAAAAGAAACACAGTCCTTCCCCCCCACACACTGTGATCCAAAAAACACAACAATAACAAAGACAGCTAAAAAATGTAAAATCCAACTGTACAAGCCTAAATTGTAAAGCAGTGCTAAAACTCCTAGCAGGCTCTTCCCACTGCTGCTTAGCTGGACAGCAGGAGAAAAATGGAAGGAGGGAAATGTAAGGACCGATAGTCAGAATCCCAACATGCTGACATCAGTTCCGGCACAACCGGAAGTGCATCAGTGCATCCAGGGGTCATTTCCTGTAGGAGCGCACAGGAGCAGAGCTCCGGCAGTAAAGAGCCCAGGGGGCAGGCACATGCAACAAGCCCCGCAGCCTGCTCCCAGCAGCCGTCAGTCAGAGCAAGAAGCAGCCAGGTAAGTTGCAGAGCTCTCTCGCCCCCCCCCTCGGCCCAAAACAGTCTAGTGGTACCTTTAAGACCAAGTTTTATTTATTTTTATTTTTTTGAAAATATATTTATTACAGTTTTCTTATGCATTACACCATGCATAGACATTGTTACATCTCCCAATATCTCTACAGAGTCATCAGTATCACGTTTTATATCTTGTTTTCATTTATCCATTTATAAAACATTTTCCATCTATTAGTAAATATATCCATATTCTTATTTTCTAAGATTGTAGTCAATTTATCTATTTCGACTACCTCCTGTAGTTTAATAATTAGTTCTTTTCGTGACGGTATCCTCTCAACTTTCCAATTTTTGGCAAATAAAATACGTGCTGCCGTGAGGATAAATCCTATAACATATTTTTCTTCGTTTTTCAACTTATCTGGCATTACATTCAGCAAGAACATTTCTGGTCTAAAAGTTATTTCCATTTTATACATGTCTACTAACATCTTATGTACCTTCTGCCAGTATTGTTGAGACTTGGGGCATCTCCACCACATATGGTAGAAGGTGCCCACATTGTTTTTGCACTTCCAACAATTTTTAGATGCGTTCGGCTAACATTTGGCTATTTTATCCGGGGACCAATGCCACCGGTGGAACATTTTAAATACGTTTTCCTTATATGGAATTGCTCTTAGTTGTTTTGCAGTTATCCATATTTTAGACCAATCCTCTATAACATAACCAAAATCTTGCATCCATATAATCATTGTACTTTTAATCTCTTCATCTAATTCAAAGTTAGTAAGAAATAAGTTATACAGCTTTTGAATTAATTTATCATTTGTTGATAACCATAGTTTATCCAGCTCGTTTTTTTCACAATAAATTCCTTTTTTTTTCATCTTTCTCAAAGCATGATCTTAATTGCATATTTTCCCACCAGGATAGTTTAATTCCTTGTTTCTCAAGCACTTCTTGTGTTTTTACTTTGCCCATTTTATCTAATAGTGTTTCATAAGTCAACAGCTCTGTGTTTTTCATTAGAGAGGGCTTAATAAAAGCTTCTAAGGGGGAGAGCCATCTAGGAGTTTTAAGATAGTATTTGTCTTTAACCTCCTTCCAGATTTTATTTAGTGCACCTCTAATAGTGTGTGGTTAAACTTGCTATGGGTTTTATCTTTATCATAGCCTATGTATGCATGCCATCCCATGTCTAAGTCAAAGCCTTCTAGTGTTAACAGTCTCTTATTTTCTAGGGTGATCCATTCTTTTATCCAGGACATTGCAGCTGCAGAGTAGTATAGCTTCCAATTTGGGAGGTTCATACCTCTCTTTTAAGACCAAGTTTTATTCTGGTACAAGCTCTCCCTCCTCTACGAGGTCAGATCTGCAAGTCCCGCCCCCCAATAGCTAGCAATCCAAAACAGTCCAGTGGAGCCTAAGCGGTGGGTGTTGCCTTCTGGCACACTTCTGGTGATGTCGGGGTGTGGCATATGCAAATAAGTTATGCTAATGATTTATGCTAATGAGCTCCCGCACCTCTTTTTCTACGAAATGACCCCTGAGTATCTTGCATATCCTTTTTTCGTAATCCTTAAAACAGTCTTGTAAGGTAGTCTGGTATTCTTATTCTCACATTCCAGAGAAGAACAGCTCGCCCTAAGGAAGTCATAGCAGAGACAGGATCTGAACCTGGGACTTCCAAGGTCACATCCACTGTGCTATACCCAGTGTTTCCTCTAAGGTGAGTTAGTGTGAGCTAGCTCACTGTTTTTTAGCCTCTGGCTCACACATTTTTGCCTTAGCTCAGGAAGGATGGCTCCAGAGCAAACTAATTTATGCAGCAGCCAAATCGCTCGCTCACAAATTTAATGCCAGGAGCTCACAAAGTAGAATTTTTGCTCACAAGACTCCACAACTTAGAGGGAGTATTGGCTACACCACATACTGAAATACCTGCTCTTTACTGAGGATATTTTGGCTAAACAATCATTGGAAGGCACTTTCTGGACCAGAAATTATTATCAGTGAAACATCATTTGGCATGTGATTTCATCTTTGGAGGCCTCATTCATACTTTTATTCTGTGCCTAGTGGTTTCACTTTGGAACAATTCTTTTCTGGTCCATCTTGTATCCATGTTACATAATTGTATGATTGTATTGTATTATGATATAAGCCAATATGCTCCTCTGAAGAAGGCCTGTATAGGCCGAAACGCATCAGGTCAAGTCCATTGGCCCTTGTGTGTAAGATTTTGGTATTTTTACATGAGGTGTGATTGGGCCTTTATATGTTTTTTTAATTCTTTGCTAATAAATACATGTATCTTTTTATATTATATACATTTTTATTGTTGGACCTCTATTCTGTTTGACTTACCTCTTTAGGTTCTGGTTCTCAGGTTTTTGTGATATAGACATGTATGTAAATTTCACTGTTAAATTCCAGGCAGATATTTAATTGGCTAAATGTTTAGAGAAGAGAGAAGAGAAGAGATTGGATTTATACCCTGCCCTTCACCACCCAAAGGAGTCTCAGAGCGGCTTACTGTTATGTATTCACTGTATTAAATGCAAGTTTTGATGCCAGGCCTGCACCACATTGCCGCTGAAACAATCCTATTGGCTAATGGTAAAATGTAACCAATCAAAGCTTAAGAACTGTGCTGGAGGGAACAGACCTGATTGGACTTTATTGTAAGAATACGATTGGTCCTTAACTATTCCTGGACGTGGCTACATCAGCCCGGGATTGTTTAAAAGGGAGCTATGCTCCACTGTTGGTTGTTGTGTGTTCTACTGAGGTTCTTGTTGTTAAATAAAGCTGATTTCACTTCCTAATACAACATTGAGTCAATACTTGACACTTACAGACTTCTTTCCCTTCCCCTCCCCACAACCGACACCCTGTGAGGTAGGTGGGGCTGAGAGAGCTCTTGACAGAAACTGCTCTTTTTCAAGAACAGCTCTGACAGAACTATGGCTTGCCCAAGGTCATCCAGCCAGGTGCAAGTGGAGGAGTGGGGAATCAAACCCGATTCTCCCAGATTAGAATCCGCGCACTCAACCACTACACCAAACTGGTTCCTGCGAATCCGTTAATTTTTTTTTTTAAAGGGAGGTACAATTAGGGTTGTTCCCCACCTGGTGGCACCTGGAGAGATCCTGCTATTACAGTTGATCTCCAGACGACCAAGATCAGTTCCCCTGGAGAAAATGGCTGCTTTGTGGTGTGGACTCTAGGACATTATACCCCTGCTGAGGTCCCTCCCCTTCCGAAACCCTACCCACCTCAGCTCTACCCCGCAAATCTCCAGGTATTTCCCAATCCAGAGCTGACAACTCTAGTGACGATGAACAAAACTTGTGGGGCCTCCATGTGTCCCTCAAGAGTCAGACTGGACATGGCGGTTGGTGGCAGCTGTTTTGTTAATATGTCTGCCCCGTTTATCTAAATTGGAGTGGATGAGGCGGCTATGAGTTTTATCTCAAACAGAGCCCACAGCTGAAGAGAGAGGAACCCTTTCCCTCCTCCAGTGTCGCTCCTCACCCTCCATCGCCTTGGGAATTTTTCAGCCCTGTAACCTAAGGGATGGCAGAAAAATGTCAGAAAGGTGACAGAGCTGTGAGGGAAATTGGGGGAGATGGGTGGGCAGGATTTTGCTCTCTTCTGTCAGGTATTCTGCCTAATGTAAAAACCAAACACAAGCCCGGACCACTTTACATGTGAATGGGGCAGACACATGAATAAGCAAAATGGCTGCCATCATCTCCTGATTGACACATTGCTCCTAGTTCCGAGGCAGGTTCCAACAATAGGAATTAAATCTATATACTGAATATAAAATACCAAAATATAAATAATGAAAAGACCCACAATAAGGCCAATAAATAAAGAAATGGCAGCAGTAGAATTTTAAAACCAGCGGAAGGAAAAATAAATAAGAGGCAGCATAATGGGACCGTAAATGCTAAACCCACCAAAGGCAGGAGACATACACAATTTACAAAACCAACAAAAGAGCCTTGGGGGGGGGAAATAAATGTCTCTGGCAGGCACCTGCAGCGCATGAGTTGAGTTCAGATTAAAATGTCTGAGAAAACATGACGGCTTTAGCAGAATACTTAAAAAGTGGCCAAATGGCCCTACAAGCTTCTGTGGGGTGAGTAGGGTTACGCAGAGTTCCCCTGTGCCCCACACCTTGTAGAAAGCTACTGCAAGGACCCTGCAAAAGCAAGTGCCGTGAAATGAATTTTCTTTTCTGGCAAGCTGTTTGGAATGGAGGAGATCTCGGCCCTGATTGTAATGGCTTGATAGGAAATTAAAGCTGATCTCTCTGCTCTTCAGAATAGCTCCCGTCTTCCTGATGGGCTCTGATTCGGCCTTACCAAAGGGCTCAGTTATTCAGTGCAAATTAGAAGTAATTCCTCCAGAGCCTGAACGGTTACTTCCCCCCCTCTGCTGCCCACCTGGTTAACTAAACGTTAACTTTCCTGTTTCCCATCCCTTCTCTCTCTCCTGCCACAGTGTTCGGGCAAACAAGCCAGTGTTTGTATGGGTCCCATTTCCAATAGCTGTAACTGGGGTTGCCAACTCTGACCTCAGAAATTCCTGGAGATTTGGGAGCGGTAGGAATTTGAGGAGGCATTCTGCCTAGAATCTGTGGCACAGAGTCTGCCACCTGAAGCTGCCCTTTTCTCCAGGGGAACTGATCTCTGAAGTCTGGAGATCAGTTGTAATTTTGAGAGAACTCCAGTCCCAACTGGAGATTGGCAACCTGTCAGACTCGTGAACAAACTTAGTCCCAACAAGTCTCTCTCTTGGCAGTGATTTGTTCATTGAGAAATAAAGATGTTTCAAGCTGAGACTACCTGTGTCAGAACTGACCCTCTAGGCGCCAGTTCTGTTATTATACATAGTTCAAACAGCCCCCCTTTTGTCCAGTCTAATCACACCAATACAGCTCGCCTACCAAAATCTACTGTGCACCGTTGGCCCTCCCCAGCACCTGCAAGCTTAGTATCTAGCGGTGTCTTGTGTCCAAGGTCAAGCATGCATTCTTCTCCAGAGAAGGGAGGCCCCGCGTAAAGTAGTGACAAGCTGGTGCGACTCATAGCAAAGCAGTCTCCACACACCCCCACTCACTTGCTCACAGACTCCCCCCTCCCAACCAGAATGACACGAGACAATAGGCACACAGAACCAAAGTAAATTAAGAACTCCATGGCAAATAGAAGAAGAAGAAGAAGAGATTGGATTTATACCCCGCTCTTCACTATCCAGAGGTGTCTCAGAGCGGCTTACAAACTCCTTTCCCTTCCCCTCCCCACAACAGACACCCTGTGAGGTAGGTGGGGCTGAGAGAGCTCTTGACAGAAACTGCTCTTTTTCAAGGACAGCTCATATCAGAGCTACGGCTTGCCCAAGGTCATCCAGCCAGGTGAAAGTGGAGGAGTGGAGAATCAAACCCGGTTCTCCCAGAATAGAGTCCACACACTTAACCACTACCCGAGTTTGACACAACCATAAGGACTCTACTTTTAAGACAATGTTTCCTCCTCCTGTTCCCCTGCTCTTTGATAAACCAATCACATACCATTTTGGGTTACCTTTTGCCTGCATCCATAATTGTGCGTATTCTCCCCTTTCCAATATTTTGCAAAGACAGCAGTAAGAACATAAGAAGATCTCTGCTGGATCAGACCAGTGGTCCAGCATCCTGTCTCAGTGGCCAACCAATTCCTCTGGAGGGCAAACAACAGAGCATAGAGGCCGAGGCCTTCCCCTGATGTCACGTCCTGTCACTAGTAGTCAGAGGTTGACTGCCTCAGCATGGAGGGTCCCTTTAGTCACCATGGCTACTAGCCACTGATAGACGTATCCTCCATGAATCTGTCCAATCTGCTTTCTATTCCCCTGTCTGTTCCTGTGGCCATCACTACATCCTCTGGCAGCGAATTCCACATTTTAATCACTCTCTGTGTAAAGAAGTATTTCCTTTTGTCCATCCTGAATCTACAGCCCATCAACTTCATTGGATGGCCTCGAGTTCTAGTATTTTGGGAGAGGGAGAAAACATTCTGTCAACTCGCTCCACCCTGTGCACAATTTTATAAAACCCTATTGTGTCCCCCCCCTCCCCAGTTGTCTCTTTTCTAAACTGTCTAGTCCCAGGCTCTTCCGCCTTTCCTCATGGGGGGGGGGGAAGGTGCTTCACCCCCCTCATCATCTGGGTTGCCCTCTTTTGCTTTCATCAGCGCTGCGATGTCCTTTTTCAGATGCAGTGACCAGAACTGTATGCAGTGCTCCAAATGAGGCCACAGTGTAGATCTACGGTGGTGGAGGAAAGGGCTGTCAAGTCACAGATGACCTATGGCGACCCCGCAAGGTTTCCAGGCAACAGACGTTCAGAGGTGGTTTGCCATCGCCTGCCTCTGCGTCACGTCCCTGGTAATTCCCTGGTGGTCTCCCACCCAAATACGAGCCAGGGGGCTGACCCTGCTTAGCTTCCAAGATCTGACAAGATCGGGCTCGCCTGGGCTATCCAGGTCAGGAACATTATAGATCTATACAAGAGCATTATAATATCCACCATTTTATTTTTGATCCTTTCTCTAATAATCCTGAACATAGAGTTTGCCTTTTTCACCGCTGCAGCTCACTGGGTTGACACTTTCGTTGAGCTATCCACTATGACCCCAAGATCTTTTCCCCTCTCAGACTCAGCAAGTTCTGTTAACCTTCACCTAGATAGAAGACTGGCAACCCCAGCAGTTTTCCAAAGAGGAAGGCTGTTTTTAACTGCTGAACAGCCGGCCTCTTCAGCTCTGGGAGCGGGGCCATAGCATCCATTTTGCCTGCAGGGTAGTTCCAGATTCATTCCCTGGCATCGCTAGTTAAAAGGATCAGATAAGGAGATCATGTGAAAAATCTCTGAGACCCAGGCGATCCACTGCCCGTTTGAGTAGAGAATACTGGCCTTGTGGAAGGCAGCAGCATGCGTGCAGTTGTGCAAAATGTGTTTGGGGATTCAGGGAGACTGTGGAACCAGTTTTTCAGTCAATGGCTCCCTTCCCGACATCCAGTTGGCTTTGCCTGTTTGTCATTTTTCTGTTAAAACTGTGAAGACAGCGACCCTCAGGTTCATGGGTAACTTTTGCTGACATGTCCCCACATTCTCTTTGGGTTATGGGTTATGTTCTTATTCCTATCCTCAGACTGTTTTTAAAAATACTGGTTAGAAGCACTAAGAATTCTGTTTCAAATAAATTTGGTACGAGGAGGAGGAGGAGGAAGAGAAGAAGAAGAAGAACACCTTTCTAATCTTTCATCCTCCCTTCCCTCAAAAAGCCATGCCTCACAGTAAGTAGTGGATGGCTTTATTTGTGTTACAAGGGAGGGAAAAAAATTCCCTAGCCTTCAACCTTCTTTTTCTCTCATTACTTCAAATTTGATTATTTTCTAAACCAAGGAGATTGCCTAAGACCACGATTTATTCATCAGGCACGCGTCGGGGTGATGTGATTCTGAATTGCAAGTGAGGCCAGAGCACCAAATCAGTATAATTCATTCCTCTTCCTCCGATACCAGCCCTCCTGCTGGAAATCTGCACACTGCTGTCCCCATAGAAAAGCTTAATTGTTTCACTCCAGGGGAGGCATCTTCCTTGCCTTTTTAAAATAAATGCAGGGCTGCGTAAATCTTAGTTCTCTCTGGTCTGGATTAGTCGAAAATCTCCAAGTGAAATAGTTTTGAGCCCTTTCCCTCTTCCTTTTTGACTCTACAATGTTATAAAGAGTGTCCTTGTTGGAGCAGTTATCCAGGGTTGACAGTCCCTGAAGTCATTTCAGTCCTTTGTTATCACACACTACCTAATCTAACGTACTGTAATTCTGGGTGGGCCCAGAGCCAAATTTCATGGACTGTGGGTGGAGCTTGGTGGAGTCTAGCAATTAGGGGTGGTACCAAGGCACAATCTGTCAGATCAACCTGATGTGGAATCAGGACAACTCTGGAATTGTTAGATTTCTGGATTCTCAGTACTCATTCCCTGACAATTCCCCCCCCCCCAAAAAAAAAAACAAACTGGTTGGTTTCAGTGGCTGAAACAAATGGAAAATGCAGGATAGACCTTCTGATGAATCCAGCTTCTGTTTCAGTCTGATTTGTGATTATATGAAAAAAGTGTTGTTGTGATGTTGACAGAGCCAAGAAGTGTGGGATTTGGTGTTCTCTTCAGACTGCTTCTTAGCTCAAAATTTGGATCCGTCTTGGCAGAATTTTTTTGATTGTTTATTAAATTAGACTTTTAAGCTGTCCTCCCCTGAAAAACAGGGCTCAGGCTGGTGTACATTATTATTATTATTGTTGTTGTTATTGTTATTACATTCAACTTATATACCGCTCCTTCCCGAGGGCTCGGAGCAGTTTACAGAGAAACATTTAACATCCTAACTAGGGCCACACAGTACAGGGGAGAAGTGAATGCCTACCGGCACCCGAGCAAGGTGTGTTCACTTGATGTTCCTGTTTTTCCAGCTCTTTTTCATGGTGGGTTCTTTCCTGCTTCTGCCGATGTTGTTCTGGTGAATATGACAAAATTCCAGCACAATTCATGAACCACAGCTAGAAATTTCCAGAATTAAAATATAAAAATACGCAGGGGTCATTTTCTGCAGGAGCACACAGGAGCGGAGCTCCGGCAGTAAAGAGCCCAGGTGTCATGCCTGCCCCTGCTGATGACCCTGATGAGGCACCTGCCAGCCAGGAGCATGTGGAATTGACACCACAGGCTCCTGAGGAACGTACTGCAGCAGAGACTTATAGACAAAGACTGGCTCCTGTGGCTGAAAGCTCCCTAAGTGATGAGGAGGATAGAGCCTCCCAGGAAACACCTGCACAGGATCAGGCTTTGCTGCAGCACAGAGATTCCTCACCCGATTCACCACCAGCTGTGACCAGGCTCCGGAATCAACGGAGACAGGAGCTGAGAGATCGACGCCGGGATGTACGCATGCATGCAAGATGATCTCTCAGCCCTGAGTATTGACTGGACCATGACCTTCCTCCCTGCCAGCTAATGAGTTAATTAGCCAGCACTGTATATCTTCAAGCCTGTTGCTGGCAGGAACTCGTGCTGGCAAACGTCTTTTGACAGGACCTACTCCGTGTATCTCTGCTCCAGAACTCTTGTCGTCTTGATCCTCGGCTTTTGACCCTCGGCTTCGTTGACCCTGCTCTCGTCTCTGACTCCTCTGGCATCGTTTGGATTTATGGACATTGAACTCTGGTATGTCTGACCCTGGCTTTGGATTCTGATTTAAACCTGTTTGAACTTTGCTGCTTGTCTTACTTGGCTTGACTTCGGACTGTTCTTGGACTTTGCTTGCCTGCATCACGCCCCCTGGCCCTGCCGTGACACCAGGGGGCGGGCACATGCAACAAGCCCCACCCCCTGCTCCCAGCAGCCCTCAGTCAGAGCAAGACGCAGCCAGGTAAGTTGCAGAGCTCCCCCCCTGCCCCCCCGGTCCAAAAGAGTCCAGCAGCACCTTTAAGAACAAGTTTTATTCAGGTACAAGCTCTCCCTCCTCTGTGAGGACAGATCTGCACGTCCCACGCCCCCCCATCCCAATAGCTAGCAATCCAAAACAGTCCAGTGGAGCCTGAGCGGTGGGTGTTGCCTTCTGACACACTTCCAGTGATGTCAGGGGGTGTGGCATATGCAAATAAGTCATGCTAATGAGTTATGCTAATGAGCTCCTGCACTTCTTTTTCTATGAAATGACCCCTGAAAATACCTAAAAAACATTTAACACAGTCCAGTCCATCTGATGGCAAAAGTTTACAGAAGATGCCGCAGCCTCATATCAGAGGGAGGCTAGAGGAGATGGAAAGGGGGGAGGGAGTGCCAGACTATGCTATAGTTGGTTCCAGAATGTTTGCACTGATTTGAATCCTGTTTCCCTTTGGTCTCAACTTTGGTATCCCCTTTTGTGTACCTCCTGAAAGCATTCTAAACTGATCTCTCTAGAGAATATTCTACCCTGAAAGATTGAGGAAAGAATGTGATGAGTTTGGCCAGCCTTGATTACTGTGAATTCGCCTGGATTCCACCTGAATCTGTGAAATTTGCAATGCTGTGCTAAGCAGGTCTACTCTAAATCCTACTGAAGTCTACTCAATAGGGGCTGACTCCCAGGAAAAGTCGTTTTAGGATTCACTGTTAGTGGGGGGGGGGGTATATGAGGGGTGTGCGTGCTGGTCCCTGGCGTTAATATTCTGGAAACTACAAATGTAAGTATAATTAGTCAGAGAGTTTATTGTAGATTTAAAATTTTATTGAAAAGCAGCCTGTGCTGACCCCCTTCTCCTTAATATGCCAAATCTGATTAAATGGAAGTGTGTTTATTCCTTCTAGGTTTACCTTTAATGGAAATCTGGTAACTTTGGATAAAACTCTGGTTGATTTCTTTTTACCAACAAGAACATGTATGTTAAAGATATTTCGGCTCTGATGTGTTCCTATAACAGAAACTATTCCATGTTTCATTTTTTTAATTTAAAAGACCATTTTCTCTCAAGAAACTGGTTTTTACAATAAATTACATGGTCTCAAATTTAGGATAAACTGCATCCTTCTTTCAGGATCCCAAGACGAAATGGCACCTTCATGGAGGTTTTGCCTTATGTAAATATTGCTACATATAATTGGGGAGGGGGATAGAAGCTGGACTAAAAGAAGATGGGGGCGTGGGGGGGGGTTACGCCAACTCTTCTCGCCGATTTCCTCGTAGGGGTTAATAGGGCTGCCAGCTCCGGGTTGGGAAATACCTGGAGACTCTGGAGGCTGGGGGGGGGGGGGGGCCTGAGGGGGGTGGGGCTTGGGGAGGGGCCTCAGCATGGGGCATACTGCCACAGAGTCCTCCTCCCAAGGCACCCATTTTCTCCAGGTGAACTGATCTGTGTCTCCTAGAAATCAGTTGTAATAGCAGGAGACCTCCAGCTCCTACTTGGAGGTTGGCAACCCAAGGGGTTAATCAGTGGTGGTTCCATATGTAATGTATCACCTGAAACTTCCACTAGACAGATGCAGTCAGGGGTCATTTCGTAGAAAAAGAGGTGCAGGAGCTCATTAGCATAACTTATTTGCATATGCCACACCCCCTGACATCACCGGAAGTGTGTCAGAATGCAACACCCACTGCTCAGGCTCCACTGGACTGTTTTGGATTGCTAGCTATTGGGGGGGGGGGCGCGCGGCAATCTG
>NW_015173123.1:2405703-2408249 GCF_001447785.1 Gekko japonicus | reverse complement strand
GTGCAGATCTGTCCTCACAGAGGAGGGAGAGCTTGTGCCTGAATAAAACTTGGTCTTAAAGGTGCCACTGGACTGTTTTGGATTACTAGCTATTGGAGGGGAGGGGAACGCGCAGATCTGCCCTTACAGAGAGCTTGTACCTGTAGGCAGGCTGGGGGGGGGGGCTCTGCAACTTACCTGGCAGCTTCTTGCTCCTCGTGGCCCAACTGAGGGCTGCTGGGAGCAGGGGGCAGGGCTTGTTGCATGTGCCCGCCCGCTGGGCTCCTTACTGCCGGAGTTCCGCTCCTGTGCGCTCCCACAGGAAATGACCCCTGGATGGAGTAGAGATGACACCAGACCTTTCATATGTTTCACAAACATGAAATGGGGGCACGTTTGCAATGCCCCAGGGCTTGTAACTCACCGTTACACGATGCCAGAGTCTCTGTGCTATTTTGTAGGCTGTGTTGATTTGACTCTTCAAGGGCCGGTCCTCCACCAATTGAAAAGTCAAGTGGCCGTTGGTCTCTTCTGATGTACTAGAAAAACATAATTGTCCTAAAACAGGTTATAAGTAGTTCAGAAACGTACAGCTCTGTGAAATAGCAGGCTGCATGGTGCCCATGTCCGTGGATTGACTTTGGAGATGGTGCATCCAGTCCCACCCTTCATTTCCAGAGGCCCTGGGGAAGGAGCAGAACCCTTCAGAATGACCAAGAAGCACTTATTTAAAAAACCAACAGGGCAACCTCAAAGATGGATAAAATAAGGTCAGTTATTTACTTGAGACAGGTACCAGAAACCAGTGACTTGTCTCTGGCAATAGATTCAGGTGGGTTGCCGTGTTGCTCTGAAGCAACAGAACATGTCACCCCTCAGCCGTCGTTTCTCCAAGCTAAAGAGCCCCAAGCGCTTTAACCTTTCCTCATAGGGAAAGTGTTCCAATCCTTTTATCATTCTAATTGCCCTTTTCTGCACTTTTTCCAATGCTATAATATCCTTTTTGAGGTGTGGTGACCAGAACTGTACACAATACTCCAAATGAGGTAACACCATTGATTTATACAGGGGCATTATGATACTGCCTGGTTTGTTTTCAGTTCCCTTCCTAATAATCCCCAGCATAGCGTTGGACTTTTTCATTACAGTTGCACACTGTCTCGACATTTTCATTGTGTTATCTACTATGACTCCAAGATCTCTCTCTTGGTCAGTCTTTGCCAGTTCGGACCCCATCAACGTGTGTTTATAGTTAGGATTTTTTTGCTCCAATGTGCATCACTTTGCACTTGGCCACATTGAACCCCATTTGCCACGTTGACACCCACTCACCCATCCTTGACAGATCCCTTTGGAGTGCCTCATCACAGCATGCGCAAGAAAATCCCAGGGCAGACCCAGCTCCCCCACCCCACTGGAAGCCTGGAAACCCGGTGTTGTCCCCTTGCCATATATATATTTTGCTGGAGCTATTGAAGCTTTCTGTGTCGTGAAGCTGTGAAGTGTAATCATATTCAGCTTCCTGCCCACAAATTTTGTTAGCCTTGAAGGTGCTGCTGGACTCTTACTCTTTTCTCCTGCTACAGACAGACTAACATGGCCACCCATCTCGATTCAGCTCTTAAATGCTAGCTATCGCTTTGGAATCTTCAAAAGGTTCCACACGCACCATCTTGGCTGCCATGCTGCCATGGCTGGTGTGTGTGTGTGTGTGCAGTGGCTGATGTAGTATTTCTTGTTATGCTGGAATGTTAACTTTCACTTCTCCTCGCTGAGTCTTATCTCATAGCCGAGCGTCTGACCTTGGTACCTCTCTCCTGATGCTTCGCTGGGAATGTGAACCCGTCCGTTTAGGCGAGCAGTAGCTGATGCCCTGATTAGCTTGACCTTGACGGGGACCCCACTTCGAATCCCGTATATCTGACTCCCTCCCGCCTTTAGGATTAGTTCTGACACTGAATGTAGGCACAGATGACTTGCCTCAATGAGCCCCTTAAATCATTTTGGCTGCATCATCTCTCACTGGGCTGTCTTTCCTCCAGGAACGTTAAGTGACAAGAGAAAGCAAAATTGCCCCATATTTTTGTACGAAGGAAGCTGGCAAGGCCAAGCCATTCCATGCTGCGAATCCCGCAGTCCTGGCCCGGCACAAAATGCGGGAGAGCCTTAATTTGATTCCCCAGTGTTTGAGCAGCCTTGGGGAACTCTGATGGGGACTGAGGGTGCAACTGAGGCCGGAGGAGGAAGACTCTTTGGGCCTCCCCCGTGGGTGGTTTCCTGAGAGAGTTCTTCCCCACATGCATTAGCACACACCCCAGCTGCTGTTAGTGACGCTAGGGCAAAAGTGACAATACAGACCATGTCTGCTTTCTATATTTCCATTCATAACATATTGGGAGAGATTTCTGTGTTGGAAAGGGTTAAACCCCTCTTCCCCCAATTGCACCCCCCACCCCCACCCCCCAGCAGTTGCTTTTTAATGTTAGAGAAGACCTGCCTGAGAGTCGGGTGGACTTGCAAAGGCTATATTTTTCTGCAGCTGGGGAAGGTCGAAACGGCTCGCCTGC
>NW_015173123.1:2379963-2405128 GCF_001447785.1 Gekko japonicus | reverse complement strand
TAGCTAGCAATCCAAAACAGTCCAGTGGAGCCTGAGCGGTGGGTGTTGCCTTCTGACACACTTCCAGTGATGTCAGGGGGTGTGGCATATGCAAATAAGTTATGCTAATGAGTTATGCTAATGAGCTCCTGCACCTCTTTTTCTATGAAATGACCCCTGTAAAAAGCTAACACGGGGAAAAGGTAAACAGGATGCAAAATAACAAAGCACGAGATCCCTACATCTTTACTGCTAAGAGAATGCTACAGGAACAGGAATGGCGTCTCTTCTTCTCCAGCAAACAAAGAGCAGTAAAAAATATGCCAAATAGCCAATACATTGATTTCCAATCACAGGTTCTAAAGTTCAGGTCATTATAATAAGACCTCCCACAAGATTCCCGGGCTCTTCTACTTAGTAAACAGATTGGGTACAATAACCATGTGACTTCCTGTTGACTAACACAAACAAAGTTAACTCTATAATTACTGAAGTGTTTTTAACTTGCTAAACCCAACCCTAACCCCCCCCACCTCAGGCTCCCCCCCCAATCTACAGATATTCCCCAACCCAGAGCTGGCAAACCTCAATGGGGCAAATAGCAGCTCCCTGAAATTCGATCAAACCTCCCAAAAAAACCTGGGAAGGGGAAGGCTTAAGCCCCTTTCCCCTGCCATGGTATGGTTCAGATCTGAATTGGGGGGCCCACCACATGCCTGGGGATTCTGAGCTTGGAATCCAGATGTGTGCCTGATCAAAAGTCCTCATGGTGGCCACGTGGACACTGTATGGGCTCTTGGTCTCGTGAGAGCTGAGGACTAGTAATGTCTGCTTGCATCTGTACCCGGCCAGCCTAATACCTGCATCCATCTCTGTGCAAGCAAATAAACTGCCGGTGCCAAAGGAAACTTATCCGGTAAAGGATGGCTGGAGCTTCTCCAAGACTTGTTCTGGACAAAGTTTGAGTCCACGAAAGCTTATACCCCCGGAATTAAACTTTGTTGGTCTTAACGGTACCGCTGGACTCAAACTGTGTTCTTTTGCTTCAGACCGACACGGCGACCCCACCTGAATTTGTCCTGGACAAAGTCTCTCTGGTGCTTCTTAGTCCATTGGGCACTGATGAGAAATGAGTTCTCTCTTGAACTAGCTTTGCTATTTTTAACCTTGTTCATTACCCCAGTAAGCGTTTTGGAAGAGAAGAGACAGTGAAAGCCAGCAGCCACCACAAATACCGGAGCGTGGCAGGTGGGGGAGAGGGAGAACTGGGAGGGGGGGATTATTATTATTATTATTATTATTATTATTATTATTATTATTATTATTATTATTATTATTATTATTATTATTATTATTATTATTATTATTATTATTATTATTATTTAATATTAATTATATCCACAGTGTAAGCGTTGTGGGATTCCTGTCCTTTAACTAGTTAATTTCAGAACTTTGAAATCTAGCAGAAGTATTCTAAATATGGCTGTTCCCAGCCTATAGGAGATTTGATTCCGGATTCTTTCCATGTGTAGTAGAAAGCTGTCTTGCATGGAGGCAGACTGTATGGGCTCCACGGATCTTAGTCCTGTCTACTGTGACTGGCCGCAGCATTCTGGAGCATCAAGCAAAGAAAGCTGTTTCCCAAAATCTGCTTCCGAATAGGGCAACCTTTAATGATCCCTAAGATCATTGATCTTGATCCCTAAGATCATTGATTAATGATCCCTAAAGATCCCTAAGATCATCCCTAAGATCTAAAACAGAACTGCATTTGCCCACCCACACCTCATCCACAGCTCTCCCATTTTTGCCCCAGAAAACCACCGCTACAGCCAACCTGTCAGAACCCACAGCCAACAACGTAGTACACGCTTATCAGGAAAGGTAATACTTTATTGAAGAGCTATAGATGCATTAACATAGGCACTGTTAAGAATGACGGCTGCCCCTGGGGCATAATAGGATATAGGGTATTCGTATGCCCCCCCCCCCCCATTGCCCTGGCCAATTAGCCACACTCCCGCACGAGGGAGAAGGCGCCCCGGCCGTTTGCTCTGAAGCTGGGAACCAAGCTCGCTCCCACGGTTCTCTTGGAACTAGACATCAACATCCCACCACCTGCAGAACTTGGAGATAAGCATTACAGCAGCGAAGAAGCACAGAAGGAATGCGATGGCAATTAGAGTACAACTGACCCCCCCCACCTCCATGGCAGCTTAGCTGACACAACCCCTGCTTCAGCACTTCTTAAAAACCTGCATCTCCACTTACAGGCTGTGAAAAGAGCTCTTGATTTTATTCATTATAAGCATTATATTTTGGGCACTCTTACCAAATTTGGTACCCAGTGTGGTGGCTGTTTGCTCTGTGATCTTGGAAGAACCTGCCAAAACAAAGTTTCCCTGAACACCATTAAATTGTTTTTGAGATAGTGGTCTAATAGCAATTACCATAATGTAACAAGAGGGCGGGATTCAAACCCCTTATCCGTTATGAGCCCACAATCGTCCCTTGAGGGGTTACATTTCTTAAGAGTTTCACTACATCGATAATTGCCTGTTAAGTGGAAAACGAGCACACCATGCAAAGACCCAGGCCAGGTAGAAGCCATACTGGCGGTGGGAAGTGCCGTCAAGTCACAACCGACTTACGGCGACCCCGTAGTGTTTTCAAGGCAAGAGACATTCAGAGGTGGTTTGTCATGGCCTGTCTTCGCATCAGGACCCTGGACTTCCTCAGTGATCTTCCATCCAAGTACTAATCAGGGTCGAACCTGCTTAACTTCTCAGATCTAAGGAGTTCAGGCTAGCCTGGGCCAGCCAGGTCAGGACATAACTCATTCTAACTCCCCCTGATTCTACCACTTCATTCTACTGCATGTTCAGACAAGGGTGAAATCCTTGATTAAGAATAATAACTTGGGTTGACTAAGTGACCACTTCATGATTTGGAGAAACTCCTCTCAGGATGCCTCTGTCTGTATCTGGTGTTGTGAGATAGGTAGATAGGTAGGTAGGTAGATAGATAGATAGGATAGATAGGATAGATAGGATAGATAGGATAGATAGGATAGATAGGATAGATAGGATAGATAGGATAGATAGGATAGATAGGATAGATAGGATAGATAGGATAGATAGGATAGATAGGATAGATAGGATAGATAGGATAGATAGATAGATAGATAGATGATAGATAGATATCATCTCTAGGAAGTAGCTCTCCATTGGTTGTGATGCTTCCAGTTAATGGAGACACTGTGGTCAATAAGGTCTTGCAAGGCATTATGGGGACGGAGGACCTTGGATGTCTCCAGATGTGTTGACATAAACACGACTTTAGAAAATTAAGACTTTGGTTGATCTCATTTTGGTCCATAATTCACACTGAAACTCCTCAAGATTTCCTGCATGCAGACTTACTACAGCCCCTGCCTTAAACAGAAGAAACACTCCTCCTTAGTAGCAAAGGAAGCTAGAAACGATTCAGCTCACAGTAGTGTTTTCACTGTCTTGCTTGGGTGGAGGTTGATGGACTCCTGAGCGGAAATGCAGCAGGATGACATAAGCTGGTGTTACGGTAAATGAGGCCATTACTGCACAATGGTTCTTTCTCCTGATGCTTTTGTTGTTTGCAGAATGACCCGGCTGAGTCAACCAGGAGTCAGCGAGACTTTTGGGAAATGATCTGCATTCCTCTTCCTTGATGGGAAAAGCCAGGCTTCAAAGGAGTTGGATTTGAGTTGATTCTGTAATAACAGGAGATGAATTGTTTCATTTTGTTTGCGGCAGTTGTCCGTGTTTAGGTCTATTTAGGGTAGATTACTGCAATGCATTTTATGAAGAGCTGCCACTGAAGACTAGAAACTTCGGTGAGTTCACAGTTGCAGTGGTGAAATTATTAGCGGCCATGATCAATACCACGAACAATCTCACCAGTTCTGAAAGATGTGCATGAGCTTATCAGTTTGCTGTTGGTCACTATTGAAAGAGTGCCCATTCTTAACTTTAAGGGTGGAACAATCTGGAACCCAGGGTATTGGAGGGGCCATCTGCTACACCTACCAGTCACGAAGGATCTTCTGTCTCCCCATTGTCAGAAGTAAGGTGGTGGCTACCAGAGACGCAGAGTCTTCTTGGGTACGGTTGCCTGGTCCCCCAGCCACCAACAAGAGATGGGGGGGGGGAACTCTTGGGTATTTGGGGATGGAACCTAGAAAGTAGGGTATAATGCCACAGACTCTGACCTCCAAAGCATCAATTTTCTCCAGGGAAAAGTTGTATTTTTTTTTTCTAGAAAAAGAGAACAAACTAAAACTAACTTGAGGGTTGTACATCGTTTTTACAACTGGTGGTGTGTTAAGTGCTCATAAACTCAGACCTATTAAAGTGGGTAGCAATGTTTTATACTAGCTGAAGGTTCTAAATCTTAAAGTAGTTATGCATCATTTAATTAGGCCTGAACCTGCTACTATAAAGCTTCATTTGGTTACCTTAACTTCTAGGATTGTGATGGAGGGCAAATTATTTCTCTGCCTCAACCTCTGCAACCTCTGCTATATCCAATCGTGGTTTCCCCCCCCCCCCTTCTAAAGCCAACTTCCATCTTTTGGTGGGCTGCGAACACATTATTTAGGGCTATTGTGACTCCTTTCCAGCTCATTTTGATATAAAATTTTACCCAGCTTTCAAAAAAAGAAGTGCAAATAAATTGGAGCTAGAAAGTGAGCTGAATTGGTACCTCAGGATGGGTAAGCCCCTTTGCAAAAGAATTCAGCAGGGAGGGAAAGCCAAAAGACAAAGGATTCAAGGTAGAAACTTGAAACAAAAATACTTCAAAGTGATTATGAAAAGTGATTATGAATGCACATTTGGAGATAATAGGCTCTTTAATGAAAACTGAAATTTGCAAGAAACCTCATGATTTTTCTTAGAGACATGGAAGGTCACTCCTCGTTTAGCAGAAAGGATTGTTTGAGCAATTCTTCATGATAAGGATCCTAATGCTTGAAAGTCATTGTCAGGAGCGGCTTCTGTGCCAGGTATTTGGCTTGGGTTGCCTCAAGCAGTCCCAAAGGCCTATTGAACAAGGGACTCAACAGTAACACTCTCATCAGGGCTTTTTTTGTGTGACTGATCATGTCCTGCTAGAATTCCTTTTTCTGTTGGGGGACCAAGGAAGTTCATCATGTGTCCCAGCCTGACCCCCTGGCCCGAGAGGCACTACAGTGACTTGCTGGGATGATTCCCAGGACTGGAATGTAATAGTGGATGGATACAAGGTGTTCAAGAAAAACCGAGTGGATCGAAGAGGAGGCAGATGGAGCTGTGTGTGAGGAGAGGGTTTGTTTGTCAGAAAATACTGGAGGGGGAGGGCAACAGCCCAGTGGAAAGTATCTGGGTGAGGACAAGGGAAGGAAGGACAAGCAGTATTGTGGTTGGGGTCTGCTACAGACCTCCTGATCAGGATGAAGGGGTGGATGCTGCCCTCCTCGGACAGCTTGACAGGGCAGCCAAACAACATGACCTGGTTGTTATGGGTGACTTCAGCCAGCTTCCCTGATGTGTGCTGGGAGAGAAACTCTGCAAAGCATCCACAGTCAGGTATGGATGCTTTGCAACTTCCTTCATCAAATGGTGGAGGAAGCTACGAGGGGCTCGGCCATATTCGACTTAATATCGACCAACAGGCAAGAGATGGTAGATGAGGGGAAGGTGGTGGGGACCTTAGGGGGGAGTGACCATGTCCTGCTAGAATCTCTTTTGCTGTGGGGGACCAAGGAAGTTTGTAGACACACGTGTGTGTTAGATTTCAGCAGGGCAGACTTTAATAAACTCAGTTTTGCTTGATTCTTTGCTGACAGGGGGCCTCTCATCTGGTTCTTACCAATTTGAGGGTAGCTCCTGTGCTGGGTGTATCAGTAGCAGCCTCTCATCAGAATTTAATGCATCATTTCAGCTTTGTCTCCCTGACTGATGTTGGCTATAGTTGTTTTCAGGTCTTCTGCTTCTGTCCCTCCTATCTTGCATTTTGGGACAGTATGCCACACGCAGACTAGATATCCTTGATCACCAGTTTGTCGGAAAAGGGCAGCGCACATATTTTGCAGCTTTGGGACATGTGTACCCTAGAAAATCCAGATTTCAGCCAGCGTGTACCATGACTGGAAAAGAACGCATGATACCCACTTCAGGGGAAATGGTGAATTGTGCATACCGAGAGGATGGCACGCAGCATCCTGTCCAGGACTCAAGAGCTCCAGAACACCTGAGCAGGACTAGAGAGCCCGAGGCTGTGAAAGTCACTTCCTGCAAATTTCAAGCCACAATTGGTTTTGTTTCATGCTTACTGTGCTTTATATACGCTGCTTGCTGCTTGTTAGTGTTAACTGCCAGTAGGTCAGGGTCTCTTTGGGTCTTCTGGCCATGCCTTCTTAAAACTGTTGTGAGTGAAAGTAGCTATGAAATTAATGGTAGTTGGAATGTCAGCTAATCATTTTCCGATATGGCCAAATCCAGACTGTTTTCTTTGATTAAACCCCCCCACCATGTTCTAGAAACTGATTACAGTAGTGTGATCTTAAAAGCCTTTTGTATTTGTTCACCCCAGTCTTTTGGTCTTTCCCCCCAAACTTTTTACCCCCCTATATGTACTGTCTTAGTGTCCCATGATACCGCACAGCTTTCTTATTCTCAAGATTGAATATTACACCCTCAATGGTTCTATAGGGGAGATTTCTGAATAGGCCTTATTCTGATGGAATTTGCCCAGGTAGCCTTAATAGGATCGATGCATCTTTTCATGTTTTGCCTGAATGCAGTTTTCTTGGAGAATATAAGGGATCATTATATTAAGCCACTAATTGATCAGTCATCCCCCCACATCCTGGAAACTGTATCTCCTTTGATTAGTGAAAAGTTTGAATCCCGCGGCGCCTTTAAGACCAACAAAGTTTTATTCTGGGTATAAACTTCCATGTGCATGCACAGAAAAGCTCATACCCAAAACTAAACTTTGTTCTGTTGCTTCAGACCAACTCGGCTACCTGCCTGAATCCTCCTTTGCTTAGTTAGAAGGATTTTAAGATCACTCTGGCAATAACGAAATTCGTTTCAGTCCTTTCAGCCCTTGCATCCAGAAAACGAGGAATAAGACTCTTCTGCGGCTCAAGAGTTATTAATCAAGGAGCTTCTAAGGGAATAAAAGGAAAAAGGAAAGTCATTCTTCTGGATGTATCTAGTCTTTGGTGCACATGCATAGTTAACCTGTGTGCAGAGACGGTAAAGAACCATGGTGCATTCCAGCAACCTGCCATGTCATATGCTGGTGATGCTAATTTTGAACTACTGGTAAGGGGGACCGTTTAGCATAAACAATGTATTTCTGCCATATAAAGCAAACACCGTCTTCACCTTTAAAGCAGAACAAAACAGGCTGCTGTAGAGTAAATGAATATAACCTACAGCTGGTGGGATAGATGGGTAGTTTGCTGGGAAGGGCAGGATGCTTGGACAGTAATTATAGTGAGAATAAGAGTGTTCATTGTCCCATGTTCATCTGTGAAGTCCTAAGATCTCTGCTCACAGTCAAAAGCGTAGGGTGATTGGTTTTTTTTTGGATGCATGAATGCAATAAATGGGGTTTTTTTTGGTCTGGCATCTTAATATAATAACTCCCTTACATATTGGCCATTTCCAGCTCTCCCATTGGCTGTGCAGTGTGCTCCATCAGCCATTGGCCCATCAACCGCCACTCAAGAGTAATCACATGCCATTGGCTGGGGGCTGGGTCTGCTCCTCTTCCCCACCCACTGTCACCTCAGCCACTGTTCCCTGTCAGAATAACTGCCAAATGGCTGTCTCTCCTGATGAAGACACTTCTCCTGTTTGGGTCCTGTGGGACTAAACGTTTCCCTCAGTGGCTGTTTCTGGGCAACCAAGCTTGGTTCTGTCAGTAAAAAGAGAAAGGAATGAAGCCCTTTCCAGGCCTTTGTGGGGAACTCATTGGGGCCAGTCCTGACTAGGGTTGCCAGCTCCAGGTTGGGAAATTTGAGGGATGGAGCCTGGAAAGGGTGAGGTTTGAGGAGGGGTGGGACCTCAGACAGGTACAGTGCCATAGACTCCACCCTCCAAACCAACCATTCCTTCATGGGAAACCATTGTTGCCAATCTCCAGGTGAGGGCTGGAGATCACTCAAAATTACAACTGCTCTTGAGGAGGGAGGGAGGAAATCTGAAATCAGAGGGACAGATAATGGCAGGTCGATGGTTGGCTGAGAAGGAGATGGGGTTGCCAACTCCAAGTTGGGAAATTCCTGGAGATTTGAATGGTGGAGCCTGGAAAGGGTGGGGCTTGAGGAGGGGTTGGAGGTGAGGGCTGGAGATCACTCAAAGTTACAACTGCTCTTCAGGTAGCAGAGATCAGTTCCTCTGGAGAAAATGGTGGACTCTGTGTCATTATACCCTGCTGAGGTTGCCACAGCAAATTGACGCTGAGTGCCCAAGGCCAGGGCACTCTCCCAGAGCCTCTTTCTAGAGTTTGTTGTATTTATTTCCACAATGGGTCTTATTCCTAGTTTACTAATGATTCAGATATTTTGACCATATTTCAGTATTTCTACCAGCAGAGGGTGCTGCACTCATGCTTTTAGTAACTAGAAGCTACTGAAATAGCAATATGGTTGGCGCTGGGGGAGCATTGATATGAAAATGGAAATAACAAGACAACCTTATTCTACCAGAGGTTTTAAAAATATTATTGTTATTAATGTTTTCTTGCTCCCTAGCCAGCTGCCGTGGATCATGATGATATTAGGAATGACAGCCAAGATTTCTGTTCCACCTCGCATGACAGAGACTTATTTCAAATTTCTGTAATCCAGTGACGGGGAAGATGTCCTTCTCGTCTTGACCTCTGCTTGAACACTCAAGGAGAAAAACATAACATCAGCCAGACTATAAGAAGTCTCCTGTCACGGCAGGCCTTGGGATATGAAATTCTTGTGCTTTGGCCCTGGATGCCTCATATAGACCTTCTTGGGAAGTCTATAACCGAATCCTCCCCCTCCCCTTTTGCACCCTGGGGTTATCCAGAAAAGGGTTGACAGCGTCAGCTGGGGAAATTCCTGGTGACTTCGCGGTGGAGATTTGATAGGGTGGGGTTTGTCAGCAGAGTAATTAACACAGCAACAGGTGCACAATCTGATTAAAGAGTAAATAAGGTATGTTTAGGAATTAATATACTTGATAGGAAAGAGGAGAGACAGAGATAGGGTTCTAACTATGTCTATAGGTGAGAGAGAGGGTGAGTGTGGCACGTCCGAGAAAAAGGGGGAAATTGCCCTGAGAGTAGCAATTGGGAGACAGACAAGGAATGACCCTTAACGGGAGAGAAGGTGCTGACTTCACTGTCCTACCTAATTGTCTTATTCTAGTGTCCTGGCCCCACTGCTGGACCTCCTGATGGCACCTGGTATTTTTGGCCACTGTGTGACAGAGTGTTGGACTAGATGGGCCATTGACCTGATCCAACATTGGCTTCTCTTATGTTCTTAACGAACACTTAAGACTACATCCTTACTGTTACAAGTACAACAACAGTCTGTCTGACCACACGGTTGGTAATGGAGATTCTTCTTTCTTCTTGACCCTAGAAGGAAATCACCTGAATACATTAGCCAATGATTGTTAGTAAATAGGCTCCAGTTTCCCGGGCTTTCTCCCCATTGACTTTGTGCCAGGTTCCCTTCCAGGTCAGTCTAAACAAGAGCACACAAGGTAAACACATGAACCCTCTAATGACTGAATTTAGACCTTGCAACAAATAGCTTCCTGAATTCTCTCCTCCATGGGCTTCACTCCCAAATCTCCAGGAGTTTCCCAGGCTGGACTTGACAATCCTATATCTGTACCAAGTGCTGAATTTTGTTAATCCCGTGGGTAGCAGAGGCAACTGTTGTTGTCTCTGAGTCCCAACAGTTTCAGCCAAGGTGGCCTCATTTGCCAAGGCCCTTCTGTGGAGAAAAGCATGCCCTCTGAATGTCCTCATTACAAAGCAGAGGACCTCTTTATTTTTATTGTGCACTTTGCAAGTAATTAGGATAGCCAAAGCAGAAGCCCAGAATGGGTATCACAGAGCACCTGTTTTCCTGGTGTGGAATACAGGCCTGCAATTGGATGCCCCAAGAGAGGATGATGAAACAAACAAAAAATTATATTGTTGATCACAGAGCAGTATACGTTTCTGAGGCATGCAAAGGAACTGGCGTAAAATATAACTTTTAGATCAATTCACTGAAGTTTTTACGTTAAAAAAAGAATCTGTTTTTGTGAAGTGTTGCTGGAGAGAGAGAGAAAATCGGGGAGGGATTCATTTGAGACGGCAAAAAAATGCCTGGATTTTCTCCTTCTGTTTTATTGAAAAGTAGGGTTGCCAAGCCTCCAGGAAATGTCTGAAGATCTCCCAGGAAGTGTCTGAAGATCTCCTTGGGTTACCACTGATCTCCAGGTGACAGAGATCAGCTCCCCTGGAGAAAATGGCCAGTTTATACTCCACCAAGGTCCCCCTCCTCAAACCCCACCCTCCTCAGTTTCCAGGTACTTCCCAACCTGGAGCTGGCAACCCTATTGATAGGGTTAATAGGGTTAATAGGGTTGCAAGGTCTTACCTGGCTGCCAGCGGTGTGTGTATGTGTGTGTGTGTGTCCCTCACCTTGTCCAGGACTTCTACGGCGCGCACGCAAAGCATGCGCACCACGATGACGTCACCTGGAAGTGACGTCATCATGCAGGGCATGTTGCAGGGGACACTCTATCATTTGAGGGAAAACTCTATGGTAACGCAGGGCACGTTGCGGGGGGATGCTCAATCGTTAAAGGGAAAACTCTGTGGTAACCATAGAGTTTTTCCTTGAACGATAGAGCATCCCCCCGCAACGTGCCCTGTGTGATGACATCACCTCCGGGTGACGTCATTGTGCCGGGCATGTTTGCACGAAGGGGGAACTTTCTGGGTGGGGTTCCCCCGCTGGCCAGATCGGGGCCAGTGGATCGGGGCCCCAGAAAGTGGGCAAACCCCGCCCCTGTCAGGGGAATGGTGACCCCAGTGCTTAATACGTAAAAACAGAAACATGCTGAGGCTTTAGTTTGTAAGTGTTGCTTCTTTATCTTCTGTTGGGAGATTTCAGCTCAGTAATAAGGAAAGAAAACTCAATTTTGAGGGAATTGGTCTCATTTTACAGGTAAGGGACGTTAAGACACAGCAGTGATGGTTTGGGACCAGAGTACCCCAAGGCTTATCTCCTCCTGCACTGTCCATCCCACCAATTAAGATCCCAGGCCAGGACTGCTGTGCCTTAATGTTCTTCAGCTGTGAAATGGAACTCCTGGCATGCTGGAATCTAGAGGAAACTGGGCCCTGCATTGACCAGCGGACCCAGCTGCCAGGCTGCCACCCAGTCATGCACAAGAGGGTGCCCTTTTCACCTTGAAAAGTTGGAGGGTCTGCAGCTGAGCTCCAGCCTTGATCCTGTACAATACATTAAGGGGCTACACACAGCAGTACAAATCCTGAATGGAATTACACCCTTCTGAGCACATCAGCACTGTTGCTGCTAACCAGGGGATGACCAAAACAAAAGGGAGAACTGTTTCGCAAAGAGAAAAAAATAAGAATGAGGCTCGGGGTGAAATCCGCAGTCATTTCTTAAATTGCAGTGAAGACTCACCTGAGCCAACATGCAGGGCCAGTGCCAGGTTTTTTTGCATACTAGGTGAGGCTACCTGCTGGCGCCCCCCCCCATGCACCCACCAATTTTCAAACATAAATGCATTTTAGAAACAATGAAAAACACAAAATTTGAAATTGCTAATTTCTTTTTTTTTTTAATTGTGAGAACAAGTAATACAATCTCTGATTTTCTCTCTCAAACAGAAAAAACCAAATCACAAAGCATTTTGAAAAATCCTGCTAATTGTGATGTTGAAATTTAAGTCTCTTTAATGCTTTCAGGCACAACAGAATCTCATTTTGCCTGCCTTTTCTTTAGCAAATTTTGTCACCAGTTCCTTCAGGTCAAGTGCTGATGCTTCAGCATGTTCAATTGAAATAGCTGTCGAACCAAGTAGTCTCTTTTGCAGCATTGTCAAGTGTATGTGCGTTTTTATAAGTTTGAGTTTTGAGAAGTTGCGTTCACCACTTGCCACTGACACTGGAAGTGTGAGAAGGATCCTTAGAGCAACAGAAACATTAGGCACACAATCCTGGAGTTTTTGTTGAAGTATGAAGAGAAGTACTCTTTGTGGTGGCATAGACTTTGGAAGTCTTCGAGCTACTGCTTGCAGTTCACAACACGGATCTTCAGCATCAATATCTTTGTTTCCATCATGCATCAATGCTTGTTCCAGATTCTTGCAAGCCTTACGTACATCTTCATTGCATTTTTTGTTACTACTGTATATATCATACAGGAAGCCAAAGAGGGAATTATAGTGTTGTAGTTGTTGGAATCTCTCTTCAACTGATTGCATGGCCACATCTAAGACAGCATAATAGAAATAGAAATTCACTTTGAATTTTTGCTTTGGATCTTGTGGTGCCTCTTCTGGGGCCTCACACTCAAACTGTTTTTTCTTTCTCCTTTGTCTTTGTTCTGCCTCAGAGTTTGGTAGTATTTCTAGCTCTTTTGCAATCTCAGTAACATCTACCAAAACTTGTTCAGTAACCTCATCACACCTACAGCCCACAAGGTAGTTCTTGGTTACTTGTAATTGGCTTGCAGCTAAATTTAAATCAGCTTCCTTGTTTTGTACTAGCTTGCTTGTCAGATTAATTTCAAAAAGGATGTTGTACCGTGTAACAAGGGATACCACAAACCTGAACTTACTAATTGCATCAGCAAGAGCCTTAGCTTCAACTTGAGAATCACTTGTGGATGATTTTTGTAGGCTTGGGTCATTAAAGATCTCCATTAAAGCATCATATATACTACCAAGATGATATCTCAGCGGTTTCAAAGCATCAATCTGACTCTCCCATCTTGTTTGACTCAGTGGCTTAACAGTAATGCCTGGTACATGGCTAGTTAGAATTTGCCACCAACCAATTGCTAGTTCTGCTCCACATATCAAGTCAGTGCAGGGCCTTGTTTGTAGGTGCTCTGCAAATAATATTAACTGAAGGAGTTTCCATAAACTTCTACATCACAGCATCCATCGTCCCACTGGTTCTACTTGTACTCTGCTACATACTCTTCTCTTCCCCCACCCCCTGCAGGGGTAGCCCACCTTGAAGGGGGCTGGCAGCAAATAGGAAGTCAAACGGGCTTTTGAAAGATGGAATTCCGAGCTGGCTGGCTAAGCTGAGTCACAAAGGAAACCCGGAGGTGGCATGGGGAAGCACCAGTGCACTGTTTCTTGCGAAGGATGTTTCGAGAACGCCCCCGAGCATCCCTCGGCTTACAAGCGAGGAGGGCCTCTGAAGTCTGGCCCTCACAAAGTGAGCGAGGAGAAAGAAGAGGAGGAGGAGGAGGCCCACCTGCCTGCATGGCTTATCGGCTCATCCCTCACCTGGTAGTGGTTTCGGCAGCAGCTGCTCCTGCTGCTCAGGAGCTCGGTGAAGCGCTGCAGGCGGCCCTGTGGAGGAGCCACTGCCCCCTCCTGGGCCATGCCGTGGTGCCGTGGCCAAGCAGAAGCGGTGTCAGGCTCAGGCAGCCTCTCTTGGCGCAGCTCGGACTGTAACTCCAGGTAACAGCTGAGCATGAGAAGATGCAGCGCCAGTGAGAGCATGAAAAAGCTGGCCAGTACATGCTATATACCGCCACTGCCACCCAAGTCCCTCCGGCTGCATGTGCAGCTGCTGCCACTGCCCCCGTCAAGCGCCTGGCTCCCTCGAGGGGGCACCAAGCCCATGGGAACAGCTACTGCCACACCAGCCCTGGAACGTTTCGTGCTGGGGTGCATTCACATCCCAGCACTGCTGCACGTGGGCATGCCAGGCAGAGGCGCAGCTCAGCTCTATGTTTGACTTCCAGGTGGCGGCCAGCACTCTTCTGAAGGTGGCATTCTAGGCAACCACCTAACTGGCCTATATGGACGCACCGGCCCTGCCAACATGGCTTTTTAGGTAGAGTGCTAGACTAGAATCTGGGAGACCCAGGTTCGAATTCTTACTCTGTCATAGAAGCTTGCTGGATGACCTGGGTCCAGTCACACACTCTCAGCCTAACTGTCTCACAGGGTTGTTCTTACTCTGAGAATAAAACAGAGGAGAGCAAATTGTTGTCATAATCTGCCTCGGTTCTCCATCAGAGAGGAAAGTTGGGTATAAATATCTAGAAATCAACCAGTAAAAAAATCTGGTTTGTTTTTGCCGGTGCATTTTGATCTACTGATCTTGCAAATTCTTCGGAGTGTGTCCAGATTGCAAACCAAGGGGTTTGGTCTCTACCTTTGCCTTTGGGCCTTTGCAGCAATAGCAACACAACCCCAACATCTCTGCAGCATCTGTCTAAATTTTTAGGAGTGGCTGAGTTCAAGGTGCCAGCTCATCCTATGATGATTCTCAAAAAAGAAAAGAAAAAAGAAAAGCTGG
The DNA here is from genome assembly GCF_001447785.1 of Gekko japonicus. Taxonomy (NCBI): domain Eukaryota; kingdom Metazoa; phylum Chordata; class Lepidosauria; order Squamata; family Gekkonidae; genus Gekko; species Gekko japonicus. The sequence continues at coordinate 2,390,560 of NW_015173123.1, read as the reverse complement.
GAGCAGAGAAACCAGGGAAGGGGGGAAATAGGAAGCAATTGATCCAGAGGGCCATAGCTTAGCCCACATGACATTTCTGAAACCGCATTCAAGGGCAAAGCCTGGACCGCAAACACCTTGATAAGAGATTAAATTAGTCATCTCTCAAACGGTCATTTGATACAAAATGAGAAATGATCTTTCTGGGTGGTGAGGGGTATCTTATCGTCCCTGAGCAGTGAAAGGAGCTGGTGGGATGAAGCCAGTTTGAAGGTAATGGTTTCTACGTGGGGTGTGTTTGTCTCTTGCCAGGTCGAAATACACGGAGTCAAAACTGCCTGCCTGTAAACAAACACACGGACAGTCAGGAACTTCACAGCCTTTCGCTCGCTTGCCTCTGCTTGTGAGAGAATCTCCAGGAGGCAGATGTCTTTGTAATGGAGAATGTTTGCAGGTGACTGGCCATGGAACATGCTGCGTTTGTGTCAGGGATGGGTACTTAAGAAGGAGAGGTTGAAAAATAGAGCTCTGTGCCATTCCTTTTCTCTGGTGGCTTGTCGAAAAACACATCCGTTCGCTTTTCTTTTTCTCCCCCTTTTTCATTGTGACTTTGACTATTCTCTTAATCTCACACTGATACTCTATTCCCTCAAGGCCAGAAAGCCTGTTTGTGTAACCTACACCCAAAGACAAACAGCGCTGCATCTTATGGGGGGATGGAATGGCACAGAGCCTTTGAAACGCCTCTTGCTGCTGCTGTATCCCTGCCGGTTGGCTTTCATATTTTGCCATCTGCCTCCAGTCTCAGTGAGAAATTTGGGCTATAAATGAAGTTAAGAGTAATAATTAATGGAAAGCTGAATTGTTGTCTTGTGGAGGCCACATTAGAGCACTCCCTGTAGCAACTCCTTCTATTTGGCAAATAATTTATAGGCCAGAAAGTTTGGGGTTTCTCTGGGACAAAAGGCAGGAACAAGGCCCAGTTTCCTGGGACCGCCAATGGGAGGCAGTCTCCCTTTCATGGGTTCATGTCCTGCCTTGGCAAAGAGAGTGAGAATAACTGAGGAGATTTGGTTCATGGTGCTCCTAAGCTAGAGGCACCTCTGTCTCCTGCTTCACAGGCCAACTGTTTCATCTGTCTGCTCCTAATCCTCACGTATACCCCAATGTCCTTCCTTATTCCTGGGACTCTACTTGTGGGTGGATGGAGGCCACGTGGCATCAGGAGTCCGTGGCTGCTGCAGCAGGTGAAGGTTGAGTGTGCCTGTGTGTGTGCCACTGATGCTCCATCATTGGTGGGTGGGACCAGGGTGGCTAAGGACCAGCGTTCCCTCTAAGCTGAGTTAGTGTGAGCTGGCTCACAGTTTTTTAGCCTCCAGCTCACACATTTTTGTCTTCGCTGAGGAAGGAGGGCTCCAGAGCAAACTAATTGATGCAGTAGCCAAATCGCTCGCTCACAACTTTAACGCCAGTAGCTCACAAAGTAGAATTTCTGTTCACAAGGCTCCCCAGCTCAGAGGGAGCATTGCTAAGGACTCCGGCATGCTCACAGTGTGGTCTGGAGCTTGCAGACAGGTGTGGTCATTCCCTTTCCCTCTGTGCAATGGTCATAGGATGCCAACTAGCTGATCATGAGAGGGAGGGCAGGAAGGGTTGCCTCAGTGCTTAGTTCTCGTGGCCTTTTCTTACACGCCCAGGGAAATGCTGGTTGCCACTCTGGGGTCAGGAAGCAATTTTTCTCCAGGCCAGTTTGTCCAGGGATCCTGGAGGGCTTTTTTGTCATCTGGGCATGGAATAGGGGGTCACTGGGCGTGGGGGGGAGGTACTTGTGTATTTCCTGCATTGTGCAGGGGGTTGGACTCGATGACCCTGGAGGTCCCTTCCAACTTTATGATTCTATGATTCCAGCGGTGCCCCCTGGTGGCACAAGGACTGCACAGTTCGCAGGCCCTTAGGAAGGAGCTGTTCAACTGGTGGGCATCATACAAATCAATAAAATTACACTCACGTACATAAATGAGTCAGGGAGCAAAAGGAATGACCACACCCACAATAATCTGTTGCAATTAAAAGTGCACAAATGGAAAGCGGCAATTAAAAGCCTATATTGGCTTCAACTCCTTGCTCAGCCATCCCAGTAGCAAACTCAAATGCACATTTCTTGTCTGGTGTTTGGTCAGAAAGGAACAGGTTGAGCAACAGCTGCCACCGGGACACGATGATCCCGCCCTCCATCCCATCAGAGAATCCAGCACCTGCAGTTAGTTGCCTCTCCTTGCTTCCACGGTGTCCTGATCTCCAACCATGAAGAAAAACCAGGCTCATCCATGTGCTAGTTGGACCCAGCAGCATCAGAGCATGCCTGGCTGCTTCTCCCAAGCTTGCCTTTCCAGAATCTCTCCTAGTTGGAACATAAGTTGTTTTCTTCAGCCAGCAGCCGTGGCTGGACAGCCACCAGGTTTGAAAATGCTTCCTGCTACAGCTAATTAGCCATTTAAATCAAGATGAATCCTTCCCATTAACCAGTGGCTTCCACATTTCATCTTGTGTTAGATAGGCTGCAAGTGCCAGAACTGGGGGCAGTCCGGGGTGGAATCAAAGCTGGTGGGGGCAGGGCAGTCCGGAGGGGCAGTAAGAGGGTTTGAAAGCGGGCTCTTGGTGGGCCAGGGCCAGGGTAGGACTTAGCGGCTCGTGGGTGGAGCGTGGTGGAACCTTGGCTTTCCTGGCAATAACACAAATTCCATTTACTTGGGTTGGATTCGTAATGTTTTGGCTGCTGTGCGTAGCCTGAGCTCAGCTGGGCTGGATTCATCGGGCTTCCAACTGGCTTTAGCCCAGGTTAGATAAAGCAATGGTCTGATGTAGCTTTGTACGTTCAAAGCAAAAACTAATTTCTCCTTGAAAGTAGGTAGATGCTGAGCTTTAAACATGGAGCTCAGAGCCCAACCCCCTGTCAAGCACACAACTTCAAAGTTCGCTTAGATGCCATCCTATCAGAATAATCTGTGGATTACCACCGGTTGAGTTTATCGGCGGCAAAAGATAATGTAGGGTTTTCTTGGTTGTACAGGGGGAAGAGCAGATAAGGGGTGGGGGCGGAAGAACGGGAGAACTTGACTGAGCGACTAAGATAAATTTAGTGCAGTACAGAAAATCGAAAATGGGAAATAAAGATCTCCAGCAACTGAAATATTTAAACAGATAGAGAAGTTGGGGTGTGGGTGTTTCGAACCCTTCCAAGCAAGGCCCAGGTCCCCAATCAGATGTGCCATTCTCAGTCTACCAACCCAGCTGGGTCAGGATATTACAGAAGTAATAGAATGGATGAAGGAATGGAAACAGGGTCAAGACATTTATTCTGAAGTGCGAGTAAAGACGGGATCTCTGAAATGTTTTCTATAATTAAGGTGAGATTTTAATCTTTCATTTCTTTGTACACCATCACCCCCGTCACAATAAGTTTGATGTTGCCCACTGAGATCCTGAGGCTCCTGCTGCGCGCCCCCTCCTTGGGCTGAGATCCGAGGGCTACTTTAGTTGCATTCAAAGGTTTAGCTGTTCACACTTCATATCCCCCCCCCCGTATTTCTTCAAAGATCAGAGCACCACACTAGATGATTTAAAGCACCCCATTCCTCAGTTTCAAAGGCAGCTTGCTTTGTTGGGGTGGTGGTGGTGGAGATGAAATCGTTTGAGATACATGTCAAAATCCCCCTAGGACGACAGAATTGCAGTTTTTTGCCACTTCTTTTGAAGCTGTGTAGGCCTTTATTTATTAGATATGAATATAGACAAAGGTTACAAAAATGCACCTACAATTAGGATATTATTATGTGAATTAATAATGGGTGAACACCTTGATTTGAATTGTGATAATCAATTATGAGCATCAGTGAGGAAAACATGGTAGAAAAACATCATCCCTCTTTTCCAGTCCTAAACAGGTTCTTCCATTTTAAATATTTGAGGTGTTCTGTTTTGCTTTCTTGATTATTGTTCCCAGAGGGACACAGGAAATGCACTCTACAAAGAGCTGTAGTGTAGGGGTAGTTGTTTTTTGCATAATGTAACATTCATATGTCCTTTCTTTGGGACAACGATGAGATTTCATAACTTGGGGATTCTGGAGTCAGGAGTGAAAGTTTTTGTTCTGAAGATTACATTCCCTTTCGGTTCCGAGTAAATTTCAGCAAGAGAGATGTATGCATGTCGGGAAACCTGTGCAACTTTCTGAGCATTTTGTCTGAGGAATGCATTCAATGTTGGCACAAGAATGAAGCGTATGCTTATTATAACTCTTGATTTTAAAATTATTAGTAGAAGGATTTAGAGAAAAACCCTTGACCAAAGAACGGCACACTCCTTCTATCTGGGATGGTCGTCCTCTTCCACCGAGCGCGCAGCTCCGGGGGGTGGGGGGGGGAGGGAGGGAGGGGAGACCCGCCTAGCCAGCCAGATCAGCCGAATCAACCCTGGCGATCAATGGGGTGACAGAGGTCGCAGCCAGATCGTCCTCACATCCAAGAGAAAAACAGAATCCTCTATTACGATCTCGATAAGGTCAGGAACTTCATTTGTTTGTTTGCTCCAATTTGTTCTGTTGATTGGGGGCTGTTTTCTGGTTCCTACCCCTGTTAAGACAATGGCCCAGTTTTATCTATTTACCATTACTTGTTGTTGCTGCTGTTACATTTTTAGTGTGAGCTACTACTGCTCTCATTCTCTAGAGTTTCTGAGTTTGGGATTGGTGTACCTCATCTCTTTCACACAGCATACATGCTTGCACATTAACACTAAGGCATCATATGGAGCACCGAGCCCAGTCTGCCATTTCACACAATGCAACTGCCAGGGTAGTTTATACAGAGTTTATACAGAGTCCACCTTTCTCATGGAGACTCAAGGCGGATTACAAGCAAGCAATATGATGAGGCATCTAAAGCAACAGGATTGCAAAAATTTGAAGCAAAGCAAAAAGTACTAGGAATTATATGTTAAGCAATGCGGAAAATGGCATTACAAAAGTAAAAGGCAATGCAATAAGAGCAGGATAATCATACAACAAACAGATAATATATACCAGAGAGCCAGTTTGGTGTGGTGTGCACACTCTAGTGTGCAGACTCTAATCTGGGGGAACCAGGTTTGATACCCCATTCCTCCACATACAGCTGCTGAATGACCTTGGGCAAGCCATAGTTCCGTCAGAGCTGTTCTCTCAAGGACAGTTCTCTCAGAGCTCTCTCAGCCCCACCTACCTCACAGGGTGTCTGTTGTGTGGAGGGGAAGGGAAAGGAGATTGTAAACTGCTCTGAGACTCCAAGTGAGGGGCGGGGTATAAATTCAATCTCCTCCTCCTCCTTCTCCTTCTTCTTGTTCTTGTTCTTCTTCTTCCCTGTGCCAGAGGTCCTCAGCCCTTTTGAGTCTGTGTGTGCACCTCTGGAATTCTGACACAGCATGGTGGGTGTGGCCTCAAAATGTCTGCCATCAGAGGTGGAGCCAGTTGCAAAATGGCCACCGCAGCTTACTTTCAGTCCCCTTGGGGAGAAGATCCTTGTGTCGTGGTGGCAGCTGCTACCCAAACTTTTTTAAAAACCTGCACAGCCAATCAGAATTCTTGTGGTTAAAAGCCCCACCTTGCCCCACCCACTTTCCAAAGGCTCCAGCGGGCACCAGGTTCCCATTTCCAGAGTGACAAAGGACAAAAATTATGTCACGTTTGTTCACTGCTGCAGCCTTGAGAATCAGGGTGGGCACCAGGAAAGGTGCTGGCAAGCGCCATGCGTCCCGTGGGCACCACACCGGGGACACCAAGGGCTGCCAACTCCAGGCTGGGGGTATGCTTGGGGAGGGCGGGGTTTGAGGAGGGGAAGGACCTCAGTAGGGCGCAGGGTGCCGCAGAGCCCGCCCTCCAAAGCAGCCATTTTCTCAGGGGGAACTGATCTTTGTCCCCTTTCATTTTAGTGTCTGCTGTGTTGTTTTGTCTTTTGTTATTTGTGGTGATACTTTTTTTCTAAACTGAAAACACAGCTGCAGCCCCAGGCCATCTAGTGTGGACAGTCAAAGAACTGCTGAAATTACTTGCAGATTTCCTTTTAAATTTTCTTTTCTTCCTTCTCCTTCCAGCTTAATTATTTCCGGTTTCTCTCATGGCCAACTTCTGTCTCAGCATTAATGACCTGATTGTAGATGATCAACTCTTGTTTGTAGGAGAAGAGCTTATGTGTTGCATTTCACTTTGTAGCCATCCAAACTCACTGCTAATGTTTTAATTTTTAAAATCGTGCTAATCGCCCTGACCTGGACAGCCCAGGCCAGCCTGATCTCATCAGATCTTGGAAGCTAAGCAGGGCTGACCCTGGCAAGTGCTTGGAAGGGAGGCCTCCAATGAATACCAGGGCCAAGACGCAGAGACAGGCAATAACAAGCCACCTCTCTGAAATGTCCGAGCCCCACTAGGAGTCGCCAGAAGTCACCATGACTTCCAGGCTCAAAACCGCACGCACGCACGCGCACGCACACACACACACACATTAAAAAAACAAAAAAAATAAAAATAAAAATTGTGCTAATTGTTTCATAATTGTGTTGTTACAATCATAAGTAAAAAAGGAGTAATAGCTAGCTGGGTACAAAGTGGAAATCAAGCTCCCCCAACCATGGCAAGACCTGCTTGATTCATGAATGCCCAAGAAATGAACAGATAGGAGAGAACAGAAATAGTCGATTGGCTTGAAAACAAAGGAACATACAAACAAAGGAACCTTTGATTTACTTCTGAGTAGATACAGAGAGAGTAGAGTTTTGCCAATGGGGACAGATTTTTTTAACAGGGAAAGTAGTGCTAATTTCTATACTCAGTGTGTTGTGGATCCACTGCTTCAGTTCTACTAGGAATTAGCTGTGGGGCAGAAGTTTTTCCACAGTCGAGTTCTGAACTCCACGTTGAGAAATTCCAGGAGATTTAATGGTGAAGCCCTGGGGAGGACAGGGCTTGAGGAGAGGAAGGACCTCAACGGGGTTATAATGACACAGAGTCCAACCTCCAGAGCAGCCATTTTCTCCAAGGGAACTGATCTCTGGCATTTAAGTGTAGTTCTGGGAGATCTCCAGGCCCCACCTGGATGTTGGAAAGGCTGTTCCCACAATGTGTGAAGGTGGTGCTGTGTACTCTGTATCACTTTGAAATGGGTTACCTTTGCCATCAGTGTTAAAAAAATAATCTGACCCGTCTGGTCTTGTAAACAAACTTCACTTATATTTATCTGCCCTGGGAATTCTAGGTTATTTATATTCATTCATTCATTCATTCATTCATTCATTCATTCATTCATTCATTCATTCATTCATTCATTCATTCATTCATTCATTCATTCATTCATTCATTCATTCATTCATTCATTCATTCATTCATTCATTCATTCATTCATTCATTCATTCATTCATTCATTCATTCATTCATTCATTCATTCATTCATTCATTCATTCATTCATTCATTCATTCATTCATTCATTCATTCATTTGATTTGTTCCTGTGAGTTCCTATCTATACCTTGTGGCTAATAGCCATTGGTGGACCGCTGCTCCATATGCTTATCCAATTCCCTCTTGAAGCCGTCCATGCTTGTAGCTGCCACCACCTCCTGTGGCAGTAAATCCCATGTGTTAATCACTCTTTGGGTGAAGAAGGACTTCCTTTTATCCGTTCTAACCCGACCACTCAGCAATTTCATGGAGTGCCCACGAGTTCTTGTATTGTGAGAAAGGGAGAAAAGGACTTCTTTCTCTACCAGCTCTGTCTCATGCATAATCTTATAAACCTCAGCTGTCGTTTCTCCAAGCTAAAGAGCCCCAAGCGCTTTAACCTTTCTTCATAGGGAAAGTGTTCCAACCCTTTTATCATTCGAGTTGCCCTTTTCTGCACTTTTTTCAGGGCGTAGGAAATTTTTCTTGGTGGCTTCCTAATGTCATCATCACTCCGCCTGAACTGTTAGCAGTGATTTGCAGCCTCTGCCCCCTGGAAGGGGAGAGGGTGTGTGCCTGAGCCCCATTTGTGTAAATTCCATCAGCAAAGCATTAACGAGGTAGGACAAAGCAGGATATATTCCTAAGAGCCATCTGCCATGGCACCGATCAGCTTGAGTTTCACGCTGCGCTAACTGTGACAACTCTGCCAGCCCTTTCGTTCCCCTTTTTGTTTTAAAGAAAATTTCCCCCATAAGGTCTCATTTCTTTGTGGCTTAACCCAAAATCATCATTATCATCATCGATGTTCATCATTGGAAGTTTCAAACACTTTTAAAAAGAGGAAAGCAAGACAGGAAAGGACCAGGAAGACAGAAACCTTTAATGCCACTGTCCCGCTCCCGGCCCAAATGGGCTCGTATGAACAGGGCCATAGTTTGTCTGATGGCTGATCCAGATCAGAACAGATTCCTTCTTGGAATGGCACAGATCTGATTTAGAAGTCTACATTTTGTGTAGAACTGTTTGTTACAACCCTTCCACCCCAGGTGTGGGTCACGTTGTATATATTTGGTGGGCAGCTGTGGTAGCCCTTGAGTTCCCAGCAACATAAACTTGTAATTAGAAAACAGAGAGAAATCAAAGTATTTCAAGTTATATGAAACGAGGCATGTACATGCAGTTATATATTCATGGACCTGCTGGAAGGAGGCTTTTTTCTGTCTTTCTGAAACCTGAAGGAAATTAAAAAGAGGGATTGCCGCTTATCTCACTCACCCTGCTTTGGGTTTGCAGGGTTTTGTACTGTTTCAAAAACATGCAGAATCTGTTTGCAAAAGAAATATGCATCTATACCAGCATTTCTCAACCTGCTTGCAGTCTGGGTCTTCAGTCTGGCTGGAATCCGATGCTCACAAGCAGCCTCTTTGTCCCAGTAAATATTTTTTGAGATTGATTGCTTAGCCAAAGAAGTTATAATAGAAGAAGAGAAGAGATTGGATTTATACCCCACCCTTTGCTCAGAGTCTCAGAGTGGCTTACAAACTCTTTTCCCTTCCCCTCCCCACAACAGACACCCTGTGAGGTGGGTGGGGTTGAGAGAGCTCTTGACAGAAACTGCTCTTCTTCAAGAACAGCTGTGCCAGAACTATGGCTTGCCCAAGGTCATCCAGCCAGGTACAAGTGGAGGAGTGGGGAATCAAACCCGGCTCTCCCAGATTAGAGTCCGCGCACTCAACCACCGCACCAAACTGGCTCTCAGTTTGACAGAGCTCTTTGTGGAGCCAGTTTGGTGTAGTGGTTAAGTGAGTGGACTCTAATCTGGGAGAACCGGGTTTGATTCCCCACTCCTCCACTTGCACCTGCTGAAGTGACCTTGGGTCAGTCACAAGCTCTAGCACAGCTGTCCTTGAAAAAGAGCAGTTTGTGTCAGAGCTCTCTCAGCCCCACCCACTTCACAGGGTTTCTGTTGTGGGGAGGGGAAGGGAAAGGAGTTTGTAAGCCGCTCTGAGACTCCAAGTGAAGGGCGGGGTATAAATCCAATCTCTTCTTCTTATTATTATTATTAGTGCTTTTGGCCGGAGGTCCATTTGGTGATCTTGGATGCCAAAGATGGGGCCATTTTAGTGGTGACACCTTGTTTGTGGAATTCTCTCCCCGTATCTATCTGAGTGGCTCTGATATTTATGGTATCAGTAAAAACATGAAGGCTTTCCCAGTCTTAAGCAGCTTGCTTTTAACTGTATAGGTTGTTGGATTTTTTAAAAAAACAAAATGTATATACTGTTTGATTTTGTTGATGAATGCAGATCTACTAGTTTATAAATTGCCTCAAACTGTGCTTGATCGGTGAGGCATCAATATTTTCAACAAGTAAAGCACTGGTAATAACCATCTATCCCCTGAGCCAGTGCTGGGTAAAGACGGAAGACCCAGGTTCCGATTCCTGCCACGAATCTCCCTGGATGAGCTTTGGCCAGTCCCTTGCCTACGCCACAGGGTTGTGGAGAAGAAAACATGGAGGGGTGAACAATGTAAGCCCTCCTTGGAGGGAAGGGTGATGGAAACATCCTTAGTGGTGAGTCTGTGGTCTCTCGTGGCTGTCCATGTCCCTTGTGGTGGTGAATTTCACAAGCTAATTTTGTGTTGCACGAAGGCAGCCCTTTCTCTCATTTGTCTGGAACCTCGGCTAATACAAATCAACTAAAATGTTGGGTTTCTGACACTGTTGAATAAAACCTTGAAGAGGGGAGGACAAAACCTTTGTTCCCTGCCAGCTTAGAGTCTAAGTAAGTTATTGGCAATGGGATGATATTGAGCCTCCCCCTTGTTCCCCTGCTTGCTTCCATCACGTTGGGAGCAATCACGGCTCTGCCCTGCCAGAAGATTGCCTTGTCCGTTCCAATGATCTTTAACTGCCTGTTTCCACTGCAAAAATCACAAGCGCTTTTCTCATTGTCCGGCTGCGTTGCCGGTCGCTTCCCATTTCTCCGCTTTTCAGTCCCAGGACTCGGGGCCAGTCACATCCCATCAGGGCTTTTCTACATCTTGCCCTTTTTCTTTTCTACTGCGATCAGTTTTAGTGATGGTTTCGCCTCCCAGAAACTTCTTCTCACCACAATAATAACCAGAAGTTATTGGGGAATTTGGGTA
>NW_015173123.1:2350377-2379646 GCF_001447785.1 Gekko japonicus | reverse complement strand
TGCCACCTTCCAAAGTGGCCATTTTCTCCAGGTGAACTGATCTCTGATGCCTGGAGAGCAGTCGTAATCCCAGGGGATACCCAGCTACCACCTGGAGGCCCCGGTCACACAGAGGATTTGCCACGCTAAAGGCACGAATGTTAGGCGGATTTTCAGGGTGCAATCACACCGCAACATCTGGGAAGCGTAGTGTGCCCGTGGCCAACCTGTGGCATCCCGCCGAAGATGCGCAGTAAAAAAGTACCTCGGAAAGTGCACAAGTATCCGGAAAACACGGGGCAGCATTGCCGTATGATCGCCAGTGAACAGCCTAAGCGTGAAGACTTGGGGGACCGTGTGATCGGGCTACCATGCTTAATTTTGCTCCGGGGCGAACAGCCATGCTCCCCCCCCCCTGCATTATCTGTCCCGTGTGACTGGGGCCAGAGACTGGCAACCCTAGCTGGACACCTCATGAGACCTGTGGAGTCTGACAGAAGACCCATCCCCAGTACAAAAGCTGCCAATCTCTCTTTCCCAGTGTGGGAAAAGCCATCCTCACAATCGGCTCAGAAAGCCTAGCGATATTGCAGTGACTCTTCCTTGTTTCTTTCAGCACTGCCAGAACCAAGATGGCTAGAAAGAGTTTGAGGGAGTTGTGCTTTGCTCTCTGTGTGGGGTGGAGGGGAGGTGGATGGGGAAGAAGGAGCTCTGATGGAGGGTCTGTGGGCACCCTGTGTGCTGACAAGCCCATAAAAACTTGCAGCGGCTCCTGGCGGAAGCCATTTTGAGCTCCAGTTGTCAGTGTCACGCAGGGTTAAGTCAAGTTTGTTTCTTCAACAGGTCAGGGCTCCCATGACAACACATCATTCTATGGAGCCTGCACCTGCAAATTTTATCCTATATGAACCCTGTGGTTTGTACCCTCTGTGTCCACACGTGGACTTTGGAGGTAACCGATCATATGATATAACCCGGAAATCTGACAAAAGATGCACAAGCCTTTGATTGTTTTCCTTCAGCCTCGGTGAAGCTTAACCTGAGGGGTTTCCAATTCCTCGGCTGTGTACTTCCCAGCGTAGGTTCATAACGAGAAAGCGAGGAACAAGATGGGCCTGTCAGCTTCTATTAAGCGTTTTGGGGAAAATGCATTGCTATTTCAGGTGACTGCACGTGTCCAGCCGAACACCTCATTTAGCAGGCTCTTCATTGTGTTTGGTAAACCCAGAGGTCCATGCTGAGTGCTGCAGGCTTCCTGCGCTCTTCACAGGCCCCGGGCTCTTGCCGAAGTAATCCATCTTTTTCTTTCTTCCCCCCACCCCCTGCGTACGGCGGCTAAACAGAAAAGGCCTGTAATAGAGATGGTTGGATTGTCAGGTTTCATAAAGGGGCCTGGGAAATGGCAGCCCAGCCATTCCTTGCCAGCCTCGCTTTTCCTCCTGTAATTGAGCTAACAAGGTAGTTCAAGGATATTTCGGTTAAGTGGTTGCAACAGGGATGCTGCTGCTGAGGGGGCTGAATGGCTCCGTGGCTTTTGGGGGGGAGAGGAAGAGAGGAGGGGAGATTCTGCTCCGCGCCTCAGAGGAGCTGTGCAGCCTGAGCAGGCCAGGGGACTGGAGCATCCAGGTGGAAATGCTGGCCTTTGGGTATAACTCAGATAAGGGAGGCTCGTTTTTATTTATTTAGCACTGTATTAACATGCCCTTTCCAACAAATCACAGTCTTCAGTGGTTTAAGTAAAGGTAAAGGTTTCCCTTGCTCGAAAGCCAGTCGAGTCCGACTCTAGGGGGCGGGGCTCATCTGCATTTCCAAGCCGAAGAGCCAGTGCTGTCCGAAGACATTTTCTGTGGTCATGTGGCCGGCATGACTAAATGCCGAGGGCCACGGAAAGCTGTTACCTTCCCACCAAAGCGGTACCTGTTTATCTACTTGCAATTTCTTGCTTTTGAATGGCTAGGTTAGCAGGAGCTGGGGCCGGAGACGGGAGCTCACTCCATCACGAGGTGCTAAGGTCTCGAACTGCCGAGCGACTGACTTTCCAGTCTGCAGCTCAGCATCAGATTCACAAAAGGAACAGCATCCATAAATCAATTCCTTGTGTGTAAAACAGTTATTTGGGCATGGAGGTGTAGTGGTGAGAGTTTTGAACTAGCACTGTGGTGGGCTCAGACTGAAATCCCCATTCCTATGTGATGTGCAAATGGATCAGTCATACTTTCTCAGTTGCCTAATCTACCTCACAGAGTGGTTGTGATGATAAAATGCATTTATTGGACTTTTCTCCACAGTTGGGTCTCCAATCAGCTTAGAACACTGTTCTCCCCTTCTTCATTTTCTCACAACAATCTGGTGAGGTAGGCCAGGCTGAGAGTTTGTGGTGGGCCCAAGGTCACTCAGTGAGCTTCAGTGGTAGAAAGAGGGATTCAGATCCGAAGTCCATCGCTCTCTCCACTACGCCACGCTGGCTCTCAAAATGGAGGAGGGAAGAATCATGTTCCATGGACTGAACTCTGTGGAGGGAACGGGGGGGGGGAATAAAAATATGGCAGATAATAAAGTTATCCAGGGCTATTTTTGGGCAGGAATGAACAGGAATGGGGTTCCGGCAGGCTTCAGAGTTGGCCATGCCCACTACAGCCAAAACCTCTGCTTCCCTGGCTACAGAGGGAAGGCCTGGAGAGCGACCCCCTCGGTGACTCCGGGGTGGGCGGGCCAGGGGGGCCCCTGGAAGGATCAGGGAGGCATTTAAATGCCTCCCCGTGCCTTCCCTGGCCTGTTCAAGAGCCGGCTTGCCCGGACTCCCCGCAGCTGCATGCCAAAGGCAGGCAGTTTAAACTGCCTTCCCCTCAGGGGCGGGGGGGCGGGCAAGCCAAGGGAAGGCATGGGGTGTGGCCTAATGTGCTAATGAGCTGCATTGTCAGGGATGTGACCTAATATGCTAATGCGTTTCTGCTGTTGGGTGTGGTCTGTTATGCTAATGAGTTCCTGCTGGGCTTTTCCTACAAAAAAAGCCCTGATTATCTAATTTTCAGCATGGTCCCATGTGTGGATACCCAAATCCGGAGACTGTGGCTATGGACAGGCAAGACAGTTCTTTCTACAAAACTGAGGAAAGATCAAGGTTTGCATTAAAAAAACGAAACCTTAAAAACAATACATGATGGGGCCAATGCTTCCTTTCTAAGCAGTGGAGTCTTGTGAGCAAAAATTCTACTTTGTGAGCTACTGGCATTCAAGTTGTGAGCAAACAATTTGGCTACTGCATAAATTAGTTTGCTCTAGAGCCATCCTCCCTGAGCGAAGACAAAAATGTGGGAGCCGGAGGCTAAAAAACTGTGAGCTAGCTCACACTAACTCAGCTTAGAGGGAGCACTGGATGGGGCGGGTTAGAACCATTCAAAATGACAGAGACAGTACCTGTAGCTTTACGAAGCGAACGCTTTCAGTGGCCATTGCTAGGCAACCACAGCAGTATTGCAACCTTCCAGCCTTGGTTTTGTCAATAAAAGGCAGGGGAGGGGGCAAGGCCCTTTCCAGGGAATGTTTTGCCCATTGAGGGAGGACGCATGGGGCCAGATCTGCCAGCAGCCACCGTGTGACTCACCACAATACAACTTGCAGGACTCACCCAGGCCTGGCTGTTTGCTGCTGTTCAACAGCAGCTGCCACTCCACGACAGTCAGTGTGGTTTGGTGGTTGTTCTAGGATCTGTGGTATCCATAGGGTATTTATATAGGATAGCATTTTGAAAAGTCCTGAGACTGACGAGTGATTACAGCTCTCATACTTTTATTAGTGCAGAACAAGTCTCGCAGGCCGGCTGTCTCGCAGGCTGGCTTATATTCCAGTGAAACCACAACCCAAAACACCCCCCTACACCGCAATAGGCTATTTACAGTGGCCAAGAGTTCCACAGACTCTCGGCTGGAAGCCTAGCCCTCTGATTGGTGCGGGCTAGGATCCGCATAGTCCATTGTTCTCCTGATCAAAGCTTGAAGGTTTCACCTGACCGCGTGGAGCCCTAGTCTGCCACGTGGTCGGGACTGGATACATTACACCCCTCCCCCCTTGGTCCGCAACACACCCACAAATAAAGTCCTTGAGGTGTGCCAGTGCTTTCCTGGTGCGGGCGGAGTGGCGAAGTTCAGGGACCATGGCTGGAGCCGCCGCCGATGCACAAGGTGGAGTGCCATCTGGGGGCGGCATAGCAGGGTCCGATGACGGCGCCCCACTCATAGCGGTGTTGTTGTCCTCAGAGGTGCCAGAGGGAAGGTGAACAGGCATTGCTGCTGGCATTGCTGGCATGGTTGGCGGCTGTGGTGGCGCTGAGGCTTCCGGGGCATCCGGGGTCTCGTATTCTTCAGGCTCCAAGGGCAGCATCCACCGGTGCAGCTGGTCAATATGGTGGTGTAGGATTTGCCCATCCTCACTGGAGACCTCGTACGATCTCGGCCCCTTGATTCTTACCACTCAAGCCAGAATCCAGACTGGACCCCGTGCATAATTTCTGGCGTACACAGGATCCTCTGGAAAGAATCCCCTGGCCGCTTCATGAGATTCGGTGGCCGGTACCTCTTCAAGAGTCTGGGTGGAGGCGGTCCAGCCGGGTCATTAGGCGGTGACCTAGGAGGAATTCTGCCGGGCTGCACCCCGTCGTGCTGTGGGGTGTAGTTCGCTGGTGAAAAAGAAAGGCAGCCAGCTTATAGTCCCAGTCCTTTGAGTCCAAGCAGTGGAGTGTGTCTTTGGTTGTCCTGACCATGCACTCCGCTTGGCCGTTAGTCGCAGGATGGAAGGGGGCAGACCTGACATGGCGGATCCCATAGTACCGGGTGAAATCCTGGAACTCACTGGATGTGAACGCCATCCCGTTGTCTGGGATTAATGTGTTGGGGATGCCCTGTGCACTGAAGATCCGCCACATAGCCCAGATCGCCGCTTTGGAGGAGGTGGAGTTCACGGGGACTACCTCCAGCCACTTGCTGTAGGCATCCACCAGGATGAAATGTTGCCCCTGGAATGGTCCCGCAAAGTCCAAGTGCAACCTTGACCAGGGGTGGTGGGAGGATTTCCAGGCGTCTTCCGGGGCCCAGGGTGGCTCCAGTTGGGAAGCTTGTCAAAGCAGGCACCGCTTTACTACGTCCTCTATGTCCCGGTCCAGCCCTGGCCACCAGATCTAACTTCTGGCCAGGGCTTTCATGCGCACCACCCCGGGATGTGACTCGTGAAGGGCAGTGAGGACTCATTCCCGTAGTGGCGTAGGGATGACCACCCGGCTTCCCCACATCAGGCAGCCTTTGTAGACTGACAGTTCGTCCCTCCAGGAAGCGAACGCCATGAATTCCAGCTCCCCTTTGGCTGAGAGCCACCCCCTCACCACCCAGTCCAAAACACGGCAGAGTACCTTGTCCTTGGCCATGCAGCAAGCCACCTCTTTGACATGGACCAGCTAGTCTAGAAGCGACTCCAGGAGTGCGATCATATGAGCCGGGGCTGAATCCAGATCACATGCAGGCAACGGGAGGTGGCTCAGAGCATCCGCGTGGCCCATCGCTTTCCCCGGGTGGTGTGTGAGGGTGTAGGAGTATCCTGCCAGGAAAATCGACCACCGGAGCACCCGGGGGGAGATCATGTGAGGGGTCTGGCCGGCTGGGGCCAGGAGGCCAAGCAGCAGCTTGTGGTCTATAAGAACCGTGAAGGGCCTGCCGTACAAGTAATGGTGAAACTTTTTCCCCCCTGCCACAATCGCCAGCGCTTCTTTATCAATCTGCACGTAGTTGCGCTCCGCCGCAGACAGTGTCCGAGAATAATATGCAACCGGGACCTTGCGGCCATCCAGCAGCCTATGGCCCAGGTCCGCCACAACCCCATAAGGCGACGCGTCACAAGTGAGGACCACCGGGAGCACTTCATTAAAGTGAGTAAGGATGGAATTAGAAACAAGACGGTCCTTAACTACCTGGAATGCGGCAGCTTGCAGCGGACCCCAAACCCAGGGCACAGACTTGTCCGGGAGGCTGTGGAGCGGTTCCGCAACCATGCCCTTGAGGGGCAGAAAGGAATGGTAAAAGTTCAGGAGCCCCAAGAAGGCCTGCAGCTCTGACTTGGACCCGGGAGGGGGGCTTGAGTGATGGCCTTCACCTTGTCCTCGGTGGGGTGGATGCCGCTGGCATCGACCGCGAAGCCCAGAAACTCCATGTGAGGGACCCCCATGAGACATTTTTCCTTCTTGACCTTGAGCCCGGCTGCGTCAAACCTCTGGAGCACCGCCCAGAGCCGTTCTGTGAAGGACGACAAGTCCGGAGCCGCTATGAGCAATGTCGTCTAAAAATGGCTGTACTCCGGGGATGTCTTTAAGCAGGAAATCCATAAAAGACTGAAAGATTCCCAGCGCGACCAACACCCCAAACTGGAGGCGGTGTACCCTGAAAGCGCCCTTATGAGTGGTAATCGTTTCGGCCTCAGCAGTGGCGGCATCTACCGGGAACTGCTGATACACCTGAGCTAAGACCAATTTGCCAAAGACCCAGGCCCCCGCCAGAGCGGCCAACACATGGCTGACCACGGGCACCAGATAAGCATGGGCCTGCAGGGCTTTGTTCAACGTGCATTTGTAATCCGCACAAATGCTCATGTCACCGTTTGACTTTACTGGGGTGACTATAGGGGTCTCCCACTGGGCGGACGCGACTGGTTCCAGCACCCCTTGGTCCACCAGGCAGTCGAGCTCGGGCTCAATTTTAGGCTTCATTGCGATCGAGGGTAGCCTGGCCTTAATCCAGATTGGGCGGATCGCAGGGTCTAGGTCTAGTGAGATAGGAGGCCCGGAATACTGCCCTAGTGTGCCGTCAAACACTCGGAGAAACTCTGCACACACGGACTCAAACCCTTGTGACCGAACATGGTTAACCCCCGTGAGTCCAGAGGCCCGAACCAAGAGAGGCCCAGTAGGCTTGAGAGCCGCCCATCCATCACCAGCAGGTCCAGTAGGCTGTTAAAGTCTTTGAACTGAACCCGGAACTTGCCCCAGCCCAGTACCGCCATGGGTTTTTTATTAAAGTCCCGCAAGGTGAAACCCCGGGGCTTTTGTAGGGGGGGTCCCCCCTGGGGACACAGCTTGCGGAGCATATCCACAGAGATATGGAAAAAGACGACCCCGTATCAATTTCCATGCTGCAGGGGGACCCCTCTATAAGAACAGTCGTGTGCACTTTGTTGGGGCTATCAGGGGCAAGTTACATACCAGGTGTTGCTGGTGGTGGGTCGAGAGGGTGTGGAGTTTGGCGGGCAGGTCCATTGTGGTCTAGTGGGCTGATGTCTTCTGCCGCTGTCCCTTGGAGCGGCAGACCCGGGAGATGTGTTGCACGTCCGGCAGACGGCATTCCGAGAACGGCATGACCGGTTCTTCCCCGCAGCTGGCACAAACAGAAGAGAGAGCCAACGATGCCTTGCCCAAGGTGGATCCTGATTGTGTGGAATGAGAGATGTCGAAAGCAGGAGGCTCTCGGAGGCGGCAGCCATCTTACTGATTCCATGTGGAGCGGTGCGGTGAGCGACAACCGAAGTTGCTGGCATGCTGTGATCTCGGCGCTGGGCTCGGTGCGATGCTTGGTGCTGGTCTCTGTTCATGGGAGGTAGGATCCCATCCTCATCGCCAGTGAAAAGTCCTGAGACTGATGAATGATTACAGCTCTCATACTTTTATTAGTGCAGAACAAGACAACTTTAGCTGGCTCGCAGGCCGGTTTATATTCCCAGTGAAACCACCACCCAAAACACCCCCCCCCACACACACCACAATAAGCTATTTACAGTGGCCGAGAGTTCCACAGGCTCTCGGCCGGAAGCCTAGCCCTCTGATTGGTGCGGGCTAGGATCCGCATAGTCCATTGTTCTCTCAGGGCTCTTTTTGTAGTAGGAACTCCTTTGCATATTAGGCAACACACCCCTAATGTAGCCAATCCTCCAAGAGCTTACAGAGCTCTTCTTACAGGGGCTACTGTAAGCTCTTGGAGGATTGACTACATTAAAGGTGTGTCACCTAATATGCAAAGGAGTTCATGCTACAAAAAGAACCCTGGCTCTCCTGATCGAAGCTCGAAGGTCTCGCCTGACCATGTGGAGACCTAGTCCCATTGTTCTCCTGATCGAAGCTCGAAGGTCTCACCTGACCATGCAGAGACCTAGTCTGCCATGCGATTGGGACTGGATACATTACACATTTATATTAGCATTCATGTAGTATGTTAGACTTCTGTTTTTCATTAGGTCAATAAATCTTTTAAAAATCCCTGCAAAATAGGTAAACTATTATTACTCCTATATTCTCCTAAATAAATAAATGATTATGATGATGATATTGTAGATGGATTAGGTGAATCTGAGAGAATGGCATTTCCCCCCAAGATGGAGGACAAGTTTTGACCTGAGGATTCCTTGGTTTACAGATCAGTCTCTTTGCCACTAGCTCTTTGCAGAGCTCTGGATGATACTTGTTGTGTTTTGCTGCCCTTTCCACCAGTATACTTTATGGCAGCTTTGTGGTATTGTGATTCAGCAGTGTTGTGATTTGGTAACCAGACGGTCTTTCATCTCAAGGAGCCAGGAATGAGCTAATCACAAAGACACACTTAGAAGTATGTAAATGCTTTTATTATTTTGTTTCACATTCAATGTTTTGCCTTGGATCTTCCAGGTAGTTCTTTTTTTAAAGTGTAAAGTTTGCAGTTAAGCAAAGAAATGTCTGTTTGCTTGAACTGTTCTCACAAAACAGTAGTACCCTTTTCTTCTCCCTTTCTTGTGAAGTAATTTACCTCATGCTCTTACTCTTTGACTCTGAAAGTTAAACCGTTGACTGAAATCAGGGACCCCTGCATTTTGCCCTCATTTCTCTTAGAAAAACATCAACTTGGGTGAATATCTCTTTACACTTTTTGGCCCATTGGAGAGCAATAGGAAAAAAAACAACCAAGAACAGGAGGGAAAACATCAATATTCTCCATCTCCTAAAACCTAGCAACTAGCCTTTTGACACTCCATCTCCACAAAGCCCCTGCTTTCTGAAGATTAATTGATGTAGGCCACTCAGCCTATTTCCAAATCCCTTTTGAGCCACCATTTAAAAACCGTCTGATTTTTTTTTTAAAAAAAATAAAGTCGCCGAAGCTGCTTTTTCTTTTAATATGGAGTCTCGAACGATTGTCCAGCTTGACAAATTGGATTCTTAAAGCTGATTCTTGAAAGAAAAGGTTGTGGGTTTGACAAGACAAGAAATGGCTCATCCTCTGAGGCGGGAGGATAAATAAAAATAAAAAGAAACCCCATTCTTCCACTCTCATGCTGCTCAATAGGCGCCCCAGCTTGTCGCTGATAATCTTATCTTCCTTCTGATAGGCGGCAGAGCAGGACAATGGAGACCCTGCAGCAAGCGGTAGGTTTGATAGCCCCCTGATTAATAGAACTGTCCAATGGGCACCTCAGGCTCTGGGAGGAATGATTAATGACATTTTATGTGAACTTTGATCCCCCCCCTTCCCAAGGAAACATTGGGAAGGGAAGGGTGTAAGTAGATGGTGAATTCTTAACAGTCTGACAACAGAGACTTGAGTCCAGCCTCCCTTTGTGTGTTGGAAGTGGCGCACCAGCATTGTCCACAAAAATCGATCGCTTCTTTGTCAGCTTAGCCCATTTGTCGAGATGTGGGCTGAGTCATATACGATGCACTTATTCCCAGAACGGAGACCTTCAAATTCACTTCCCACTCACCTATCAGAAAATCTTTCACATGTATATGTGATGTTAGGGCCAAATCAGGCATCAATATGTAGAGCAGCGGAGCTGATCAGGAAGCATCTTCTCTGCCCGCAATTAAAAAAGAAAATCCTCTTTTAAACTGAAGTCTGAAAAACAAAAACAGCCCTGTGAGTTCGGAGCAGAAGCCAGCTGACTGGCTCCCCTTCTGATGCCAACACGAGACCTTATCCCATTTAGCCAGTTTGGTGTCGTGGTTAAGTGTGCGGACTCTAATCTGGGAGAGCCGGGTTTGATTCCCCACTCCTCCACTTGCACCTGCTGATGTGACCTTGGGTCAGTCACAAGCTCTGGCACAGTTGTCCTTGAAAAAGAGCAGTTTGTGTCAGAGCTCTCTCAGCCCCACCCACCTCACAGGGTGTCTGTTGTGGGGAGGGGAAGGGAAAGGAGTTTGTAAGCTGCTCTGAGACTCCAAGTGAAGGGCACGGGGTATAAATCCAATCTCTTCTTCTTCTTCTTATGGAACCATTTTTCACTTTTAATAGTCATTTAAAAATGTGTTAGGAAATTAAAATAGTGTTTCCACTTTTACAAAGAGGTATTGGGTTTTTTAAGCAGCCTGTCTTAAAAGCACGGAGAAATAGGGCAAGTCTGAAGATTTAGTCTACGTCTGATATGCTGGTACACATTTCTTTCATTTCAGTTGCTATGTCACGCTTGCTTAGTGACCGAGGAGCATACTGCAAAGCTTTCACTATTGAATTTGAATGGGATTTTTGCTAGAGGATCACAAACTGCAAGATCAGACTTCATTTGTATAGGGATTGGGGCTGGGGTAAGGAACAAGGTAACACCATATGTGTGAAAACTCAGCTCTGCCGTAAGTATGGCCAATTGGATATTGGAGTGACTCTGTGCTTCTACAACCATGTGCCCATGGTAGAGCATTTAACTCCATGCTGCATTCTCAGTGAAGTCTAGTGCCAGCCTTAGAGAGGGCAGAATCAGAAAAGGCCTATTTTGCAGATAATTGTTCCTTTTCAAACAGGAGATGTCGTATCTGTTACAATGCTCGGGCTGTCAATCTCAAGGTTTGGAGCTGTTAATATTGCTATAACTATTGCATAATCCATGTGCATGATACTTTGCAGTAGTGCAAGAAATCATGTCCCTGCTCTGAGGATGGCGCGATCTAAACCTTAAGGCCACCAGTTTGGTGTCGTGGTTAAGTGCGTGAACTCTAATCTGGGAGAACCGGATTTGATTCCCCACTCCTCCACTTGCAGCTACTGGGTGACCTTGGGCAAGCCATAGGTCTGTCAGAACATTTCCAGAAAAAGCAGTTCTGGAAAGAGCTCTCTCAGCCCCGCCTACCTCCCAGGGTGTCTGTTATGGGGAGGGGGAGGGAAAGGAGCTTGTAAGCCTGAGTGAAGGGCGGGGTATGAATCCCATCTCCTCCTCCTCCTCCTCCTCTTCTTCTTCAGGAGGAGAGATGGAGGGGTTTTTTCCAGTTCCCTGTGTTTAATAGGGGGACAAGGACTACAGTAATTTCCACAGGGATTTTTGCTCTGGTTTGGACTCCCAGCTATAGTGGATTGTTTCTGAATGTCTAAAGGGCTGTTGCCTACCCATTCTCTGTCGGTGGCTTCTCCATGTTGTTTTCGAGCCACCTGTCCTCTGATCTTTCCTGCGAGTCAACAGCTGAAGCCTGCGAGCCCTCCTGAGTGGGAGGTGTGCGGTGCCTTGAAAGGGGCCACCTACTTGAGTGCTATTTCCACACAGACCTTGAGCTTTTGGTTTGCTTCCCAAAGGGCAGTGTTTTCTCCTGACCTTCCATACCACATTGTTGCACAAACATCCCCCTTCCAGGTTTTCCTCAGGCTCACTGCATTTCCCCTTCTAACCTCTCGGCCATGGCCTTTCCCAATCCCCTTGGACCTCTCGCCCTGGGGGACCACTGGCAGGCTTTTTGCCAGCTTTTAGAGAGCCAGTTTGGTGTAGTGGTTAAGTGCGCGGACTCTAATCTGGGAGAACCGGGTTTGATTCCCCACTCCTCCACTTGCACCTGCTGATGTGACCTTGGGTCAGTCACAAGCTCTGGCACAGCTGTCCTTGAAAAAGAGCAGTTTGTGTCAGAGTTCTCTCAGCCCCACCCACCTCACAGGGTGTCTGTTGTGGGGAGGGGAAGGGAAAGGAGTTTGTAAGCCGCTCTGAGACACCTTTGGGTAGTGAAGGGCGGGGTATAAATCCAATCTCTTCTTCTCTTCTTAGTGGTTGCTACATTGCTGTGGTTCTAAAACACTACCAGAGCAGCATAGCAAGTGCCAGGTTTTTTTTTAAAGGCCAGCAAAATGCCTGCCAGCGGTGGGGACGGGGGTGGGGACGCCTGACAAGCCTGAGGTGTGACACCCGTGAAAATGCCGAGACCCCTCCCCCATGCCTACAGTCTGTGGGTGCTACCTCGGCCTTTTCAGCAGTAAGGAGGAGTGCCCGGTGGGGAAGGGTCCTTGTGTCAAAGCGGCCTTTCTCACAACTGTGCAACAACAGGCAACTCAAGCAGAGTTAGACCAAGTCAGACCCTTGGTCCATCGAGCTCAGAACTCTTTGACTGGCAGTGGCTCTCTCAGGTCTCTGGCAGGGAAATGTGCTCCCCCCCCCCAACACCAGCTATTTGAGATCCTTTAAATGGAGATGCGAGGACTGAAGCCAGCACCTTCCGCATGCAAAGCGCGGGCTCAACTACTGACCCCCCTCCCATGGCCTCTCCTGACATTATTACAGAGGATTACAATTTTAAAAAGATGTAATGTGCTGCTCCGTTGCCCTCATTTGCTAGTGCATGCATAATAACCCTGACATGGTGAAGGCAACAGGCATGAAAAGGAGCCCTGACTTTTCTAGTTTACCACCCCCTCCTTAATTTTTTACTTATTTACGATTTTCCAGATACATGTATCTCTCCAGAAGGATGTCACTGGCTTTAAAATCCCAATAAATTACTATGAAGCTAATGTAACCATTTCACCTGATCCATTAAAATGTCCACCTTCACTCTATCTGGAACCTTTCTCTTACTCATACTGGAAGAGGAGCAGTTGACTCAGTTTGACTCAGCAGCATGACAGAACCATTTTAGCAGCAACAAAGAGGGTCCTCGGTTTAATTACAGCTGTAGAGTCATCATCATCAAAACCATTTCATACAAAACTTTCAAGTTTCAGCAGAATTATCTGAAAAACAGTAACACCAACTACTTGAATCCAGCATATGTAGACATCAGATGTCTCTTAAAATGCATCTCATCTGACCTTCTCCATAGGTTTTCAGATTTCTAAACTACCTGGACTTTTCAAAATGGAACCCGTGAATTAAGAATTCTCCTGTCAGCTATGCTACCATGGGGGTTGGGGAGTTCATCAAGGTAAAGAAGCGCCCCCTTGAACAAGTGTGTGTGTAATACTTCATTGATTAGGTTCATGAAGACCCCCGTGCACGGATTACTGGGGCTTAAATGCAGTGTCGTCTACTAACTCCTATCCCATGCCATTGATTAAAGACTTGCTCGCTGAAGCGGCTAAAGGGAAAATATTCTCCAAGCTAGACCTTTGAGATGCCTACTTCCGGGTGCACATCAGGGAAGGGGACGAACATAAAACCACTTTCAACACCTCCCTGGGTCAATTCGAATACCGAGTGATGCATTTTGGCCTTCAGGGGCCCCTGGGGGTCTTACACAAGCACTTGTTCAAGGGGGTGCTTGTTTACCTTGATGATATATTGCTGTACTCCCTCAACCTACATTCACATGTGAAATTGGTGAGGGAGGTCTTAACCACGTTGCACAAGCACAAACTGTTTGCCAAATTGTCAAAATGTGAATTTCACAAAACGCACATTGACTTCTTGGGGTATCGGATCTCTGACCGGGGCCTGGGCATGGACCCGGTGAAGGTACAAGATGTATTGGGTTGGGAGGTACCCCAAACCAGATGACAGCTCCAATCCTTCCTCAGTTTTGCGAACTTCTACAGAACCTTTTTACCCAACTTTGCCCAGGTCAGCTTACCCCTCACAGATCTCCTTAAAACTAAGGGGAAGGGCCCTGAGGCAACTATGGGGAAGGGCCCTGAGGCTACAAAGCCAAGCGCCACGCTACCATGGAGCAATGAGTGTCAAAAAGTGTTTGATCGCCTAAAGGCCTTATTCACCTCAGAACCGGTGCTTGCCCACCCCAATGAAATGAAAAAAATTATTGTGCAAACTGATGCATCTGATGTTGCTATGGGGGGCAATTTTGCAGGAGGGTGAGGATGGCGTGTTGCATCCCTTAGCTTACGTTTCCAGGAAATTCAATGACACGGAACATAACCAGTCCGTTTGGGAAAAGGAGGCAGGGGTGATAAAGCTTGCCCTATCCACATGGAGGCATTGGCTGGAGGGGCCCCCGTTTGAGGTATGGACTGATCACAAGAACCTTGAGACTCTTAAAATGCCTCGGTGCCTCAATGCCAAACAACTCCGATGGGCCGATTTCTTTTCCAAGTTTCAATTCACCCTGCACCATTTCCCGGGTTCGGCTAACTCTTTGGCAGATGCCCTGTCCCGCCTTCCCAAACAAGAAAGCCAACACTCGCCTTCTCCAACACTGTCCCGCCTTCCCCAACACTCAGTGTTCATGCCCTCACAGTTGGGCGGAGCAGTGATGACGCGCAAACAGGCTCGCCTGGCTGCTCCACCCCCTGTGCCTCCGCCAACGGGACCTACAGGGGCAGGTGAGGGGGAAAAAGACTCTTGGCACAGTAAACTCGCCTCTGCTTTTAACAGTAAGTTCGCCTCCGCCCTTTTGAAGGGGGATAAAGCAGTTCTTGAAACGGAGGGGGATTTTGAACTTCAGGACAATGGCTATCGGTACTGGGGACATAAGCTGTTCATTCCCCTCTCGCTCAAGAGGGAGGTGTTACAGGCAGTGCATGGCTCCAAACTGTCCAGACACTCGGGATTTGTTAAATCCCTTCAATTACTCCAAAAGCAGTTTTGGTGACCACAAATGCGCAAGAATTTATCCTCCTTTGTTCAGTCGTGCCAAATCTGTGGCATGAGTAAACCCAGGCTGGGGAAAACCCCAGGACTGTTACACCCGCTTCCTAATCTGAGTCGACCCTCCATGGATTTTATAACTGACTTGCCACCGAGCAAGTCAATGACTGTGATTTAGGTGGAAGTGGATCTCTTTTCTAAGCAAGCACATTTCATTCGCTTCACTACCCATGGCTAAAACCCAGGCAAAAGTGTTTCTTCTGCACGTGGTGAGGTTGCACATGCTCCCCACGAAGATGGTCT
The DNA here is from genome assembly GCF_001447785.1 of Gekko japonicus. NCBI lineage: Eukaryota > Metazoa > Chordata > Lepidosauria > Squamata > Gekkonidae > Gekko > Gekko japonicus. The sequence continues at coordinate 2,364,580 of NW_015173123.1, read as the reverse complement.
CCGACTGGGGAACCCAATTCGTCTCCCGGTTTGGGGGGGAGCTAATGAAATTGATGGGAGTCGAACGTGGCCTCAGTAGCACTTATCATCCAGAGACTGATGGTCAAATGGAACGAGTTAATCAGACCGTGGAACAATATTTGCGTTGTTTTGCCAACTACCAACAGGACAATTGGCATGACTTGTTACCCCCTAGCCGAATTCTGTTATAATAATACTTGTCACTCCTCAACGGGAATGTCCCCGTTTAAGGCATTGTATGGTTATGACAGCCCACCCATCCCATTTCTGGAAGGGGAGAAGGACATGGGACCAGGGGATGCAGCTCAATGGTGTAAACAATTGCGGGATTCTTGGCCTCTGTTATGTAAAACGTTGACTGCTGCGAAAGAGGCCTACAAAATGCAGGCTGATAAGAGAAGGGTGGAGGGATGGGCTCTTGTATGTATGTTTCTTCAAAAAATATCAACATGTTGCGACCTAGTCGAAAATTGGGATGGAAATAAAAGAATCATCAACGAGGGTGCTGTCGACGTGGACTTGCAGAAAAATTTGAGAAAATTGCATTCTGTATTTCATTTCAGCCTGTCCATGGCGTCCAGTGAAACTGGTGCCCCCTCCTATCATGATTGAGGACGAGGAGCATTACGAAATATCGCGGATTCTGGACTCTAAGATCAAACGGGGAAAATTGCTGTATTTGGTTGAATGGGTGGATTTCGGACCCCAGCACCTCGAATGGGTGGAAGTAGGGGATATTCGGGCCCCTGAACTGTTGCGGCAGTTCCATCAGGAGTTCCTGGACAAACCGGGAGATCTCCCGGAATGACTGGGAGACCTCCCGGGCTGGTCGGGAGAAGCTGGTTTTTGAGAGGGCAGTATGTCAGCTATGCTGCCATGGGGGTTGGGGAGTTCATTCTGTGTCTGGTTAATTGCTATTGCATTCCTATCTATGCTGTTCTGCCTGTGCTGAAACGCTTATCTCTACAGATGTGCAGGAGGAGGTTGTGTTGTCTGGAAGTCTCCTATGTACCGTGAGAGACTTCTGCTTCCCAGCTTTAGCCACCTAATGGTTTCCTAACTCATCTCATGTGCAGGAGGGTATCTAATTGGTGCATGCCATGGGGGAGTGCATACGAATACCCTATATCCTGTTGGGCTCTATGGGTTGCCACCATTCTTAACAGTGCCTGTGTTACTCCATCTATTGCTTTGCAATAAAAGTATAACCGTTCCTGAATGCGTGTACTTCATTGTTAGCTGTGGGTTCTGACATCTCCCCTGTACTGCTTACCTCAGAATTTTATACCAACTGCTGTGTGTGCCCAACATTGGCACAGCCTTCAGTTAAGAACATAAGAATATGAGAGAAGACAGGTTGGTTCAGGACAGTGGCCCATCCAGTCCAACACTCTGTGACTCACAGTGGCCAAACCCTGGGGTCCATCAGGGGGTCCACCAGCTCCAGAAGCCCTCCCACTGTGGCCCCCCAAGCACCAAGAATACAAAGCATCACTGCCCCAGACAGAGTGTTCCATCTATTTTTTTGTGGCTAATAGCTACTGATGGACCCCTCTTGAAGCTATCTGTGTTTGTAGCCGCTACCACTTCCTGTGGCAGTGAATGCCATGTGTTCATTCTTCAGTTCATGTGTGTTCCTCCCCCTCCCCATGTTACCATTTGTAATGATTCCATGTTTTGGTGTGTGTGTTCCTTTAAATGTTTCGTTTGACTGCAGTAATATGAGAAGAGTGATTGTGATTGGCTGATGACTGAGAGTGTGGGAGGAGGGATGTCTGAGAGGATTCTCTGTGTGTGTGTCTATGAGGAGATTCTGTGATATGAGGGAGACAAGTATGGAAGAGTTTTGAAGAGAGTGTGTGACTCTGAGAGTTATGAAGGATTCTGTGTGTGAAGTTTGAAGAGTGAAAACAGTCTGTGTGATTATAGGATTTGGAGTCTATTTCTGAGTGAATAAAACCAACAGTTAGTCTGTGTGACTAAGAGAGTTGACCCTATTCTGAGTGAATAAAACAAAGTGACTAGCCTGAGTGGCGATATATATATCTATATAGATGAGATTTAACCACTGATTATACTGAATGTATAAGCCTGTCAGAGTGGAGTTTGAGAGACTGTTTGTAGCACCAAGCTTTGCCAGTTATATTTACAAGTTCCTTTCTTCAGCAACTGTTCAACATAACCAGAAATCTATTTTGTTCTTTATTAAATAAATCAATTTTTGTTTAAACTTATCCCAGAAATCAGTACAGTCCTTCCTCAGGACCACATAGTTCTCTTAAGTGCCCAGACCCTAGGTCATACTACCAAAAGAGAGAGAATTGGAATTTTAATTCCTGGTGGCAGCAGAAAATGACCAAGTTTATATACACAGAGGGTGTTCAAAGGTAAAACCGTTTCCCCTATAAGCGAGGATGTCACACCTTTGTACATGGATGCATTGGTAAAACATGGCAAATAGGTCATCTTGGTTTGACTGTATGGAAGCTTATCATGTATGGTGTTTCACCATTGTTCAGAAACACATGCATATGGCTGTAAAACACCACACAAAAATAATATTTTTGCCAGCTTTTAAAATCAGTGATTGCTATATTGCTATAAAAATTGCAAAGGAACTGAAAGTTGGGATAAGCGGTCAGGGCTGACTTATTCATTAGGCAACTGTAGGCACAGTGGCTAGGGCCCATGATACTTTTAGGAGCAGATGAAAATGTTTTAATTATTTTTAACATCAGAAGGGGAAAAAAATGAAATTTTAGGATCGAAGAAAATGTTTTTTTTTCTCACATCAGAAAAAAATGAAAGGTTTAGGGCCCACAAAAATCTATTAAATTTTGCCTGAAATGGAAACAAATAATATGTTGACGTATTTAAAATGATATCAAATTATATCAAAAATAATGTTAATATTGATATTATTATGGTGGGAGGGGCCCCCAAAGGCAAAAGTGCCTAGGCCTCGCAGAAGTCATACTGCTGGCCTGTAAGCGATGCTCGATCCAATTCAAGAACGAATTTTGGGCATTTCCCTTTTTAAACTAGGGCTGCTAGTGTGGCGTAGTGATTAGGGTGTTGTACTAGTATCTGGGTGACCTGGGGTCAGTCACACATTTTCAGCCTAGCCTACTGTCAAGTCTTGGAATGCAATCAGTCTCACACACACTCCTGCAACAGCAAGATTTGTTTATTAGGAGAAAGAAAATATCCAAGCATAGGCAATTTTTGTGTCGGAACTCACTCCCAGATGTCAGTCCTGACAATATACTGGGAATAGGAAATCCCCCAAATGCCCCTTAGCCAATCAATGCACCCACGCAGCCCACCAAACGTTTGCTCTGTCCATACCAATGCCCCCTAACACCTGCATCCTGATGGTTACACTATCTAGAAGCTGCTTAGACTACAAGGGCTCATAAAATGATGAGATCATATTCTTGCCAAGGCGCCCTCGGGAAGCTCCTGCATGAGAACCATTACACGCTGGCACTAACCAAGCCAAGCCGACATTCACTCTTCCCCCTGCCCCCAGTAAACAGTACAGATGATAAAAAAGCCAGGCAAGAAATATGGAAAAATACACATGACTGTGTAAGTAAAAGAAAACACTTGGAAAGCGAGGCCCGAGCTTGACACCAACCTCACAGGGTTCTTATGAGGGTAGAACGGAGGAGAGGAGAAGGATGCCAGCCACTTTGGGTCCCTGCTGGGGAGACAGGCCAGGGGTGTCAATGAAGGAAACAGATGAATAAACTGCCAGGCGGAGGCTGCAGATCTCCCAGAATTGAGAGATTTCCCTGGGAAAATGGCACCTTCCTTCCCCAGGTTCCACCCCCCCCCCCGATCTCCAGAGATTTCCCAAAGTTGGCAAAACTATGTCCAAGTGAAATGGAAAAGAAGTAGAATTCGGGGGGGAGGGGGAGAGAGAGAGAGAATCCAGCACAATATAGAAATGGGACAGGGGAAATCAGCTCATCCCTGTAACACCCTCGTAACAGATGACTAAAATCTGCTTTTCCTCTTGACCCTTCCAACATTCAATTTTATTTCGCTTAATGGGGGTCCAATATCATTGGTATGTGATGGGACAATCTTATATTTTACTTCTTTAAAGTATGGACTTTTTATTTAAAAAACCCTCTGCTTATTTGATATCCACATCCCCCTAAATCTATATTTCTCTACGTGTCTTTCCCCCCCATTCCTTTAGCTTGTTCAGCTTCAGATGAGGATGTGTAAGCAAATCTTGCTCTGGATGACTGCTCCGGGATGGCTTGTTTCACGCAGCAGCATTTTTCTAGCCTTTCCTTTCCCAGAAACTACTACCTCAATCTATCTTCTACTCAGGAAGAGCCGCAAAGCTTTTCATGTTTTGCAGAGGGTGAGAAAGCCAGTATGTGAAGGGATATGTGGATAATAATACAATGTGAGGAGAACATAAGAATGAGAGAACAATTTGCACTGGCTACCAATTGAGTACCGAATCTGTTTGAAGGTGTTGGTATTAATCCTTAAAGCCCCAAGCGGGCTGGGACCTACATATCTAAGGGACCGCCTCTCCCCATGTACCCCCTGGAGAGCCTTGTGCTCTGCTGATCAGCATCTACTGGTTGTCCCTGGCCCAAAGGATATCCACTTAGCCTCAACTAGGGTCAGGGCCTTTTCTGTCCTGGCCCCTACCTGGTGGAACATGTTCCCACTCGAGATCAGGGCCTTGCGGGACCTATTATAGTTCCACAGGGCCTATAAAATGGAGCTGTTCCACTAGGCTTTCTGTTGATGTGGTGGACACCTAATTAGTTGGCCTCCCTGCACAGAAGTTGCCCTGACTATTTGCCCCATGTGGAGTTTGGTACTATATAAATCTGATACGGCTCCAGAACCATCAGTTCATCTTAGAGGGTGTCTGAAGTACTAACTTAATGCACCATCTTTTAATTGTCTAATGGGGTTTAGCTGTTTTAAGAATTAATTATTGGTTTTAATTGTTCATGCACCTTGTTGTTACCTGCCCTGAGCTCATTTTGGGAAGGGCGGGATATAAATTTAATAAATAATAATAATTAAATAATAATAAGACCCGTGGCTCATCTGGTGCTGTGTCCTGTTCCACACAATGGCTAACCAGATGCACCTGGAAGGCCTGCCGGTAGGGCCACTAGTATTCATCAGCCTACTGCCTCTGAACATGGAGGTTCCTTTTAATCATAGCTTGATGGGGAGGGGAAGGGCAGTGGCTAAGTGGTAGAACATCTGCTTGGCATGCAGAAAGTCCCAGGTTCAATCCCCCGCATCTCCAGTTAAAAAGGACCAGGCAGAAGGTGATGTGAAAGACCCTTTTCTGCTTGTGACCCTGGAGAGCTGCTGCCAGTCTGAGTAGACAATATTGATGTTGATGGACCAGTGGTCTAATTCAGTAGAAGGCAGCTTCATGTGCTGTCCATGAATTTGTCTAATCCCCTTATGAAGCTAGCTAAACTAGTAGTCATCACTATGTCATATAGCTGTGAATTCTATAAGGTAATTACTCTCTGAGTGACAAAGTACTTACTTTTGTCTGTCCTGAATCTACATTATGTCAACTGCAATGGGTGCGCGAGAGTTCTAGTATTATGGAACAGGAAGAAAAAAACCCTATCCTTCTTCACCCCATTCGTTATTTTCTGAACCTCCATAACGTATCTCCCTGCCTCTGCTTGGAGAAACCTTAAAAAACCCTAAACTGCTAGCTTTCATCTTAATACAGGGGCAATTTTTGGCAACCCCATAGGGTTTTTAAGGCAAGCAATTAAGCAGAGGTGGTTTGCCCTCGCCTGCCTCTATGTAGCGACCCTGGACTTCCTTGGTGGTCTCCCATCAAGTACTAACCAGGGCCGGCCCTGCTTAGTTTCCGAGACCTGGCAAGATCAGCCGAGCATGGACCACCCAGGTCAGGGTACTCTGGTATACCTTATCAGTAGCAACCTCATAAAATCAACAGTAAAAATCAATTAAAACATTTTGACAGCCACAAAATACAGCAGCATATCCCCTCCCCCCTGCCCTGCTAGCCAAATCAAAAGCTGGAGTGCTTCAAGTTCAGCCTCCCCTCCAAAAGTAAATAAAGAGGAAGGACCACAAATTTCTGGGGAAGACACATTCCAAAAATAATGCCTTAGGTGCAACTACTAGATTGATCCTGCTTCTTTGGTGCAGTAGTTAGGAGCGCGGACTCTAATCTGGGAGAACCGGGTTTGATTCCCCACTCCTCCATGTGCAGCTGCTGGTGTGACGTTGGGTCAGTCACAAGTTCTCTCAGAGCTGGTCTCTCAAGAGCAGTCCTCGAAAGAGCTCTCCCAGCCTCACCTACCCCACAGGGTGTCTGTTGTGAGAAGGGGAAGGGAAAGGAGATTGTGAGCCACTCTGAGACTCTGAGTGAAGGGCGGGGTATAAATCCAATCTCCTCCTCCTCCTCCTCCTCCTTCCTTCAACAGATCTTGTTTTGTCCAAAGCTAGGAAGGGCAGGCAACTCTGGGTTGGAAAATTCCTGGAGTTCTGGAGGTGGAGCCTGGGGAGGGCGGAGTTCGGGGAGGGGGAGGGCCTCAGCAGGGCACAATGCCATAGAGAGCCCGCCCTCCAAAGCAGCCATTTTCTCCAGGAAACTGATCTCTGTAGTTGGAGATCAGTTGCAATTCCAGCAGATCTCCAGACACCACCTGGAGTGTGGCAACCCTGGACAGAACATGAAACAGGGCTAATTTGAGGCATTTAATTAGAGAAGGACCTAATCTAGTGAGAGGTGGTCCCTAAAATGGGTGAGATTCACTCACTGAAGGGTTTAAAAGATTAAAACCAGCATTTTGAGATGAGCCTGGAACATGTATCTGATAGTAGGGCATATTTTACATTTTCTTCTGGTTTTATTGTTGTTTTATCTCAGTTAGCATCATAAAGCAGGAGATCAGAAATTTCTTTTGATTTTAATATATAAAGAGAGCTTTCCCTGTCGCTTGCAGAAGTATTAAACCCTTGCCAAAGCCCCCTGGCTCTGGCTTTGCAAAAGCCATACAGTTTCTGCACAGAGCCACAGAGGAAGATGCTGACAGGGGTCAGACTACTGTAGAAGGCTCCCGCAGACTCCCCGTTGCAACTTTCTCTTCTTTTGAATTGCAAATAGAGCTTCCGATTTGAGAATGAGTCATTTGCTTGCTTGTTAGGCAACTGGGATAAGCCCGAGGAATGGAATCCCTGCTGGACGGATCTCCGGGAGCTTTGGGCTGTCGTTGGTTTGTGCAAGCCATTCATCCCTGCAGCAGTGGGATTTCCATCTGTGGGAAGCAGCCTGGGAAGGGGCTGCCCTTCGTCCTCGCAGAATGGACAATGTCTAAGCAGGTGGGGGAACCTGGGAGGACATTACAGGGGCTAGGCGGTGAACCAGACCACATTTTTCCATGAGGGAGCTTCCCTGCCTCCCCCCTCCCACTTCAGCCCCCCAAACTCCACAAAATGGGTGCAGTTCTGTGTGCAGTACTGTGTGTAGTTCTGGTCACCACGCCTTAAAAAGGATATTATAGCTTTGGAAAAAGTGCAGAAAAGGGCAACCCGAATGATAAAAGGGTTGGAACACTTTCCCTATGAGGAAAGGTTAAGGCACTTGGGGCTCTTTAGCTTAGAGAAATGACAACTGAGGGGTGACATGATTGAGGTTTATAAGATTATGCATGGGAAAGAGCAGGTAGAGAAAGAGGTACTTTTCTCTCTTTCTCACAATACAAGAACTCGTAGGCACACCACGAAATTGCTGAGCGGTCGGGTTAGAACGGATAAAAGGAAGTACTTCTTCACCCAAAGAGTGATTAACACTTGGAATTCACTGCCACAGGAAGTGGTGGCGGCTACAAGCATGGACGGCTTCAAAAGGGAATTAGATAAGCATATGGAGCAGAGGTCCATCAGTGGCTATTAGCCACAAGGTATAGATAGGGACTCTGGGGCAAGTGATGCTCTGTCATCTTGGTGCTTGGGGGGGGGTCAACAGTGGGATGGCTTCTAATGTCCTGGCCCCACTGGTGGACCTCCTGGTGGCACTGGTATTTCTGGCCACTGTGTGATACAGAGTGTTGGACTGGATGAGCCTTTGGCCTGATCCAACATTGGCGTGAACTTATGTTCTTATGTTCTTAAAATGCTGCACATGGACATAGTGGGCCCAAAGGAACAACATGAGGGGTGGTCTGGGAAGTGAAAATCAATGGCAATTGCTAATTGAGTCTGGATCCAACATAAGGGATCTGTGGGAATCTAACCCAGGATGCAGGTCCATTATTATGATATGGTCTATTCATTTAACAGTCAGTTTTTCTTCTATGAGATTGTGTATTTGGGATGGGATTTTATATATGTGGTGTTTTTCTTTTCTGCTTATATTTATTTAAATTGCCTTTAAGACAGAGAGGCTTTTCTCCTGCATACCTGATAGCTGGGAGAGTGAGGGTTACAATCCCTCCTACCGAACAAAGTTTGAGTCTAATGGCACCTTTATGACCACAGAATCATAGAATGTTAGAGTTGGAAGAAAACAAAGTTTTATTCTGGGTATAAGCTTTTCTACGCATGCACACGAAGGCTTATACCCAGTGTGAAGAAATGCATTTTTTTCTTCAGAGGTTTGAAATGAGCCAAACCGCCACTCTTGAGTTTTAAGGTTTTTTCTCTCTCTGGGCAGAGAGCAGGCAGGAAGGGGGGGAAGTCAGTTCAATTGTTTTCTAGACTTACCTCAGCTCACCTTCATACAAATGCTAATAGGTCTAGCTAGAGACAATAGGAGGCTCCAGCCTTCAAGCAGGAAACAGAGAGCTGGGAATGTTCAATGCTAGAGAGTCTTCAGGAAGGAAAACTCTGGAGACATCAGGGAAAGCTTCCTTGACCTGGCCTGACCAGGTCAGTGGGAAGGGAAGCAAGGAGGAAGCTCTCTTTCTCTTGGGTGCAGAGTCGGTCAGAACAGACAGAACGCTTAGCTGAGGAGGCAGCAATTTTGACCATGTGCTGGCCTAAGGAGCTGAAGGAAACTTCAAGATAATAGGAGACTCTGTAGAGATCTGTAACTTCCTCAGTTAAGGAACCTGTCCTATATTTTAACAACTGATAGGGCATGTATAGAGAGGGACAGAGGGATTGCGTTTTACCTATTTCTTTTGAATCTCTTGCTCATTCTGGTGCTGTGCTGAAAGTATGCTTCTAAAGATTTTTGTTTTAATAAATACTTAACTTTTGATGCCGTGCAGGGCTCTTTTTGTAGCAGGAGCTCCTTTGCATATTAGGCGACACCCCCCCTAATGTAGCCAATCCTCCAAGAGCTCACAGAGCTCTTCTTACCGGGGCTACTGTAAGCTCTTGGGGGATTGGCTACATTAGGGGGGTGTCACGTAATATGCAAAGGAGTTCCTGCTGCAAAAAGAGCCCTGCATGCTAGTAATCATTCCCTGTATCACATAGACCTCCACTGTCTCAGACACATAAAAAAGAGCACAAGGGGGAAGGCGGGCACTTGGCAAGCGGCTATTCCTCCAGGGGTGCACAAGACAGTAAGCTGTCTCCATGGTGACTAGCCGCTGGGCAGTGGGAGACACAGAGGCAAGGCCTCAAAAACTTGATGGAAGCCAGGAGTCATGACTCTTCCCATAGGTGATTCCTGCAAAACGTCAAGTGGTGGCAATGGGTTACTAGAGAGAAAGAGCAAAGCCTCTCCAGGTGTTGCAAAAACCTTGGAGGGCAGGGTGGAACAGGGCCTGCTGGCCAGAGCACACCAGTTCCACCACACCCAGAATAAAACTTTGTTAGTCTTAACGTGCCTCTGGACTCAAACTTTATTCTGCTGCTTCAGACCAACACGGCTACCCACGTGAATCCCCCACACCTTTATCATAATTCAGTTTGGTGTAGTGGTTGAGTGCACGGACTCTAATCTGGGAGAACCGGGTTTGATTCCCCACTCCTCCACTTGCACCTGCTGGATGACCTTGGGCAAGCCGTAGTTCTGACAAGAGCTGTCCTTGAAAAAGCGCAGTTTCCTGGATGACCTTGGGCAAGCCGTAGTTCTGACAAGAGCTGTCCTTGAAAAAGCGCAGTTTCCGTCAAGTGCTTTCTCAGCCCCACCTACCTCACAGGGTGTCTGTTGTGGGGAGGGGAAGGGAGAGGAGTTTGTAAGCCGCTCTGAGACACCTTTGGGTAGCGAAGGATTATGGGGTATAAATCCAATCTCTTCTCTTCTTCTTCTTCATTGGGAGACAAAGGCATGGGAGGCAGGGATGTGTTTTCCCTTGAAACCAGTGTGGCTGCTTCAGTAACACATCTGAAAATGTGTCATAAAGACATCAGATTTATATTTACTGTATTTCTATCCCAGCTTTACCCTCAGTGGGTTATCTAATTCTCCTTTTCATGATGGTTCATGGTTCATGGACTGGGCATGCCATGAACCATGAACTGAACAGCATTTTCCTGGTTCGTGCCTATCCTGACTCACAACAACCCTGTGAGGTAGGTTAGACATAGAGTGTGAGTGACCCAGCAAGCTTCCATTGCAGAGTGCGGATTCGAACCTGGTTCTCCCAGAGTCTGATGTGACAATCTAACCAATACACAACACTGCTCTCTCAAAATGTTTAACAAATGAAATGAGTACTATCCAAACCTGGAATAACATTTCTGTATACAGCCCTAATAAATAAAAGCCCAACCTCAAAGGAGCTGTTTTCTTTGGACTGATTCTAGAGTTAACATGTGTCCCTTTTGTTGGATGAATTTGTCAAATGATAATCATGAATGCGCAGAAAAGTTTTGCAGGAATTTGTTTATTCATTATTTTATGTATTATATCCTACTTTTCCTTTAAAAAATCTCTGAACAGCTTCCCTGATGGTTCACAAGGGCTTCGGTTCATACTCCGGAGTAAACCGGGACGAATTGGGAACTACAGACCTCTGTAACTTGACTTGGCATAAATTGTTTGCGAGAGTCAAAAGAAATTAATGTTTTGCTGTGAGGCTTATCCTGGGCCACTGTTGTGGTGTCAGTTTCCCACGGTAAATTACAGTCAGTCTTAAACTGAGATATTCTGCAGCCAACCATGTTCTTACTGTCACATCTTCATCCTCCCAAGCTGACTGGCAGAATATAGGTTTCTCCTGCCCTCATTTTATTCTCAAAACAATCCTGTGAGTCAAATTATGCAGAGCAAGATTGACTGGCCCAAGGTCACCCAGTGATCTTTGTGGCTGAAATGGGATTCAAATTCAGGCCTCCTCAGTCCTAGGCCAGCACAGTAGCCATTGTCTCTGTCTCTCTTTTAGGCTGCGGTCACATGGCAAGCTTATTGCGATTTGTTCCCACTGTACATTTGACTGGGGATAATTTTTGTGGGTTGGGATGATCACACATCCCTCCCTGAACCGCGTGCATCATGCGACAAGGCTCCAGGCATCATCCAGATAGCCACGCTGCCCAAGTGGCAGCTCAGTGCGAGTTTTTTTTAAAAAAATTCTTTGTGCATGTGCATATGCACATGGCCAAATCACCACTCCCACTTGGACGCACTGTACTCCCTTGTTTTTGCAGTGTTCCCCCCCCCCGAACAGTGAACAAAATGAACTACTGATGTACAATGTATATAGACGTACCAATGTCTATATATCTGCACTTGAACATTCATGCATATTAAAAAGAAAAAGAACGTTCATGCATAGTCAGCGCAAGATTGCTCATGTGCACAGTGGCGAAAGCTGGGGGGTGGGGGAATTCAGCATGAGAAGGAAGTTCAGACAACCTAATTGCAATCATAGCAAGAGAGGGCTGTCCAGATTGGCAAAGTTGCAGATTCACAGTGCAAATATCCAGAATGTACTTGATTTTCCAGGTGTCGGGAAATTCGGTAGGAAACCGGGAGGATTGCGAGCGTGAGCCCAGTTCGATAGGGGAAACGGAAGTGGCTGTCTAATCAGCACTTCTAAATGCGATAGGGAACAGTGGTGAAACCCGATCAAAATGACCGTGTGGCCACAGCCCTGTTGCTTATTCCCGCAGGGCAGCCCCCCAGAAGAAAGGGTCACCGCCACCATGGGCTCACTGTCATCTGCACTTGGGCACTACCCATGCAGCTGGCCAGAAGGAGGGGCTGCCGCTTAGTGACGCAAGGGGTCAGCGAGGCTTTTCACCCGCCCACATAAACACTCGAACTCTTCTATCCAAACAGCACCCTTCTAGGGAAGTTGCAGACTTCAGAGTAGCCTAATGGGGGGAGTCCCTTTTCAAATTATTATATTAAGTAGGAGAAAGTTATTCCAGGGCCGTAGCCAGGATTTTGTAATTCAGGGGGGCTTTAAATACGTCAGGGGGCACTGGTGTCACAAAATAAAGAATACAAATAAAAATACATTTTAAAAAACTCACTTTTGCAGCATTCGCACTCTGCTTGCTTACATGGGGAAGCCAGCCACACTTCGGGACGAGCGGGGGGGCTGGGGGCTTGGATGGAAGTTGGGTGGGGGGGCCTTGGCAGGAAGCCAGGGGGCAGGCCCTGAAATGCCCCACTGTAACTACAGGTCTGAGTTATTCCGAAATCCCTCCTTGGTTTGCCAGCTGCCCTGAAAATCTAGCCATGACTGACCTCCAGCCACCCAGAGTCCCTATTTTTTGAGGCTTTATTGTGACCATTGTTATTTTCACTTGTGGATTCATGTGGTATCGCGAGCCTTTGGCTGAGAACACAACATACCTTTCACAGATTACTGCTGTCAGCAGAGGGACACAGTCACTCGCAAAAAGCTATTTCTGGCCCTCTAATGCCATCCCCAGATGCTGCTTGTGCGACCGGCTACGGGGGGCACGGGCATGATGAAAGCAAATGGGGGGGGGGAGGTTGCAGTTCTTGTGTGATGCAGGCTGTGCAAAGGTTTTACTTCCAATCGCCAGGCAAATGGCTCAGTGCTTTATTAATCAGAGGTGCTGAAGAAATGCATCAATTTATTTATTTCCGAGCGAGACCAAAGCAGATGCTTTGGGCTCCTGAGCAGGGGGGCGGGCCGGCCGTGCCGTCTGAAGTGCCAGCAGCATCCACTCCCCTGGTCTCCATCCTGGTGATATTGACAAGGAGAGATGCTTATTTCTCCCAAGGTCACCTGCGAGCTCCTAACAGCTGTTTGGTGTTGTACGACCTCCAAAAATGTTCTGAAATAAGAGGTTTTGCTCCTGATTTGCACATAACCGGAGGCTTCCGCGATGTCTGTTAATGAAGCCTTTGTTGGCTGCGTCGTGCTGCACGGGAGTGCGTTTGAGTTGACCATATGGCAGGGGAATATTGGAGGCTACAATCGTGATGTGCTGCTAATTAACTGGTATCTTTATCTGCCCTGCCTGCATTATTTTTAAACACAAAAGGCCCTTTTCCCCTCTAATTAAGCTCTTATTAAATTGCCATTGCAAACAGAAAACAACAAAACTAACCCTCCCGGTGAAAACATTAAGTCATGTATATTTTTACCTGCCCTTTCCTCAGCCATATGGAGAGCTGTTCAAAAACAGGGGAAGACACGTGTCCCTAACCAAGGGGGCCTGGTTGCGTGGCTGGGGACCTCCTGGGATGACAGCTGCTCTCCAGGTGACAGAGGCCAGTTCCCCTGGAGAAGATGGCCTCTTTGGAAGGCGGGCTCTGTGGCATCAGACCCTGTTGAAGTCCCTCCCCTCCCCAAACCCCACCCTCCTCAGGCTCCACCCCCAGAATCTGCAGGTCCTTCCCACCTGGAGCGGGCAGCCCCGTGTTTCCAGACTAAGGACCTCTCCCTGAAAAAGCTCTGTCTTGGTCCTTAATTGTTGCAGCCAGAAGTTGTCAGCGAGCTGCCATTAAGGGTTCTGGTTCCCTGAATGTATTCCCTTCCCCCCCGTGCCCCTCTCTGTTGTATATTCACATTCTTGTATTGTAGGTGCCTGGAACAGCTCAAGGTTATCCAGCTGGTGTGGGGAAAGTGAAACTCTGTTATCTGCTTGCTCGTTAGTAGTGTCTTTCGCCTGTGAACTAAGGGTCTGTTTTGAGAACGGCAAACCGTTACATTCCCATGTAATTACCTGTCAGTGTCTTCTCTATTTGTGCCGGCGGGAAGGGGATCTATTGGTTCTAACTTAGTTCAAAGTTCCTTTATTATGTTACCCT
>NW_015173123.1:2344453-2346408 GCF_001447785.1 Gekko japonicus | reverse complement strand
ATGCTGCTAAGGCAGCCTATAAAGCGCAGGCTGACAGAGGAAGGGTGGCGGGTTTGGGTCTGCAGCCTGGTGATTTCGTGTATGTGTCAACTAAAAATATTAAGCTGTTGCGTCCAAACTGGGGTGGAAATATATTGGTCCTTTTAAAGTTCGTAAAATCCTTAATAACGTGGCTGTGGATGTGGAACTACCTAAAAATTTACGAGCTTTACACTCAGTGTTCCATATGAGTCTCCTAAAAAAAGACACTGGTTCGTCGGAATGGCGTCCAGAAAAGGCCCCTCCACCTCCTATTTTGCTCGAAGGGGAGGAACATTTTGAAATTGCGGATATTTTGGACTGTAAAGTAAAACGGGGAAAACGTTGGTATCTCATTGAGTGGGTGGATTTTGGTCCCCAGCACCGGGAATGGGTGGAAGAAGGGGATATTCGGGCCCCTTATCTGCTGCATCAGTTTCACAAACGTTTCCCTGACAAACCGGGAGATTCCGGGAGATTCCGGGAGAAGTGGTGTAAGTGGTATTTTCGGGAGGGCAGTATGTCAGCGAGCTGCCATTAAGGGTTCTAGTTCCCTGAGTGTATTCCCTTCCCCCGTGCCCTTCTCTGTTGTATATTTCACATTCTTGTATTGTAGGTGCCTGGAACAGCTCAAGGTTATCCAGCTGGTGGGGGGAAAGTGAAACTCTGTTATCTGCTTGCTCGTTAGTAGTGTCTTTCGCCTGTGAACTAAGGGTCTGTTTTGAGAACGGCAAACCGTTACATTCCCATGTAATTACCTGTCAGTGTCTTCTCTATTCGCGCCGGCGGGAAGGGGATCTATTGGTTCTAACTTAGTTCAAAGTTCCTTTATTATGTTACCCTCTGGGGCATGAGCCCATTCCTAACAATTCTCTTGTTCCTGCTTCTTTCAAACGCTTTGGAATTAATTTTGCTTTAACCTTTAAACGTGGATTTATTTTGGAGTCATTGGAGATTCAACAGAAGTTTGCATGCACACAAAAGCTTATACCTTGAATAAAATTTAGCTGGTCTTAAAGGTGCCGCTGGACTCAAACCTTGTTTCTAATCATCCGTCATACAGATCTTGTAACAGACAGACGATAGCCACCCAGCATTAAGGGGACAGGTGTCAGGAAGGAGCAGCAGATATGAAACTGATATCTGATGAATTAAAGAAGAAGAAGAGATTGGATTTATACCCCACCCTTCACTACCCAAGGAGTCTCGGAGCAGCTGACAATCACCTTCCCTTCCTCTTCCCACAACAGACACCCTGTGAGGTAAGTGGGGCTGAGAGAGCTGTGACTGACCCAAGGTCACCCAGCTGGCTGCAGATGGATCAGTGGGGAATCAAACCCTGTTCTCCCAGATTAGAGTCCGCTGCTCTTAACCCCTACACCAAACTGGCTTCCAAACTAGTGAAAATTAAAACAAAAGGGATTTGGTGGAGAAACTGATAAAATTATGAAATGGGATATGTTAAAAACAACTGAAGCTTTTGAAATAAAAACTTTCAAAATGCACATCCATATTCTGTGCTGCTTGGAATAGCTCCTTCCATTGGCTTTGCAATGGCCACTGGAGGACTAGGCACTTACTTTTTTAAAAGGAAAAAAAAATACACACATGAAAGATCAGCACCCTGCATTTGCTACCAGATTTATGAACAGAGTCTGCATGTTACAACAAGGTCTGGGCCAAACAGGAGTAGTTGGTGTGGTTGGAAATCTGTTGGGGGCCACAGGAAGGGAAGGGGCCTACTGCTGAAGGGCTGGCAGCAAGAACCCCTTCCGACTGCAGCTGGGAGCTGCCATGTGGCTTGGCACACATCAGGCTTACAGAGAAGAAGAAGAAGAAGAAGAAGAAGAAGAAGAAGAAGAAGAAGAAGAAGAAGAAGAAGAAGAAGAAGAAGAAGAAGAAGGAGGAGGAGGAGGAGGAGGAGGAGGAGATTGGAT
>NW_015173123.1:2323974-2344342 GCF_001447785.1 Gekko japonicus | reverse complement strand
GGAGGAGGAGGAGGAGGAGGAGGAGGAGGAGGAGGAGGAGGAGATTGGATGTATACTCTGCCCTTCACTCTCTTGGGGTCTCAGAGCGGTTTACAGACTCCTTTCCCTTCCCCTCCCCACCACAGACACCCTGTGAGGCAGGTGGGGCTGAGAGAGCTCTTGACAGAAGAACTGTCCTTGAGAGAACAGCTCTGACAGTGGAGGAGTGGGGGATCAAACGGGGGGGTTCTCCCAGATTTGAGTCCGCGCACTTAACTCCTGCTGGTTCCCCATCTGCCCTCGAGCTGCTGGCCACGGCTTGTCCCCTCTGTCAGGACGCAGTGGCCTCTTTAGCACCTGCTGGACCCCTCTTTATACTGGCCCAGTGACAATGGCGAGGAAGAACTGCTGCAGCAGCCACCAGAATCCTCTCCTCTGAAGGAAAGTAGAATGACTCACACATGGACCCTGCTGCCGCCGCCACCGCCACCACCAAGAAAACAAACTCACACGCTAAGCATCAGAAACAAGGAAGAGAAGGATGGGTGCCCGTAGCCCCCCTTGGTTCCCCCAAAAATTGAAGGGCCGTCTTATTTCATATGTTCCTGCCCATTAACTGAGACCACAGGGAGGGACCCTCTTGACCATCCAGTCGACCAAAGAAGCTCGTCTGGTGGGTGCATGGGAGGGAGGGAGGGGGGGAGAGGGCCTTGTCGGTGGCAGCCCCACAATTACAGAACCGCCTCCCCAGGGAGGTGTGCCCAGTGGCCCCCTCGCCCTTGATCTTTCAGAGGCAGCTGAAGACATGTTTGTTTATGATGCCATCCGATTAGTTTTCCTGCCTACCAGCAGTTCATTTTTTAAAGTAGTGGTTTAATTAATTAGTCAGTCAGTCAGTTTATCAGTCAGTCAGGCATTTATTACGGCAACAAGCCATAGAATTAATTAATTAAAACATTTATTATTTCCCTTTCTTCCTTACGGAGCTCAAGGCGACATACAAACATAGATAAAACACACAAGAACACACGTTAAAAACAATAAAATCCAAGTTTTAAAATCACAGTTCAGCACTGCTAATAAACTTAACCAAATGCAGTCCTACATAAGACCACCTTCAACTGCCCTTTTTTCCGTATTATTATTTACGCCTCCATGACTTCTTATAAGAAGAAGAAGAGAAGAAGAGATTGGATTTATACCCTGCCCTTCACTACCCAAAGGAGTCTCTGAGCTGCTTACAATCTCCTTTCCCTTCCCCTCCCCATAACAGACACCCTGTGAGGTAGGTGGGGCTGAGAGAGCTCTTCTGAGAACTGCTTCTGAGATAACAGCTCTGAGAGAACTCGTGACTGACCCAAGGTCACACCAGTAGCTGCATGTGGAGAAATGGGGAATCAAACCCAGTTCTCCCAGATCAGAGTCCACACACTTAACCATTACACCAAACTGGCTAAGGTAGGAAGGTGGCTAACTAATGTTTTAAATCAATAAAAGAAATAAAAGTCCTGTGTCATTTAAATACTGTTCTCTTCACATGCAGACACAGGGCACTTCAAACCCTATGCCGACAGTTCCCAAATCTGAGAGCCATCCTCTGCGACAGAAAATTACAAGCAAGTTTGGTGAAACCATTTGGAGCTGTGGAACCAGTGCCCTGCCAGGCAAGTAACCCTGGAAGTGTGACGGTTTATCTTTGGTAAAAAGAACACATCATTCACTCTTGGCAGCCTGCTAGGTGGGAGGCTATTGGCTTCCATCGAGCTACAAGGTCGTTCAACGTTATATTCCTCTGTGTAACGTTGGAGGCGCTCCAGGCTACAAAAGGCTGACAAAAAAGTTCCGCTCAGCACCTGAACTGCTGCTGCCGTGTTGTCAGACAGATGGCCTCCAGAGATACCTGATGCAGAGGGGAGAGAAGGGAATGAGAGCTGAAATTGTTAGAAGTGTGCAAACCTTTCTGTTTTACCAAAAAGGGTCCCATTTGGTGTAGTGGTAGAGCCAGTTTGGTGTAGAGCCAGTTTAGTGTAGTGGTTAAGCGCGCAGACTCTAATCTGGGAGAACTGGGTTTGATTCCCTACTCCTTCACATGCAGCTGCTGGTGTGACCTTGGGTCAGTCATAGGTTCTTTCAGAGCTGCTCTTTCGACAGTTCTCGGAAGAGTCTCTCAGCCCCACCTACCTCACAGGGTGTCTGTTGCAGAGAGAGGAAGGGAAAGGAGATTGGGTAGTGAAGGGCAGGGTATGAATGCAATCTCCTCCTCCTCCTTCTCCTCCATCTTCTCTTCTCTCTTTGAGAGCCAGTTTGGTGTAGTGGTTAAGTGCATGGACTCTAATCTGGGAGATTCCCCACTCCTCCACTTGCAGCTGCTGGATGATCTTGGGCAAGCCATAGTTCTGTCAGAGCTGTTCTCTCAGGAGAAGTCCTCGAGAGAGCTCTCTCAGCCCCACCTACCTCACAGGGTGTCTGTTGTGGGGAGGGGAAGGGAAAAGAGTTTGTAAGCCACTCTGAGAATCCGAGTGAAAATCCAGTCGTCTCCTCCTCCTCTTCTTCTTCCAGTTGAGCCCAGGAGACTGGAGTCCTCAGGGAAGTCTCAACTCAGAATCAGAATCCTCTTGACAATTCCGTTTGGTGCTCTCTCCTCTCAATCCAGCTCCCTTCTCGTGTCTTATTTATTTATTTAAAATTTTGCTATGCTGTCTTTCCACCCAAAGAGGTGGAAATAGGTTTCCCGAGGCAGCAAACATCAAAACTTTTAGGACATTTCAAAACAGAGGAATGTGTTATCAGACTAAGAATGGAAAATCCACGTTCAAATCCTTAACTGGCTATAAGGAAACTCGTTGGGTGACCTTGGGCTAGTCACTGTCTCCCAGCGTAGCTGGCCTGACTGAGTTGTTGTAAGGAGAAGAGCACCACACAAGCTGTCCTGTACTCACTGGAGGGGAAACAGGATAAAACAGATATTCTTGCTGTTCCTACTCGTGCATTGCAGTCTCTTCCCTTTCTGCCACAAAACTTCACCGCATCCAGTAACAACACAGAGGTGGAGATGGGACTGGCATCTTTACCCAAGGCCTAGATTTGTGACATTAACCTACCGTGTTTCCCCGAAAAGAAGACACTGTCTTATATTTATTTTTTCTCAAGAAGACACACTAGGGCTTATACCACAAATGCATAGAAATCCTGCTAGGGCTTATTTTTAGCGTAGGTCTTATTTTTGGGGAAACAGGGTACCTGTCGAATGGACCGGGAGTTCAAGTGGGGAGTTATGGATCCAGTGCAAGGAGAAAGGCTTCCACCCACACACCATAAAAACAGGCACAGTTCACGGTTCAATGAAGGACAGTCTGTTACAGTAGCTCTGTGATCCTGTGAGCAGTGTACTTATCTGTTGCACAGAGGTCTTTGTGCCTGATACGGGCATGCTTGTTGGCACCTGTAGACATTCAGCCCCAGACTGGCACCAGTAATGTTCCTGAATAGAGTCCAGTGGCACCTTGAAGACCAACAAAGTTTAATCCTGGGTATAAAGCTTATACCCAGAATTAAACTCTGTAGGTCTTCAAGGTGCTACTGGACTCAGACTTCGTTCTGTTCCTTCAGACCAGGGGTGGCCACACTTGTTTGACGTAAGAGCCACATAGAATAAATGTCAGATGTTTGAGAGCCACAAGACATGAACAAATATGACACACACATTTTTACTGGGAAATATGCCCATTTGCTTTTTATTAACACTGAGACTGCCAAAAATAATAACAAAAGTGGTAAACGCAGATATTGATAATGGTATTGATTTGTCCAATTATATTTGTTTGCTAATGATATTTAGCTTCCCCAGCCGCCCTCCTGGGAGCCGCAGGATAGGTGTGAAAAAGCCACAGGTGGCTCCTGAGCCACAGCTTGGCCACCCCTGCTGCAGACCAACGCGGCCACCCGCCTGGATCAGTGCTCCTGGAAGTCTGACTTACCCTGCTGACAATGCCCCTCAACTCTCGATTTGATCACCTCGTCTGTTTGCACTAATGATTTGTTTGCAAGTGAAAATGTCTTTCAGAAGCATTTGCGTCTGCATAGCTGGTGGCATTAGTTGTTGTAGGCAGGCGGCAGGCAGCAGCCACAGTGAGTGTGTGTCCTGAACTTCCTGGATTGGGGGTTGGGGAGGCTGGTTCTGATGGAAATGGTAATTTCCTCAACCTTCCAATTTAATTTTGGATGCCACAACCATGACAATTCTCATCAACTTCGGCAGGAAGTCAGGGAAGAGTAATGCACAGGAATGAAGAAAGCCCCGTCCGTTCTTTAAAGAGCCACCCCTCAGGGCAGATTTCTCTCCCTGCTTTGGAAAGAGAATCTTTGTGGCTTGGAAGGTCCCAGCACGGGCAGAGGCCCCTGTGCATTTTGTAAGGGTCCCGTCAATCATTTTTAAGTGTTTGACCAGGATGCTAGCAAATTATTTGAATGATTTCAGTTGTTACTAAGGATTAGAATTTGCCTTGGTTTCCGTTCATATAAAACCCGAGATGAAACAAGGATTTCCCAATTCTGACGGTGGCCCTCCCCAAAGGACAGCTTCCCTGTAACAATTAATTGCACTAGTAGGGGGTGCATTTCAGGCTGATGAATTACATCAGTCTTGAAGCTGAAGAGCTGTAATTCTCAGGAAAAAAATGTACAGATTCAATGACCCCCATGTCATTTTCCTCCCTTCAAAGGCAGTTCCATGATTAGCACCTCGAAAACTGTGATCAGCTGTTGAAGGGGGAAAGTGTCTGCCTGCGGGGGGGGGTTGGGGGGGGTGGGTGCTGGGTGGGGCGGAGGGGGGCACACACGAAGGCAAACATCTGTTTGAAAATCTGAAAGGAAACTAGGCCAGGAAAAGCTGCTGCAGATTGTTTCCTAAAAGGATGATAGGAGCGGCTTTGATATGGATATGTTCTCTGCCTTGCAAAGACAGGACTCTAGAGAAACTCTTTATCAGTGTCAAATTATGACAAATGACATTGGGGGGAAAGTCACCCGGGCTGCAGAACATTGTCGCAGCCGAAACACCTTGGAAATTACACAGGTATTTTTACTGCTCTGCGACTTGGAGGGGGTGGGTTTTTCCCCCTCTCTCTCCATTTCAGCATTAATTAATCAGAGGGAATAAAGGATTGTCGTCTTCTCTATTCACCATTTTTTTCCCTTTTAAAGCTAACAAAAATGAGGGGTGGGGGAAGGAAAGGATTACAAAAAAGAAGTGTCTGGGGGAAGATTACACCCCACTCCTCAGCTTGTACAAAAAGATGTTATTTGCCTCTTTGACAAGACAAATTGCAAAATTTGTGACCCGCTGTCAGGTCTGGCAGGGATGATTTGGCAAATGCAGAAATATAAAATAAGCAGCAATTATTGGGAAGACAATAAAAGTCAGGAGATTTCCCCCCCAACTTTGCTTTTTGCTCCCTCCTCCCCCAAATTCGCAGCTGTGGTTTGAGAATTAATGTAGCACCCAAGTTAAAAGACAGCGGCCTCATTCACATGTGCCACTTAAAGTGCTTTCCAGCTCTTCTCCCTGCCGTTCTTGCGCTGGGATGAAAAACAGAGAAAGGCAGAGCTAAATGGGCCTGCACTGGGCTGCTGAATCGATCGATGGCTGTATGAGGAAGGTTAACTTACAGTCGTTTCAGCATTCCCGTGCTTTTCAATGCTGCTGCGATTTTGGTCTGAGGCATGAACTAGGGTGTCTCCAGTTCCAATCCTAATGTTGGCCATGAACTCACTAGGGAGGTGACTGGGGGCAAAGCCACTTTGCTTCAGCCTCCCAGACAGAATGCAGGGGGAACAAGACATCCCTACTTGACTGGATAAGGTTGTTGAAGGAATGGCAGAAGTTACTTTATGATGATGTTTATATCCTGCCTTCAAACCAAATGTTGGGTCCCAAAGTGGCAATTACAATGTAATGCAAAAATAAATAAATAAATACGATTACCACGGGAGGGAATGTTCTTAGGTAGAGATGGGTCCAGGCATGACGGAATGGCTCTGGCCGAGTGACACATCTTCTCCCCTTGCTGGTCTCCGCAATGTCCCTGCATAGTTGCAGGAGGAGATTCAAAACTGGGTGTGGCGCCAAGCAATAGTGGAGGGGGAGTCTGTGTCTGCAGCTGCCCCACTGAGTGGAAGTGAAGTGCTCTGAGGAGTCAAAAGGGCTCTTATAAAAACTCAGACCATCTTGGCAGCATGAATCTTATGGAGGAAAAGAGATGAAATCTTAAGTTGATCTTTTGCTGGCATGGATGGATGCAAAGTTTTGAGTAACACAGAAAGTGCCATCAGGCAGGACAGACTGGGAGTTAATGGAAGAAGAGGAGGAGGAGGAGGAGGAGGAGACAGGATGTAGTGATTATGGGAGATTTCAACTATCCAGATATTTGCTGAAAATCTAACTCTGCTAAACATGGGGCATCCTGCAGATTCTTGAATAGTCTGGCGGACAACTTCATCTCTCAAAAGGTAGAGGTGGGAACCAGAGGATCTGCTATCCTGGATTTAATCCTAACTAACAGGGAAGAACTGGTTGATGAAGTGAATGTTGTGGGATCCTTGGGGAATAGTGACCATGTCAGCTTGACATAGAGAAGGATGTGAAAACAGGACATAGTAGGACTCGTATCCTGGACTTCAGGAAAGCTGATTTCAAAAAACTCAGAGAAATATTAGGTGGGATCCCATGGCTGGAAATGCTGAGCAGAATGGTCTGCTCAGACTGACAGTGGCTCTCCAGGGTCTCAGGCAGAGGCATGTCATCTACTACCTGATCCTCTTAACTGGAGTTGCCGAGGATTGAGCCTGGGACCTTCTGCCTGCCAACCAGAGGCTCTTCCACTGTGCCACAGCCCCTCCCCAGGGAGTGGGGTGGCAGGCCCTGCTTTTATAAGCTTCAGCCTAGCTCCCCTGACTCTGTGCAGACAGGGGTGTGCTCCTTCAGCCACCAAGTCCTCAGGCACATCTCCAGGTGGGGATGGGACATTGTCAGCACCTGGGGAAATTTTGGAAGAGACATTGCCACTAGCTCTTGTGCAGCCACATGTGTCTGCACACCAGTGGCTTTTCGTGCGATCTGTGTTCTATATATTTCTTTTAAGTTGGTGAATTTGTTCATGTGTGGCATTTATTAATGAGAAGGGGGAAAACCTGGGTGAGCAGAAGCCATTGCCAATGCTTGGTCTGTATGTTGCATTTTGCTCTTTCTCCTTAGGGTTATCTCTGTAGCTAAATCTTGAAAAATAACATTGATTGTAATGCCCTACTGAACCAAGCTGCTCCTTTCTAAGTCCAGTGAAGTCAATGTGCTCAGAAGAGTGTAACTCTGCCTAAGACGGCCCTGTTGATGACGTTGGTGTCCTTATGGAAAGAGCTCTGCTGGGTCAGATCTGTGGTCCGTCTCGTCCAGGATTCTGGCTCACAGTTGCCAACTAGTCATCCTGGAGGGCCGAACAAATGGGCCACAGAGGCCAAGGCCAGGCCTTCCTCTGCCGCTGCTCCTGGCACTGGTATTCAGAAGTTGACCACTTCTGAATGTGGAGGTTCCCTTTGCCACAGAGGGACTTATCAATGGGTCTCTCTAATCCCCCCCCTTTTAAAGCCATCTGTGCTTGTGGTCCTCACTACATCTACTGGAAGAGATGGTTATTTCTTCCTGTGATGCAGGTGGCCGAGATAGTGACTGGCCATAGGCCACTCAACAAGCTTTGTGTGAGTGAGGATTTGAACACAGGACTTAGTACTGCACTATAATCCCTACAGCATGTTGAGCGAGAACCAGGGCTTCCCATCCTTCTTAACACACCACATCATGCGCTGGGGGAGCAGCAGCTGGCCAGAGCAGCCAGATCAAGACTGGTGGTACATGATACAGTATGTAAGGAAGGGTGGGGGGACAGGTGCAGTTATGAAGCCGAGCTGGAGCAAAAACCCAGGGGAGGAAAGCCCTTGTTCTTGTTGCTTTTAACCACTTGCATTTGGGTGATGCATGAGCCCCATTTTCACTCTCTGCTTAGTGTGTTGAAAGATCAATCGTAATGGAATTAAGTGGTCAGAACAAGTGCGTATCTGTTCAGTCTAATGGAAACGCTGATCCACGGGGAGGGGACATTGCTGGCTTCATCGTGCTGATGTCACTCGAGTGCTATATTTAGGGGCTTAATGTACTTCATCAGGCAAACCAAACACACCCCAGCCAAACTTGTTTTTCCAGAAGCATTTGTTTGTGCCGACAGTTTCACGTTCTATGTGCTGATGATGCCTTCACCCATCACATCAGTGGCCCACAGGTTAAGCCACATAAACCAGATCACAATGTGCTAGAACCTGGGAGCAAGCATGCCACGCCAACATATGTAGAGCCAGTGTGATGTAGTGGTTAGTGCCAGACTAGTATCTGAGAGAAGCAGGTTCGAACCCACTCTCAGCCTAACCTACCTCACAGTGCAGTTATTGTGACTGCCTCGACACAGGTCTGTCCTCCTTTCTCTTTTTGCACATTCTTTTCAGTTAGACTTTCTTTTCTTTCCCCAGCATTCTGCCTGGAAATGCTTTAATAAACATTTGAATACATATATTATTTTGCTATTTGATGAGACATTTCGTAAGTATTGGGCTGAATGGACAGTACAGTCGTACACTATTCTCCAAGGTTGGGGAGCCTCTTTGAGATGGGGGGAGATCTAGGCATAAAATATCAATATCTCAGATCAGCTGCTGCACCTTGGCTGTACAACTGATTGGCTTTTGAGCATTCTGGCATCACATTGAGAGCTACGGAAACAACTGTGCATGAAATAATAATTTCATAGGTGGCAAAATCAATAAGGCGGGGAAAAGCGCAGTTGTTTCCATGTCAGAATGTTCTGTTGGGGAGTGGAGGTCTTTGGCTGGAGTATTTTGAGTGATCGTCCCTAAAATCCTGACCAAGTTGGTAAGCGCAATGTTACCTGCTGGCCCCCTGGCATCACTGCCGATCAGATCAGTAGCTCCTTCCTCTCATATTTTGCAGTGGTGTCACTTACCAGTTGTCTGTGTGGAACATTCGAGGAGTGAGCTAAGTCGTATGCTCCAAGGGGAGAGGCAAAAATGGAGCGATCTGATGTGGGTGACCATCCCTTCCTGTATCCGGATATGATGATCAGTTATGACCAGTTCAAGAGGAATATACCCTCGCCATCTACCATCAGCAGGCTAAACAGCCTATAGATTGTTTAATCGCATCTGCCATCCATAGGCTATCTTGGAGTGGTGGAGGAAAAAACCCTCTGATTAGTTTAAAGTGTTTTCCTCCCTGAATACGTAATGTAATTATTCAAAATATTTACAGGAGGGAAGGTGGCATGGTACAGCCCGATCTCATTGGAAGCTAAGCAGGGTCAGTACTTGGAAGGGAGACCACCAAAGAAGACTCTGCAGAGGAAGGCAATAGCAAACCACCTCTTCTTATCACTTGCCTGTCAGGTTCCACAGCCAACAACTGAGTACACGCTTCATGGAAAGGTTATACTTTATTGAAGAGCTACAGATGCATTAACAAAGGCATCTATAGCTCATCAATAAAGTATAACCTTTAGCTCTTCAATAAAGTATAACCTATACAGTTTTCCTCTGTATTTCATTTCAGCCTCCTGAAGCGGGATTCGGGGTCGAGTCCCTGGCGTCCGTTGCAGCCGGTACCCCCTCCTATCATGGTTGAGGGCGAGGAACATTATGAGATCTCTAAGATTCTGGACTCCAATATTAAACATGAAAAACTGTTGTATCTAATTGAATGGATGGACTTTGGTCCCCAGCACCTCGAATGGATGGAAGCAGGGGATATTCGGGCCCCTCGGTTGTTGTGGAAGTTCCATAGCAACTTCCCAGACAAACCGGGAGTTCTCCCGGAATGACCGGGGGACCTCCCGGAATGGTCGGGAGAAGCTAGGTTTTGAGAGGGCAGAATGTCAGCTATGCTGCCATAAGGGTGGGGTGCTAACTTGCCAGGACTGCTGCATTCCTTTTCAACTTCTGTAATGCTTGCTTATCTATGGCCTTGCAGGTGGGGTGTTGTGTCTGGGATTCTAGGGAACCATGGGAGTGGGGCTTTTTCTCCGGTGCGCGGGAATGTGGCTAATTGGCCTAAGGAAGGGGGGGTGCATACGAATACCCTATATCCCATTATGCTTGTAGGGGCGACGTCATTCTTAACAGTGCCTTTGTTAATGCATCTATAGCTCTTCAATAAAGTATAACATTTCCATGAAGTGTGTACTCAGTTGTTGGCTGTGGAACCTGACATTGCCTTGAAAAAGCCCCTTGCTGGGGTCACGAGAAGTTGGCTGAGAGATTTGATGGCACTTTACACACCCACAAGATATTTCTATCTCACTTTATCTCCATAGAATCAAGGTAGTTAACAAAGCAGCAAGAAGTTGTGAACACATAAAAACAATGCAGCGATCTATCAACAAGATTAAAAACGCGACACAAGCGGCAAATGCAACAAGATAAACACAGGAGATACCCACTCATGCAACTTCCTGCATACAGCGAGTGAAGGTATCATCCACACCCCCTCTTGGAAACTGTTCCAAAGGACTGGACCTACCACAGAAAGAAGCCAACAACCTGACAGTTGTCAGACTGACAGTACTGAGAACACAGGAAGAAGAATGTAGCTGGTGTGAGGGAGTATGCTAAGAGACTCAGTTGGGTAAATATCAGGGCTCTAGGCTGTGAAGAGCTTTAACAGTCATAGCTAGCACCTAGAATTGGGCCTACGGAGGCCAGGGCCTTTCCTGGTATTCAGTGTTGTGCCAAGGCACACGTCGCTTCTAGCATGAAACCGGAAGGAACATGACTGTATTGGTGTAACACTCTAGGATCCACCCCAAACCCTCTGATTTACCATAAAGTTTTGGGTGAATCCTGGAGTGTCACCCTGACATGATGACGTCACTTTTGGTTTCATGCCAGAAATGTTATGCCGTGCAGGGCTGAATCCCTCGTTCCTGCCCCCCCCCCAGTTTCTCCTGCTGGGGTGCCAGTGAGGCCCGTCAGCCCAAATTAGGCCTAGAACTGGGTGTAGAATTTGCTAGTTGCTTGGCAATGTCCCCTCTGCCAAAAGTGTCCCTCCATCAGACAGAGGCTGTCATGTATACCTCAGTGCCGCTGCAAAGCACGAGGGCTGATCCTTACGGAGAAGGGAGCTGCAAGGATTAAAGCATTTCAGGCAGAAGTGAGACTCAGCGTTATGCTCATCTTCTCCCACCAACAAGGCAGAAGAATCGCTTAGCGAAATACACAGGGGGGGTATAAGTAGGACTAAAGGGATGAAACTAAAGAAAGGAGCATTTCAGCTTCTAGCCTTGTAGAATTCCTGGTGGTGAGGAGAATCAGGCTGCCAAATAGCCTTCTTAGGGAAGCAGCAAATCTTGGTCTCTCGAGTCCTTTCAAATTGAGGACAGGGTTCTGCCAGGCATCCAGAGAAGAGCCTCAACTGGCATGTAAGACAGGCAGCGGTGCTGTTCATGGCAGGCCCAGGCTGGCTTGGCCTACCAAGAGATTTTGAAGGGTGGATCCAGCGTGGTGGTGGGCAGTGCCCGTCAAGGCACAGCCAATGTACAATGACCCCATCAGGTTTTCAAGGCAAGAGACGAACATTGTCTGCCTCTGCGAAGTGACATTAATATATAGGGACATTGATTTCCCAAGATCAGGGACCAGAAATTCACGAATGTTCCTAACAAATAGCGACAGTCGGAGTGTATAATGGAGCCACCAGCACTTTTGTGTTTTTTGCATAAATGTCTTCCAAGCCTGCCTGTTCTTGTCCAGAATCAGGATTTCCAGCTACAAAAAAGCATTAAGATTGCCAATGCCAGAAGGTCTCAGTCCTGGCCTCACAACGGTGAAGCTCCCTTCTCTCCAAAACGTACCAGCCGTCAGCCTGGAGCCCCTTCATGCAGCAGCCATTTCCAGAGATCAGAGCATACAGCAACCTTGTTCTTTGAGGTGAGGCAGTCACTTTAGTACAAAGCCAGGCAATGGCTGAGTAACTGTGTACTCAACCACAAGCCGTGTTCATGGTGAGGCTGTCTCAAGGCCTGTGAAAAACGGCAGCCTGAGGCAGAAGAAGAAGAAGGAGAGCAGGAGGAGGAGGAGGAGAAGAAGAGGCTTCACTACCTGAAGAAGCCTCAGAAAGGCTTACAATCTCCTCTCTATTTCCCTCCCCACAACAGACACCCTGTGAGCAGTGTTCCCTCTAAACTGAGTTAGTGTGAGCTAGCTCACAGTTTTTTAGCCTCTGGCTCACGCATTTTTGCCTTGGCTCAGGAAAGAGGGCTCCAGAGCAGACTAATTTATGCAGTAGCCAGATTGCCCACTCACACAGTAGAATTTTTGCTCACAAGACTCCACAGCTTAGAGGGAGCATTGCCTGTGAAGTAGGTGGAGCTGAGAGAGCTCTCTCGAGGACTGCTCTTGAGAGAACAACTCTGAAAGAACTTGTGACTGACCCAAGGTCACACCAGCAGCTGGATGTGGAGGAGTGGGGAATCAAACCTGGCTCTCCCAGATTAGAATCCATGCTCCTAACCACTACACCAAACTGGCTCTCTTTGGAATCATCTCTGAATGTTACCTGGATATCTTTGCTTTGGGCTGACTTATCTTTTTAAATCTGACTTTAATGCTGGGGGTGTGGGGCTTTAAGGAAATTGTTTTTGTCTCCCCACTTCCCTGAGCAATACCAAGATTCTAGGGCAACCTTTAAAAAAAATAGTTCTCTTGTGGTAAAAATCAGGGGTGTGGCCAGAAAATCTTGGGTAGTGGGTCATTGGGGAATCTGGTGGGGCAGGGGAGCGG
The DNA here is from genome assembly GCF_001447785.1 of Gekko japonicus. Classification (NCBI taxonomy): domain Eukaryota; kingdom Metazoa; phylum Chordata; class Lepidosauria; order Squamata; family Gekkonidae; genus Gekko; species Gekko japonicus. The sequence continues at coordinate 2,331,475 of NW_015173123.1, read as the reverse complement.
GGAGGGGATAGAGAGAGAGAGAGAGATCCTGTTGGCAGGCAGGTGAAGAAGAGAAGGGTATTTCGTTACCTGCCAGCACAACTCCCACAGCAGGAGTTGTGGGGCGTGGGCCACGAGTGAGGGGGCACTGCCCCTAAACGCCCCACTGTGGCTACGAGCCTGGTAAAAATGTACCTTATAACTCTTCCCGTTCACCAGAACCAGTCCCAGTTTTCAAGCCTCTGCCTTTGGCAAATGGCTCTTCCTTCATGCGCTTTGAGCCTGTCTCGTGGGGATTATTAGTGCCAGTTGCAGGAACTGCCATTCTTCAGGGTTCTGTTCCTTTCTCAGGGTCTCTAGAGGTGAAATCTCAGAGCAGCAGGGAGCAGGTGTGGGAGACAATGTGGAGCAGGACTCAGTGAGCCAGACTAGGGGCTGGGAAGCCCAGGACTGAATCCTTCCTCAGCCATTGAAGTCCGCTGGGTGACCTTGACCGACCACTCTCTGTTCGCCTCACTGACTGGAGTTGTTGGGAGGCTAAAGTGCAGGAGAGAAGGACAATATTGGAAGTTGCTTTGAGTCACCATTGGGGAGAGAAGTGGGGTACAAATGCCTAAATAGATAATCCCTAGAGCCAGATCCCTAGAGCCATACGCACAGCCAGGTGAACCCTCAGACCAGCATCACATGTTGCACTGTAAATACAGCATACAAGGAGGTGGAGGAGAGGCCGTGGCTCAGTGGCAGAGCACCTGCTTGGCCCACAGAAGGTCCCAGGCTCAGCCCCCGGCATTTCCAGTGTAAAGATAGGGCAGCAGGTGATGTGAAAGACCTCTGCTCAGGATGGTGGAGAGCTGTTGCCAACTGGAGCGGACAGTACTGACTATTATGGACCAATGGTCTGATTCAGTATAAGGCAGCTTCATATATTTGTATGAGAGCCGTTGGCAATGAGGAATCATGTATGTGCTGAGGCGTGATGCTTGTTGTGCGTGTTGCAAGCATCTCCATTTTCATTTGTAAAATGCTGGAGAGTATGAAAATATTTTGACCATGGAGGACAAAGCAAACCCCTGCTTTCCCCCAAAGCAAATGGCCTGCCCGCGAAGCCCTGCCACACACATTTCCCTCTTTGCCAGACAACGATAGAACTTCAGTTTTGTCTATTTCCAGGATTAGGACCAAATGGTCTCTCTTCTTCAGCTCCCACATAAACAGGGGCAATGTGACTTTTAGGAAGGAGCCACCAGATATGAAAACCATTGAAGAAACTCTTTGGGTCATTAAACAGAAGCACAGAGATGAGTATAGAGATCTTGAAGCCCCTTGTTCATAATTTTTATTTCTGTTAACCAGTTGGCGGTAACCAGGTAATGTGAACGCCTCTGTCATTGGCTCAGCTAATGCTGAGGTCATAATCGTGCTGCCCTTACCTGGTTCAGGATGATTTAGTAGTCAACGGGACCCTGGCAGCTAGAGATCTTTACCCTTCCTGCTTATTAACAGACACGGAAGTCTTCAGCTGGCAACCTGGGAAGATGCCCGGCTGGTTGAGGAAGGAGTAATGCAGTCTAAAGGAGATGCGTTTCATGTGTTGTCGGAGACTCCGCTCAGTTATGGAACCTTGACTGGTTCCCTTCAGATCACACCCTCCCTCCTCTCGACATTGACTTCTGCTGCACGTATCCAGGATGCCGTGGATTTGGGCAGGCTGCAGCAAGAACTGAAGAACGTTCAGAAGGACCTGGACAGCTTCCAGCAAAAAGCCGTCGAGAACTTGCGGAAAGTGGAAGGCAAGCTCAGTTATTTGATGGATGTGGTGAGTGGCCTGGAGAAGAGAAGCCATGACGTGGAACAACGGCTCATGGCAGAGGAGGACAGAGGCGTCGCTCGGAGTCAAGTTCTCACCTTCCTGCTGGCTAGAGAGAAGGAGCTTCACGAAAAATGTAGGGTTCTGGAAAAAGCGCTTTTCAAGAAAAATGCCTGGCAAAAAGAAAGGCCTAAAAAACACAATGCTCTCTAACGGGGGAGCCCTGAAAACTGCCTGGGACTTGCATAGAGAGGAGACAGAACAGGGCTACCCGGTAGGATTAGTGTCCTAGAATCAGTCTCTAAAAGGGGCCCACAGGAGGGTGAAAGAGGCAAGATTATGACTGATACCATTAATAAAACATAGACACTGGGACCCCCAGCTTCATCAATCTCTGTGCTTTGTAGCACACTAGACTAAAGTTTGGCAACTGACTTTTTTTGGGGGGGGGGGTTGTACTAGCTAATTAGTTATCCACACTCTAAATGTTTAAAAAGGCACAAAAAGATATTCCTCTGAGTGCAGGATGGAGTTGCTTAAACATAAGACAGGGCAAAACATCTGCTTCTTTTAGAATTGCTTTTTTGCGACAGACACAGCCTGCAGCGCTGAAGCAAGCAAAGGAGGGATTCCTGGATCTGGCCCGGAAGTTCATTGGTCAAAATACAACTGGGGAGGAGCAAAAGCCAATGGTTGTGCCCTGTTGCTATTTATCTCTTGATCTATTTATTTATTTATTTAATTTTATTTATACCCCGCCCTCCCCGCATTGCGGGCTCAGGGCGGCTTACAAGAGTATGGCACACAGTGCGATAAAATAACGATAAAACAATATAAAACACTTAATACATGGGCCAAGCCCAAGGATCCCACGTGACTAAAAACCCTCTCTCCCTATTGCACAACCCTTTCATCCCAGGGGAGGTTGCTGTGGCCTCCTGATGTTATTTGCCACATTAGCTTCCGGCGGTGCTGTAGACAGGCCCCATTGGTGGTAGTGGTAGCGGCGGCGGCTCCTATTCAAAAGCCTGGCGGAAGAGCTCCGTCTTGCAGGCCCTGCAGAACTGCAGCAGGTCCCGCAGGGCCCTGATCTCCTCTGGGAGCTCGTTCCACCAGATAGGAGCCGCCACCGAAAAGGACCTGGCCCTGGTGGCCACCAGCCTGGCCTCTTTCGGGCCCGGGATCGCGAGACGGTGTAGTGACCCCGACCGAAGTGCTCTTTGGGATCTATGTGGGGCAAGGCGGTCCCTTAGGTATGCTGGACCCTGGCCATCTGGACCCTGGCTAGCTCTTTTAAAAAAATTGGGCCACCAAATATATATTTGAATGACTATTTTTCTTTGCTGTTTGATAAATGGCATTTCATACATATTTGGTTTAACTAACGCTGTCCCTGAAAATATCTATTTCAATGCATATATTGTATATATTTACTTCTATTGATAGAGACTGGCGTAGTGCATAGCACGCTTTATTAGTACACAACAAGAACAAGCAACAACGGCCAGCAGGCCAACTATATATACACCCTGGGGACACACCCCTGGGTCCCATTGGCGGGTTTGAATCTCCCGCCACGGTCCCATTGGCTCCCCAGTGGAGGGACTAGGATCCTAGTCCCTATTGTTATGCCGGGTTCAAGCTCAGGAGTGTGCGCTGGCCTCTGGTGGCGGTCAGCGGACACAACATCACTCGTATCCCTCTTTTCTTCCCAGTGGGGACCCAAAGTGACTTACGTTCTTCTCTTTGCCATTTTGTCCCCACAACAACACCTTTGTGAAGTGACCCAGCAAGCTTCCATAGCCAAGTGGGGATTTGAACCTGAGTCTTCTGGATCCTAGTCTTACAACCAGTGTTCCCTCTAAGCTGAGTTAGTGTGAGCTAGCTCACAGTTTTTTAGCCTCCGGCTCACACATTTCTGTCTTTGCTCAGGAAGGATGGCTCCAGAGCAAGCTAATTTATGCAGCAGCCAAATCACTGGCTCACAAACTCAATGCCAGTAGCTCACAAAGTAGACTTTTTGCTCACAAGACTCCACAGCTTAGAGGGAGCATTGCTTACAGCCCTAACCACTACAGCACAGATGTCCACAGATGTCCACAGACAGGTGGGGGCGGAGATGAGGGGAGCCGGGAGCCGCTCAGTCAAGTTCACTTCGAAGTGCCATTTGGTGAGTGAACTGGTGAAATGTGGTGAAGAAATTTGGCAGGAGAGAATTTCATGAACACACCCTGACTTGGGACAGCGTTCACTGAAATAACGCCCTGCTCATAACAGGGACTCCCTGTGTGTACTTTGGAATGGCAGTGCGACTCTCCTCTGTGGGGTTGCCAGCTCTGGTTTGGGAAGTTCCTGGAGATTTATGGGTAGAGACTGGGGAGGGTGGGTCTTAGGGAGGGGAGGGACCTCAGTGTGGTTTTGTTGTTGTTGTTGTTGTTCAGTCGCACAGTCAAGTCCGAATCTTCGCGACCCCGTGGACCACATCACGCCAGGCCCTACTGTCTTCCACGGTCCTCCAGAGTTTGCTTAAATTCATGTTCGTTGCTTCAATAACACTGGCCTTCTCCAGTGAGTGCTCCCTTCTCATTTGGTGGCCAAAGTATTTGAGCTTCAGCTTCAGTATCTGTCCAGGGCTATTTTTGGGCAGGAACGCACAGGAACGGAGTTCCAGCTCAGTGTTGGCCACGCCCACTAGAGCCAAAACCTCTGCGTGCCTGGCTACAGAGGGAAGGCCTGGAGAGCAAACCCCCACACACACGCGACTCCAAGGCGGGTGGGCCAGGGGGCCCCTGGAAGGATTGGGGAGGCATTTAAATGCCTCCCCGTGCCTTCCCTGGCCTGTCCAAGGGCCAGCTTGTCGATGATCCCCGCAGCCGCGGGGCGCCCAGGCAAGTCAAGGGAAGGCATGGGGTGTGTGACCTAATACGCTAATGAGTTTCTGCTGTTGGGTGTGGCCTATTATGCTAATGAGTTCCTGCTGGGCTTTTTCTACAAAAAAAGCCCTGGGCCTTCCAGGGAACAGTCAGGGTTGATTTCCTTTAGGATTGACTGATCGGATCTCCTTGCAGTCCGGGGGACTCTCAAGAGTCCTCCAGCACCATAATTCGAAAGGATCTATTCTTTGGCACTCGGCCTTTTTTATGGTCCAAACTCTCGCAGCTGTACAGTACTACTGGGAATACCGTTGCTCTGACCATACGGACTTTTGTTGGCAGGGTGATGTCTCTGCTTTTCATTATGCTGTCTAGGTTTGCCATCACTTTCCTCTCAAGGAGCAGGCGTCTTTTAATTTCATGGGTCCAATGCCATAGAGCCTGCCCTGAAAAGCTGCCTGCCGCTCTCTTTCCTGTCGAAGGGTTCGAAATAAATGCTTCACCAATGCGAATCCCCCCTCCCCATTTTCCTTACTCAATAAAACCGATTCCTCTCTAAGGTTTTTCTCCCTGCCGACTTCACGGTTCTGTCTCTCCTTCCAGCCTCTCCCCCTCCGCAGCCTTCTCCCCCGTAAGTGCGAAAGCTGCTGGAAATCTTATGGCTATCGATTCCCTCTCACAGAACTGTGTCATCGTAAAGGGAGTTCACCCCTTTGACCTTCAGCTCTGCCTTGGCTGATGGCGAAAGCCACACCGGGGAGAGAGAGAGGGAAAGTATTGTAATGGCCTTGTCCTGTGGTAGGACTTTGTGCTAAGGTCATTGAGGCGACATCTGTTTAAATCCAAGGATTTCTGTTCAGGATTTCTGCCCCGGCCTTCTCCTCCTCCTGCTGTTGAACACTGTCTCTCAGGCTGTGGTCACATGGTCATTTTGATCAGGTTTCACCGCAGTTCCCTATCTCATTTAAAAATTGATGAGACGGCCGCATCGGTCTCCCGTATCAAACTGGGCTCACTCTCGCAACCCTCCCGGTTTCCTACCGAATTTTCCAACATCTGGAAATTCAAGTACTTTCCGGATATTTGCGCTGTGAATCCGCAACTTCGCCAATCTGCACAGCCATCTCTCGCTATGATTGTGATTAGATCGTCTGAACTTACTTCTCGTGTTGAATTTCCCCCCCAGCTTTCGCCTTTGTGCGCATGAGCAATCCTGCACTGAATATGCATGAGTGTTCAAGCACACATAAATAGACATTGGTACATCTATATATGTTGTACGTTGATGGTGCATTTTGTTTGCTGTTTGGGGGAGAAAAACACTGCAGATAGTGGGAGCAGTGATTTGGCCATGTGCATATGCGCATGCACAAAGAATTTTTTTTAAAAAAACTCAAGGTGCCTGGAGCAATGCAAGCAGTTTGGGGAGGGATGTGTGATCATCCCAACCCACAAAAAAAAAAATCCCCGATCAAATGTACAGTGGGAACAAATTGCAATAAGCTCGCCGTGTGACCACCCCCTCATTGGGCTTTGGGGGGGGCATGGGTAGACTGCCAGGCATCGGCCTGGGCATTAAACTCCTCACTCTGCTAGGAATCTCGATAGGGTGACTTTGGGCTGATTGCTCCCTTGGCCTTACCCACCTCACAGGGCTGTTGTGAATACAAAACAGAGGGGAGAAAGATTTATACCACCCTGAGGTCCTTGGAGGATTTCTCCCGGAATTACAACTGATCTCCAGGCCACAAAGATCAGTTCTGCTGAAGGAAATGACAGCTTTTGAGGATCCATAGGGTTGCCAGGCTCCAGGAAGTAGCTGGAGATCTCCTGGAATGACAACTGGTAGCCAGGTAGAGGAGGAGAGATTGGATTTATACCCCACCCTTCACTCATAGTCTCAGAGTGGCTTACAAACTCCTTTCCCTTCCCCTCCCCACAACAGACAACCTGTGAGGTAGGTGGGGTTGAGAGAGCTCTCTCGAGGAATTCTCCTGAGAGAACAGCTCTAAGAGAACTTGTGACTGACCCAAGGTCATCCGGCAGCTGCAAGTGGAGGAGTGGGGAATCAAACCCACTTAACCACTGCACCAAACTGGCTCAGGAGATCAGTGCCTTTGGAGAAAACGGCTGTTTTGGAAGGTGGACTCTATGACATACCTAGGGTTGCCAGATCCCTTTGAGACACCAGCAGGGGGATGGGGGCGATGCTCTGGGAGCCGGAAGTGTCACACCCAACATGCTGACGTCACCATAAGTGACAACTCATGCCGTGCCTATGTAACCCGGAAGTGACGTGGGCACGTTGGGGGCGATGCTCAGGTTTTGGGGCAAAACTCTATGGTAAAATTGCCCTCAAACCATAGAGCTTTGCCCAAAAACCAGAGCATCCCCCTGACATCATCGACATGCCTATGCCACTTCCGGGTGACATAGGCATGTCGCTTCACATTGCTGGGGGGGGGGGATTTTCTTCCACTGACCAGTTGGTCAGCTGTGGGCAGGAGCCCGCAAAACCGGGGCATCCTCCACCCCCAACTGGGGACTGGCAACCCTAATTATACCCCGATGAGGTCTCTTCCCTCCCCGAACCCCAGACTCCCCAGACTCCAGGAATTTCACAGTCCCGAGCTGGCAACCTTTGTTCTATGGCGCCACACCCCTGCTGAGCTCCCTCACCAGAACTCGGCCCAAATCTCCAGGGATTTTTCAAACTGGAATTGGCAACCGTATGTAGTACAATCGTCTGCATGAGTTCAGGTGATGGATTGAAACACTGGAATATCCCGTCACATTACGAAAAAACCCTTGGTGGAAACAGAAAACTAGCTCAGCAGGA
>NW_015173123.1:2314679-2323959 GCF_001447785.1 Gekko japonicus | reverse complement strand
CAGGAAGAAAAGCCTCTCTTTGATTGCTGGTTTTCCGTTTGCATTTCCGTTTCTGGGGGTTTTTTTTAAGCATTCCAAAATATGGTCCTCCATGCTGAAGCCACAATTTCAGTGACTCTGCCCATTTTCCTCTGAGCAGTCTCCTTTCCCCTCACTTACACTAGTTGTTTGTGGGCTGCAGAGAGCCCTGGATGGGCCGGAACCGGCCCCTGGGCCGTATGTTTGACACCATTTTTCTACTCCTTGCGGGTCCACGAGAAAAAGGGAGAACACAAAGGGCACAGGGAAAGAAGCTCCCACTTAGACAAAGGCATCTCGTTCATTAAGAAGACAGCACGTACACACTTCTGGAGCCGTGTAGGCTCCCCAGGCATGCTGAGTTACCTTCCTCCAAAAACGACAACCAGAAGTTAGAAATAGATTTGGAAGACTGTCTGATTTGAGCCAAAGTTGCCAATAACCTTTCTTTTCAATGAGAGAATTTGACTGTTCAGAGACATGAGTTTTTGCTGGGCCTCACGCGGGCCGCGTAAGAGAGAGTTCATTGTCGACCCCTAAGAACTTCATGCACAGCTGATCATAGGGGGGGGGGGGGGGAGAGGTTGCCAGAATTATAGTGTCTGAAATGTTGGGAAAAGTCTATTATGCTCTGTGAAGCATGTGATGATCTAAATATATATATATATCTGTTATTTAATGTTCTGTAAGGCTGTAACGTTCTTTCAAATAAGGGCAGCCCTTAATGTAAATGGTGCCATAACCATAGGTCAGTGGCAGAAAACTGGAAGCGCAGGGGACAAGTAGAGACCACAGGTGATGACCCTCACACGCTTTCTCCTTTTAAAAGGAGCCTGGAGTCAGACCTGCTTATAGTCTGGGTGGAAATGATTCTGTTTGGTGCTGGAGCACGGCAGCATCCATAAGTTTGGACCTATGGATGCTGCCACCATTTTAAGTGATTTTAAAACGCCACGAGGGTATCCTGATTGGGCCCACGATGCAGCCCCCCCGCCCCCTGTGGCTGTTGCAGCACTTGAAATGGCCCAGGAGAAACAAGAGCACCCACCGTACTGCGGGTCTAATCAGGATCGGGCCCTTGCAGCATTTTTAAATCGCTTTAAAGTTGGCAGCATCCATGGGTTGGACCGGGGGATGCCAAGACATCTAGTTTTGGGACCGTCCCTTTTGCTATGTCCCCGGGAGAGCACTGCACTCCGCTGAGAGCAATCTGCTGGTGATCCCTGGCCCCAAAGACATCCGGCTGTTGTCGACCGGAGCCGGGGCCTTCTCTGACCTGGTGGAACTCTGCCAACCTCCTTCAGGGCCCTGTGTGGTCTTATGCAATTCCGCAGGGCCTGTAAGGCAGAGATGTTCCGCCAGGCTTTTGGTCGAGGACAGCGACGGTTTCCATCATAGCCTCTTTACTCCTACCCCGCCCGCTTTGGCCTCCTCCTTAACCTGCCCATCAGGTGGAAGAACAGTCCAGAGCAGGTTTCAGATCAAATGAGAAACACCATCGGAAGACTGTGAAACTTTGAGATGAACTGATTGTTGATTTTAAACTGTACTTCTGTACATTAATGTAATGTAAATTGGCCAGAGCCCTGTGTACTCAGGGATGGGGCGATTCAGTAATAATAATAATAATAATAATAATAATAATAATAATAATAATAATAATAATAATAATAATAATAATAATAATACTATTGTCGTGAATTCTATGGCCTGAAGAGACGATGTCGTTGTGCATGGCTTCTCATCTTTTGCACTGGTTGTTCTGCAGTTCTGCTGCTGCCCGGTGTGTGATTATGCAAGGAGGTGTCATGCAGAACACCCGAGTACCAGCCTGTGGGAAGGGGCTGTGACTTGGCACTCAGCACGGACCTTGATGCAAAAAGTGGTCTGACTCTCATAAGGCAGCCTCATTTGTGTTTATGACTCTTGGGAGATCTATTCAGCTACTTTTCTGGCTCTGGAGATTTCAGGAGGAGTTAATCCCCATACTTCCAAGCAGTGGTGTAGCTAGCGCATTTGACACTCGGGGCGGATCATTTTTAACACCCCCCTCCTCTATATGACAAAACTATTTTCAGTAATAATCATGAATTAAAATGAATAATAATAATGTCCAGAAAAGAAATGCAGACAGTGAAATTTTTCTTTTATTGAACTTTGTATATATAATCATGCCAGTAATAAAATAAAATAAATGTTACAATACAAAAGGGGGGAGGGAAATAATGGATTAATACTTTTTAATGACATCCCTACTAAGAGATGGAAAGAGAAGAGTATCCAGATATCCAGTTACCACAATGTCATCATTTATGCCCCAGAACCCATGCCTCCAAAAATTTTAATCAGTGTTTTGAAATATGCCTGGAAGTCCTCTAATTTATTGTTGGAACACGGAGAAAGATTTATGAAAGCAACATATTATTTAACAACAACTAGAGATACAGCAAAGATTCTGGACTTACATTGTACCCAAGTATGAAACACAGTCTGTTCTCTGCTAAAACCCCTAATTTAATTTCGTTTCAAATGTTATAGGAGAAGAGGTGGCTCGCATTAACATGAGAGCAATATTCACTCTAAGCTGAGTTAGTGTGAGCTAGCTCACAGTTTTTTAAGCCTCTGGCTCACACATTTTTGTCTTAGCTCAGGAAGGATGGCTCCAGAACAAACTAATTTATGCAATAGCCAAATCACTCATTCACAACTAGTGTTCCTTCTAAGCTGAGTTAGTTTGAGCTAGCTCACGGTTTTTTAGCCTCTGGCTCACACATTTTTGTTTTTGCTAAGGAAGGATGGCTCCAGAGCAAACTAATTTATGCAATAGCCAAATCACTCATTCACAACTTTAATGCCAGAAGCTCATAAAGTAGACTTTTTGCTCACAAGACTCCACAGCTTAGAGGGGACATTGCATGAGAGTACCATGAAATCTTGAAGAGGGCTGACAAAAGAAAGTGCCCCCCCCGCACTGTTGTGGACAGATTGTTATCAACTTACTTCCCTAAGGTTCCATTCCAGCTAGAATTATTCCCCTTCTCTGCCTTAATATGCAAACTATTAATTTAGAACTTGCAGCATTCAAAGCAGACTGGATACAGGGCTGGCCCGAGGTATTTTGGTGCCCTAGGCAGAGCTAGCTTGTGCCCCCCCCAGGCGAGGTTGCCTTGTGGCACCCCCCCGCATGTGGGCCTGCGCCCCCCATTATGTCACCAATGCGGGCAGGGGTGTAACACACGAGGGAGGGTGGGCACGGCCCACAGCTCCCCCATCCATCACCCGCCTCCCCCCCAACCCTGAGATGAATGCCATGACTTGCTTCCATTGGATCGAAGCGGGGATGCATGAATTCATGACTTCCCTCGAAGCGGCTGGAAAGGCGACAGGCTGCCGTGTGCGGAATGGCACCACCCCACCTCGGGCCCTTGGCGGAGAGGGAGGTCTCCGCCGGTGTCGGTGGCAGCCGCTCCTGTCGTTGGTCTGCAGCGGAGCTCTTTGCCCTGAGCCCAGCAGGACTGGAGCCCCTTTGGGACCCACCAGTTTCAGGGTGAAAGTTGTCGAGATCCCCGAAGGGCGCTCCCACTGGCCTTGAGGGAGTGCCTGGACCTTGAGTGAGGTGAAAGGAAAGTGCCCTGGCTGCCCCGACCGGAGCCTCCTGCTGCCACGTAGCGGGCCAGCAGCCTCCGATGGGAAGGGCGGCGTCAGCCAGCCGCCAAGGGGTGAAGCACCGAGGCTTCAGTGGTGGTGGTGGTGGAGTCATTGTGGGTCTGCCCCGCTGCTGGCCACCTGCACTGTAGGAAGGGGGCACTTCCTCCCTCCCTGCCCACCCCCTCCTGATGGAACGGCGGAGGCAAAGTGAGGTGGCAGTAATGGGCCCCCAGCGGGTGCCTATAAAACCTTGCTGAGGTCGGGCGGGTGGTGGCGGAAGGGGCCTCCCGGCGCCCCCAGGGGAGCTGCGCTGTAGGCCGTGGTCTAGTTGGCCTAACAGGTGAGCCGGCCCTGACTGGATAATGGATTCAGGTGGGTTGCCATGTTGGTCTGAACCTACAGAAGAATTTTTTAGTCCAGTGGCACCTTTAAGACCAACAAAGTTTAACTCTGGGTATAAGCTGCATGCACACAAAAGCTTATACCCAGTATTAAACTTCGTTGGTCTTAAAGGTGCCACTGGACTCAGACTTTTTGCTTCAAACTTGCTACTTTAAAACACCCTTAGGCAGGGCATGCTGAAGACCTTCTAGAAGGGGCACACACATTATATTGCGCTGGGAAGTGAGTGAGGATTCGTTAAGTGTAAAACTAGCATGTGCCTTCTGCATCCCGACTGTCAGGTTCAAGAGCTCGCAAGTCCACACATACTCTTCAGAGAAAAGTTATGCTTTATTAGAATACAAGTCTGTTGCCAAGTGGTACAGGTACATTGTTAGGAATAACGGTTATGGCTGAGGCATCAGTACATATACTCTGATGCTGCAGTTGGCTAAGCAAATGAAATCCAAGCACGCACGTGGGAATTCTCCTGGCGGGATATTACATCATGAATGGGAGACTCTCCTTGCCCCATGAGAGCAGAAATATTCACACCGGCAGTGTAATGCAAGCCCTCCCTCCTCCTCAAGGTTACACAGATAGCAAAGTCTGGCAGAGCCAGTTCGCATGGTCTCATGAGCGCCTCCCGATAGTTACTCATAGCAGTTAAGCAAAGCAAGCAAGCAAGCAATCATGCGCGCATGCGCTACAGTCAGGGATGAACGAAAACAGTGAAAGCATGGCAGCTAGCTGACACCGACACTGCAATTCAGGAGTTTCCAAGGTTTTTTTAATCTTTATTTTCTTCGTGGGTATTGTTTAGTGCATGAGAGGGACTGAGCAGAACTAAACTTCCAAGTAAATGTGTAAAAAATTGGGCTGCTCAGGATACTTATCTGGTTGGGTTTCATCAAGGCTTTTCTCCCCTGATAAACATGCAATGGCTGTTCATTACTGACTATTTTTCTGTCTTATATAAGGGTTTAATATTGATAGCAGTTCTGAGGTGGTGGTGCTGTCCAGGGTGATTTTTTATAGTGTTCAGTTTTAGATTTTTATGGCTCTGCTGGTTGTTGGATTTTGGAATGATTTTATTTATTGTTAAGAACCGTTTTATTATACTGTGAACTGCCTTGTGTGCATTTCTAGAGAGAGGGGGCAGAGAGATATTTAAAATGAATAAATAATGAGTTCAGTGGTGTTTGCTCCCAAATAATTACGTGTAGGGTTAGATTCAGAGAATCATAGAGTAGGAAGGAACCACCAGGGTCATCTAGTCCAACCTCCTGCACAATGCAGGAAATTCACAACTATTTGCCCCCACACACACCCAGTGACCCTGCTCCACAGCCAAAAGATGGCAACAAAACAAACAAAAAACCCCTCCAGGATCTCCAGCCAAACTGGCTCCAAGAAAAATTGCTTCCTGACCCCAAAGTGGCGATCGGAATATCCTTTCTTACACAGAAAGTGCCACGAGAACTAAGCACTGATGCAGCCCTGCCTGCCCTCCCTCTCACGATCTGCCTCTGTTCACCGAAGCAGCATTGCTGCTGAGTTCTGTTCACAGTAAATCGATGTACCATTAAAATGAAAAAGCGGAGGTACAAAGTCTGTTATTCCCCGCTATTAAATTGTGCCTTCGCCAAGCATACAGTGATATGAAGCCTCCTTCCTCAGACTTTACTACTGCATGCAAGTGTCCTTAATACTTCCACACACACACCCCTGCATGGGACTGGGTGCACACGAAATGTTCCAGTGGCAGAACGGGAGAAACCCTACCTGGCCCCTCCACAGCAGCCAGACGCTCTCCGCCCAGAGGGACTCCGCCTCCCAGCTTTCCCCGGGCTCCTGGGGGGGGGGGAGGCAGTGTTCCCTCTAAGCTGAGTTAGTGTGAGCTAGTGCACAGATTTTTAGCCTCCGGCTCACACATTTTTCTCTTGGCTCAGGAAGGAGGGCTCCAGAGCAAACTAATTGATGCAGTAGCCAAATGGCTGGCTCACAACTTTAATGCCAGTCGCTCACAAAGTAGAATATTTGCTCACAAGACTCCACAGCTTAGAGGAAGCTGGAGGGGGTGCAGCGCCAGAGGAGGGGGTGGCAATGGCAAGGGTTGGCTAGCGTGCTTGGTGGCTGGTGAGTGGCAGGCGGTGCTTCCGTGGGGCCAGGGCCGGCACTCACTGCCAGGCTCATCCTGCCTCCAGAACGGCCGAGGGCTCCTCTGAAGCCTGTGGGAAGTTGGCGAGCGACGAAGGGACAGAGGCGACGGACATTGGTGGGCCTCTGCTTCCCAGAAGACCTTTCAGGGCCAGAGACTTTTAAAAGCCAGGATGGCTTGAGTCCAGATTCCCGGGCCTGCATCGGGTTACGAGATGCCCTCTCTTTGGCCCAATCTGCATCTAGCATTTGCTCCGCATTCTTACCAAACTCACGCTGGAACAGAAATTCCCCTCTACATTGCATGCTGCTTTCACTTTGATTGATTGTCGGATTTTATGGCAGTGTCCAGACTGCATGCCACTTTCACTTCCTTGGATCTCTCGGTTTTATGGTAGCCGTCTGCATAGATTTATGGCCATTTGATGGCCGTTCAGGGGTGACTATGCAGTCAGTACAGCATTGGTACTTGAATGTGGTTTTGAGCTGTGTCTTTTTCTGTTCCAGTGTGGGTTTCGTAAAACAGCGGAGCGAATGCTGGATGCAGACTGGGCCATTGTGGAGGACTTGGCCTCTTTTTCGCTGTCTGTCCTCTTTGGGGCTCTTTTCCCCAAAAATGGATGAAAGTGTCCCCTGGGCCTGTTTCTCCCTCTAGTCCTCCAGTGGAGGCCGGCTTCAGCCTACAGGAGGGGGATTTAAAATGGGATTTGTCATAGAAGTAATCAGTTGCTTGAAGTAGTCAGTTGGGAGATGCGTATTTCTCAGCCAAGAGTCAAAGAGAGAAAGAACCAATTTATTTATTCCTCCGATCCCTCATTTGCTTTTCGTTCTTGCACTACTGCGAGACTCCAGGGAGTCTTGGCTGCCATCTTAGGCTTGGGCCTCCTTGGAGCATGGCCACTGCTTGCTCCTTTACACATTCTGCACAGAGGCTCAGAAGCATTTGCTTGCTTGGACAGCCCCAGAGGATAGTTAATGCAGCTGCTTGTTTGGTGAACTGGGGAGAGGATGGGTGGGATTAGTCAGTGTGGGCACGGAAGAGGGGCTATGTCCCAGAGCATACAAGGAAATGTACTGATGCGCTGAAGAGGCATATAGACAAAATGTACGTGTAACAAAGTTTGAGTCAAGTGGCACCTTTAAGGCCACCAAAGTTTTATTCCTGGAATAAACTTTCGTGTTAGCGCACACACTGGTGGACAACAGAACCCCCATGGCTTAATAGGGATATCAGTTTAACTCACTACACATGCCAATGGCATTCAGTTCTCCATCTGTTTGTCAACTCTTTTATTATGCTGTATGCTAATTTGCGGCTATTCACAGAGGTCTCACCAATTTAACTTCATCCATTCTTAGCTCTCCTTGGCCCTTCCTGGCAACATCTGCCTCACTATATGTGAGCAACTATATGTAATGTTTGGTGAATTCTATTTCAATGTATCTGAAGACGTTTATAACCAGAATAAAACTTTGTTGGTCTTAAAGGTGCCACTCAAACTTTGTTACACGTACATTTTGTCTGTATGCCTACATAGCGCATCAGTATATGTTCCTTGTATGCTCTTGGACATAGCCTCTCTTCCATGCCCACACTGACTTAATCCTGAACATTGTTACACCCTTCTGAGCCCTCTGAAGTCAGTGGGCATAGAAGACTGTGTTGTAAAATAGCCAAAAGTATTTAAATTACTCAGAGTATCAATGGATCTTGCTCTATTGGAAAGAAGGGATTTCTTTGCGTTTAAAAACCTTTATTTCTAAGGGTAAAAGGTATTCAGGAAACCTACAAAATAACAAACTCCTAAGAGCTGCATTTTCTAAGCTGTTTACAGTTC
This sequence comes from Gekko japonicus, assembly GCF_001447785.1. Taxonomy (NCBI): domain Eukaryota; kingdom Metazoa; phylum Chordata; class Lepidosauria; order Squamata; family Gekkonidae; genus Gekko; species Gekko japonicus. The sequence goes on along the minus strand of NW_015173123.1, from coordinate 2,315,914 downwards.
AAATCATGGTTACAGCTACACACAGATAATGGAGAATTTGTCCTTCTTCTAGACCCCTAGAAAGGAAGTCACCTGAAACAAACAACCAATCTGTATCACTTTTCCCGGGCTAATTCCCCATTGGCTCTGTGCCAGGTTTCCCTTCCAGGTCAGTCTAAACAATAGCAATACTAGGTAAACAAGTTAACCCTATAATGACTGGATTGTCAGACCTTGTAAACACATACATTTCCAACACCCCTTCTAACATGTAAGTCATACATACACATACAAAACATTATTCATTATTCACTTCAACATTTGTACCAATCACATTCAACATTTTACGTAGACGTTCGAACTTCTCTTTGGTCAGTGGCTTAGTCAGAATATCAGCCACCATTTACCCTGTACGACAATGTTCAATATCTATCAGCTTCTTCTGGTACAAATCTTCCACTAAAGCACACTTAATACCAATTGATCTACTTCTCACTATGGTGCTTTCTTCCTTACATATAGTAATACAAGCCTGATTATCCTCAAACATAAGTATAGGTACAGGTTCTCTTATTCCAAAGTCCTTTAACATATGAAAAAATCCATTCAAGTCTACTACAGGCACTTGCTGCTGAAACACACTCAGCTTCCGCTGTAGACTGTGCCACAACAGTTTGCTTTCTACTAGTCCAGTCTATTAGTCCATCTCTGTAGAAAAATAGATATCCACTTGTAGACTTATAATTGTCCGATTCTTCTCCCCAGTTGGCGTCCATATATACGACTAGTCTGGGCCCTTTAGATGGTGCAATTTTCAGTTGTAAGTCCATTGTTCCTTTCAGGTACCGCGCCAGTTTCTTTACTGCATTCCAATCATGATGATTAGGCAAACTCACTTTCCTGCATAAGATGCCAACTGCCGCTGTGATATCTGGCCTCGTGGTTTTGCTCAGTTTGGTGTAGTGGTTAAGTGTGCGGACTCTAATCTGGGAGAACCGGGTTCGATTCCCCACTCCTCCACTTGCATCTGCTGGATGACCTTGGGCAAGCCATAGTTCTGATAAGAGCTGTCCTTGAAAAATAGCAGTTTCTGTCAGAGCTCTCTCAGAGGGGAAGGGAAAGGAGTTTGTAAGCCACTCTGAGACTCCCTTGGGTAGTGACGGGGTATAAATCCAATCTCTTCTTCTTCTTCTTCTGCTCAGGTAGAGAAGTTTTCCAACTGCTTCTCTCTATTCTCCAATGTCTCTGAGTGGTTT
>NW_015173123.1:2303612-2314197 GCF_001447785.1 Gekko japonicus | reverse complement strand
AACAGTTCCATCTTCTTTATGCTTTATTTTGAAAACCCATTTGCATCCAACAGGCTTTCTGCCATGAGGTAGCTTAGTAAGAGTCCATGCTTCCTTCTCGTATATGGATAGTATTTCTTGTTCCATTGCTGTAATCCATTTGTCTTTTTCACTCGTAGGTAGGTTGCATACTTCCTTCCAGTTCTTGGGTTCCTTTGCGGATTGCACAGTTTCACAAAATCCATATTTCTTTGGTGGTTGCCCTTTAGTGCTCCTTTCTGACCGTCTCACACTGGTTGTGGGTTCTGCTGCCTCCTCTGGTGTGGTTCCCGCTTCCCCTTCTGTTCTGGTAGTTTCCTCAGAAGGTAGACCTGCCGGTTCCCCGGTGATCACTACAGGTAACCATGCCACCAACTCTTCAGGTGCAGTCCCAGACGTCTGTGGATCAGTTGCACTGGAAACACTTGGCAAATCACGCTCATCAACAAATACAACATTGTGTTCCTTAACTGTGCGGTTTTGGCGATTGTATATCCTGTATCCTTTTCCACCAACAGGCTTTTGTTGTTGTTGTTGTTCAGTCGCACAGTTGAGTCCGACTCTTCGCGACCCCATGGACCAGATCCCGCCAGGCCCTCCTGTCTTCCACCGTCCTCTGAAGTTTGCTCAACTTCATGTTTGTTGCATCTATGACACTGTCTAACCATCTCATCCTTTGCCGTCCCCGTCTTCTTTGACCTTCAATTTTTCCCAGCATAAGGGTCTTCTCCAGTGAGTGCTCCCTTCTCATTTGGTGGCCAAAGCATTTGAGCTTCAGTTTCATTATCTGGCCTTCCAGGGAACAGTCAGGGTTGATTTCTTTGAGGATTGACTGATTTGTTCTTCTTGCAGTCCAAGGGACTCTCAAGAGTCTTCTCCAGCACCATAGTTCAAAAGAATCTATTCTTTGGCGCTCGGCCTTCCTTATAGTCCAACTCTCGCAGCCATACATGACTACTTGGAATACCATTGCTTTGACCATGCGGACTTTTGTTGGCAGGGTGATGTCTCTACTTTTTATCATGCTGTTTAGGTTCGCCATCGCTTTCCTCCTGCTCTGGCTGTAGAAGATTCAGCTTCACTCATCTTTTGGTTGTAGCAGGCACACTGCAGGGACTTACAGGGTTAATTCCTTTCCTCAGGCTGTGCAGCTGGGAGCGGGAGACTTGAAAGCAATCAGCTTCGCTTTCCTCTTTCCTATGTCGGGGCTCTGAAGCGCGCATAGAAAAAAAATTCAAAAAGCTTTCTCTCAGCTGCTCTCCAAAGTGCAGGCTAGCATAAAGTGGGATTCCTCTAATCAGTGAGAATTAAAGTGCTACCACCTTTTCTGGCTGCAGCTTTGTTTGGCAAAGAGCAGGAAAACTTTGTAGAAAAATTGTTCCCTTTTAAAATATGCCTCTACCTGCCAGCTCAGCTCTCTCTCTCTCTCTCTTGATCCAATGAACATCTCAAAAAAAGAAATAGTCAAATGCTAACATTTAACCGCACTCTGCTACAACAAATGGTAGCAGAGGTTGATGGATCGAAACCATCCTCTACTACCAGTTGTTGTAAAATAGTCAAAAGTATTTAAATTACTCAGAGTATCAATGGTTCTTGCTCTATTGGAAAGAAAAGATTTTTTTGCATTTAAAAACCTTTATTTCTAAGGGTAAAAGGTATACAGGAAACCTACAAAATAACAAACTCCTAAGAGCTACATTTTCTAAGCTGCTTACAGTTCAAATCATGGTTACACACTACACAGAAATAATGGAGAATCTGTCCTTCTTCTCTACCCCTAGAAAGGAAGTCACCTGAAACAAATAACCAATCTGTATCACAATGTAAGTTACTTTTCCCGGGCTAATTCCCCATTGGCTCTGTTCCAGGTTTCCCTTCCAGGTCAGTCTAAACAATAGCAATACTAGGTAAACAGGTTAGGCATTTCCCAACCTGGGAGCGGTGGTGCAAGCAGTGAATGCCTGCAGTATTCCATCTGACCGAACAGCTTCGGCGGTTCGAGTTCCACCGCGGCCGGGGTGAGCTCCCGGTCCTAGTCCCAGCTCCCGCCCACCCAGCGGTTCGAAAGCCTTAAGCAATTAGATAAAATGGGTACCTACTCACTAGGAGTGGGGGGGCACCCTTCTCTCCCTTGGCTGAAGTTCTACGGTGGCGGCGGTGACAATGGCAGGCTGGCGAGCGGGCTGTGAGGAAGATGGCGGAGACAGCAGCGAGGCAGCAAGCAGGAGCTATCGGCCCCGGAGGACGGTGCGGCAGTGACGTGATGCAAAGGCCGGCTGACTGGAGGGGTGTTGAGGCGCGGCAAGATCGTGTGCTGCCGTAACCGGGAGGTGTCACTGCTGAAAAGATGGAAAGATCTGTGCCTGCGCCAGAAAGACCTGAAGACCTGTCAGTAACATCGCCAGCACCAACAAAAGAATCCGCCGGGGGGGAAAGCTAAGAAGAAAAGATCCTGCCTAAATAAGGGGGGTACCTGGGTAAGGAATTCACCTCCCCTGTCTATGTGCCCCTAGGTTAGATAATTGTATAAACTATGTAAACCGCTCCGAGTCTACGAAAAAAGAAGCGGTATAGAAATCTAATATGTATGTATGTATGTATGACTGGATTGTCAGACCTTGTAAACACATGCATTTCCAACAGACTGTACGTCTACTTAGGACAGCACTGTTGGTAAAAATTGTGTGTGTGTCCCCCCCAGGATAACAGAAGTATGAGTACTAGGATGAGTCACTTAAATATCATACTAAACATATTTCTTCTCATGTCTACCTTGTAGAACCAGGGAGGGGATGGGCAAGGGGGTCTTAGAGCGGCTGAGAGAGGGACGCTGAATTCCCTTCCCTCCTTGTTGGCCTTAATTCAGTTTATAGCTTATATTTTTACTCTGCTTTTCAACAATAGTGGAAATGGTTCCCAAACCAAATTACAATAACAAAAAGCTTCTATTTGATCCTTTTAACTGGAGATGCTGGGGATTGCACTTGTGACATTCCGCATGCCGAGCAGATGCTCTGCCACCTCTCCCTCCTCACCCCTCCCCAGCCTGGGCTCAGTCCTGATGGAATGCTTCTTCTTATCCCTCTGGATTCACTAGTGCTCTATCCCTGCATTCCTTGCCTCCCCCTGCTCCATTCCTCCAAACCCATGTGTCTGTTCCCAGGTCATTTCCGTTACTGGAGTTAGTAAGGGAGAAAGGTGGCTGGAGAAATTGATTATGGGGAGAAAAGGTGTGATGTTATTGTTAAAGGAAGACAATTCTCTCCCCCCCCCACTGCCACCAGCAAATGATGTGTGACATTTGTCTCCATAATCCTAGTTGAAACTCTGCCACTTTGAGTGGAGACTATTGTTAATGGATTCTGTTCTATGTTTGGGATATCCCTGCAGAGGAAAGATTAGCACTGGGGCAGACAGGCCGGAGACTACCAAATAAATCAGCCTTAGCAACAACCCATGACACAGTTTCCAGGACTGGGCCCCAGTGCTGAAAACCTGTTTCTGGGATTATGCAATTTTTGTTTTGTTGTTGTGTGTGTTTTTTGTAGAACATTGTTAGCTATTAATAATTGATAATGATGGTTAGAAATTTCATTTCATCTTCCACAACACCTTGAGGTTTTGCCATATCTTTCTTGTTCTTTGATCAATATTTGATAGGTCACTTAAACATTTTTAATTGGTCCAATAAATAAAACCAAGCCAGCACATTTCATGGCCCAGCTGGGATCTGAGCTCTGCTTTCTGACATTCAGAGTGGTCCCCAGAGCCTCCTGTGATTCAGTCCACACAGGAGGCCTAAACAAGCCCTACAATGTAGTCAGAAGCCTGTGAGTGACTGTAGCATTGCCTGCAGCTCCCGATGGAAGAGTCCTCATGCAGCTCTCTCTCAGCTGCTGGTTTGTGGGCTTGCTTATCCTGCAGTACTTGGGAAGTAGAAGGAAGTCCTAGCATTTTGCTGCCAACTTCGTTCGTGTCTCTTGGTTCTACAAAGAGAGTAGAAAAGTGAGCAACTGCGTTGGCTGTCACTGTAATTGGAAATGGAATAGAAGAAGCCTCTGCAAAGATGTCTGGCTGTAGTAGCAGTCCAGTTACCTTTATTGGCATGTAACCCTTGCAAACCCATATACAAAAAAAACAAACACCAACAGCCACAGCATAGAATAATATCTGCAAAATACAGAAACAAGGAATTACCAAGTAAGTATACCCATCAATTAAAGAAAGGGCGAATAGAAATGGCACCAAAAAGAAATTTAGCAACAGTTTCCGTTATCTCAAAGTTTGGATTATCAAGAAGAATAAGGATCTTTAAGCAGTCAGGATATTCTTCTAGTTGAGCCAAAGTAAAATTTAGACATTTCAGTCGTAGCGCCTGGTAGAAGGGGCACTGAGACAAGACATGAGAAATCGTTTCGATATTATCATTTGTGCATGGGCAACATCTGTCAGAAAAGGGCACACCCTGAAAGCGGCCAGAACAAAGTAGATTGGCTCTTATAATTGAAAAAGCCTCAGATTCGGAAGTAAGGAGTAAGGAATCTAAGGTGCTGTCTGTAGTAGTTCTCTGATCCCATAACCACTACAGTCACTCGGACATGTACGAACCTATTTTCTCACACACCTATGCAAGATATTTGCACTCTAAAAAGAAAAGTGCTGTCAGTTTTTGTAAAGATTTCTGGCCCTGTCGTGTGTGCATAAAGTGCTGTCGAGTTGCAGCTGACTTTTGGCTATACCGCAGGGTTTTCAAGGCAAGTGATCAAGCAGCGGTGGTTTGCCACTGCCTTCCTCTGCAGAGTCTTCCTTGGTGGTCTTCCTTCCATGTACCGACTCTGCTTAGCTTCTGAGATCTGACGAGATTGGGCTGTATACCGTGCCACTTTCCTCCCCTGGCCCAGTTACCTAAGAGCAAATACTTAGTTACCACAGGCATTGTTTTGAAGCTTGGCACAAAATCTATTGAACTCCTGCAATCTAGTGCCCCCCCCCTGCAATTTGGCAGTCATCCCTTCTGATTGCACGTGCGCTCCTTTCCCAGTTCAACAGATTCTTTTCTGAATGTGATGCATGTATGCTAAACACACTGTTGTAAGGCTTCTCTAGGGCTAATCAATATTTAATGTGGAATTTACAAAGATTGACTTGGGGATGCATTTAAAATTGGAGCATTAGCCGCAGGTGGCAATTTCCAAGACACAGCCGAAGTGGTTTGATTATTTAGCGAGCTGGCATTTTGCAAATTTTGAATAATATGCAGGGCTACGGGGCTTGCCACGGCGGGCTCGCTTCCTAAATGTGTTGACTTTTCCAGTTGTTTGTGTTTTTGTTGGTTCTGGTTTTAAACAGAGATGGGTGATTAATTATTTAGCTGCCGTGGACGATTTGCCTTCCTGATTCCCTGCTGCTTGATCTTACTTTATTTTTTAACTGGATGTCAGGGTGGCGACCAGTTTGTGCAGGTAAGGGGATGGGGCATAACATGTATTGGAAGGGTGGGATCCATACTTTATGATTTGGCTGTTGGTGGGCATTACACCCTAGTAGGCGTTCCTTAGAACTTGCAGAAGACCGCTAGGGGAGACCCCATCAACATGCAAAACCAGCCAAAATATAGATTCAGGTGGGTTGCCGTGTTGGTCTAAAGCAACAGAACAAAGTTTGAGTCCAGTGGCACCTTTGAGACCAGCAAGGTTTAATTCTGGGTCTAAGCTTTCGTGTGTACGCATGAAATACAGCTAAAATACAGAACTTACATAAAATACACAGTTACAGTCAGGGATGTATGTATTCTCCCAATTAAAGTGACACCTCCAAACTATTGAAAGTATTACTTAATCACTCTTCTCGTTTTGGAGATTTCAGCAGCAATTGCCCGCCTACTTCCAGCATACTTTCTCAAGAAGCGCTAGAAACTCGATTTATGTAAAAAGGAGAAAAGAATAAAGATTGATATAAGCCTCAGTATATTGCATTGTAATTGCACTGTGAGCATAGCTTTACCCTGTTTACCATCAATGCCTCATTCTTCCCCACACTTGATAGCCTCCCCACCAAGTCAAATATTAGACTGGGCTCTCCTTTGGGGAGGAGCCTGTAAAACATCAACCCATGTTGGTGACACTGAAGAAATAATTTTCTCAGTCCACTCAGTTTTGCATTCTGCATTTTTTCTTTTCTGTAACCATTTGCAACTGAAGAAAGGGATCAGCCAGGAAAAATGAAACATACCGAGCACAAGTGAGCATTGCAGGGAACACTCAAAACAAATGGATCGCCACAGCCCAGGATTGTACCATTCTGAGCTGTGCTATTAACCCTTTTCTAAATTATATTGTATGTTAACTTCCTTCTGTTTGCTGTTTCCTGCATCTAGTTTATGTGTTGAGGGATAGAAGGAATGTCCAAGTTGATTTGCCTCAGCTCGAACACTGAGAAAATCCGGAGAGGCAGACAAATGCGGAAAGGACCTAAGTCCACAGCAAAACAGCATCCAAATAACCCGGGGTAAGAGGAGGCTGAAACCGGGCTGACCACTAAAGGGAGGTAATGCAATGCAGAATGAGGGGGGGGGGAGGAACCCGGAATAAAAAGAAGGCTGAACTTTATTTTAGTGCAGAATTGCTTGGAGGACACAGATTAGAAGGAGAGTGCAGAAAGGGCCCTGAGCGAAGTCTCTTCCAGTGTTAAAGCCAGTGTGGTAACCCCAGCTGATGAGTTCGTCTTGGGAAACCCGGGTTCAAATGCTTATTCAGCCATGGTGCTCACTGAATGACCTTGTCCCAGTCACACACTCTTAGTCCAATTTTCCCCCCAGGGGCATTGCAAGGACAGGAGCTCTGAGCTTCTCTGACGGATGGAAATGTGGGTCTCTAGAGACTGTCCTGACTTGGATAGCCCAGGCCAGCCCAGTCTCGCCTGATCTCAGAAGCTCAGCAGGGTCAGCCCTGGTCAGTACTTGGATGGGAGGCCAGTAAGGAAGTCCAGGGTGGCCACGCAGAGGCAGCCAAGGGCGAACCACTTGTGAACGTCTCTTGCCTTAAAGACCCTACAGGGTGACCATAAGTTGTCTGTGAATTGATGGCACTTCCCACCAGCAATATTGTTCATACCCTGACCTGGATGGCCGCGGCTACCCAGATCTCGTAACATGGCCCCTGGGTCAATATTCCGGTGGGGAACCAATAAGGAAACTCAGGGTTGCTGCATACCTCTGTTCTTCTCTGCCGCTAGCTTAATCTTATCAGGTCTCGGGTGCTAAGTACGGTCGGGCCTGGTGAGTATTTGGATGGGAGCCCCGGATGGCTACACAGAGGCAGGCAAGGGCAGGCCACCTCTGAACATCTCTGGCCCTGAAAACCCTCCAGGGCTGCTACAACTCAGCTGCAACTTGACGGCACTTTCCAAGACTGCGATGGCTCATCCCTTGACCTGGAGGGCCCCGGCCAGCCCGGTCCCATCCGATCTCGGGAGCGAAGCAGGGTCGGCCCCCTGGCTCGTATTTGGATGGGACACGACCGAGGAAGCCCAGGGTTGCCATGCAGGTGGCAATCGTAAGCCACCTCTCTTCGTCTCTTGCCTTGAAAACCCGGCCGAGCTGCCATCATTTTGGCCACAACTCAATGGCATTTCCCACCCCCATCTAGAGAGTGTCTCTGGCCCTACCCGGAAATGTTGCTGCCTCCCTTACTGAGGAAGTCTAGTGACAGCCACGTGATTGAAGTTTGTCGGTAGATCCTACAACTGTGTGTGCAGAAAGAGCTTGCAGAGCCAGCCAGGTCTTTCACCCTCGCACCGTGCAGCTCAAAGGACTTCCGTGAGTAAAATGCAGTGTGGCCGATGGCTTGCAGAAGGGAGGGAGGGAGGGAAACTGGGCAAAATCATCCCGGTTTCCTTTTCACAGGCTTGCCCAAGAACCACCAGAGGGACTGTACAGCAAGATTTCCTCTGGGCCCCTCCTTCGCAACCTCAGCAGGTAAGAGAAATTACATGACTTGCTCGGCCCCTTGACGGATGAGGACCCCTGGAACTCCTGCCACCAGGGACTCATGCTCGGCAGCTGGGTTGCCAACCTCCAGGTAGGGCCTGGAGATATCCGAGAATTACAGTTGGTCTCCAGACATCAGTTCCCCTGGAGAAAATGGCTGCTTTGCAGGGTGGACTGTGTGGCATTATACCCTGCCAAGGACCTTCCCCTCCCCAAACCTCACCCTCCCCAGGCTCCACCCCCAAATTTCCAGAAATTTCCCAGCCTGGAGTTGGCAACCCTGCTTGGCAGCCCTGCCCTCTTGCAAAGGTTACTCTGCTCCGCTGCCAGAAGGAGGGAGAGGTAAGTTCCCTCCGTTTCCGTCCACATCACAGCCCCACCCTGCGCAGCTGCGCATTCCGTTGATGAGAGTCCCCTGTCCCTAAGTGGGTTTTTGGGGTGTGCAGGCAACTGTTGTGGGAAGGCAAAAGCAGAAAAGATGCGCTTCTGTAAGCTCCGTCTGTTCACCCTGCCAATTCCTCCCACAGTTTCCGAATTGGTGTGAAGCCTGCTGTATTCCCAGGGAGTGTTTTCTCATTCTTCTGCTGCCTGCTGGTCTGTGTGGCACTTTGCAGCACACCTTGAACGTGGAGGCTGTGCTGAGTCCCCTCCCCACACACACACACACCGCCTTCCTTCTCCTCCATATTTCTTGCCACTGAACATCGGAGGTTGTTAGGAGACATCCAGAGGTGCATACGCAAACTCTCCAATTGCTGTTTTTATCTTGTCTTACGACCACGGAGTGGTACATTAACGAGACCTGACAGCTTTGAAATAGCTAATTCAAGTCCATTCAGATGCGATTCTGCCGATCATAGCGGCAGCTGAGCCATGAGGGAAATGCCCCCCCCCCCAATCTGGAGATGGAGCCCTTTATCCAGAAATGCAGCTGATCATATCAAGCGACACCCAGAAAGTAGGGTTTTTTACCATCCTCTGAGGGCTGGATTCTGTGCTGTTTGTGGTGTGTTCTCCGGAGGGACTGTTGACAGACGTCAACTGCTGGTCCCCGCAGAGAACTTCCTCTAAAAGTGCCACGGGGCCCCAATTCTGGCTGGACCATGGCACAGGGGTGGAGAGGCAGAAGTCCTTACACCCATGGAAATGCTTGTCTGGATCCAAGCTAAAGGTCACGTTTTCACTTTGCACAACCAAACGGTACCTCTTGTAAAATATTGTTGCCATGCAGCCACTTCAGATGGAATTACTAAAGACTCTTAAATATGACTGCCTTGCTGAACTGTGAAAAGAATGTGTTGGGGCAATGGACAGGACTGTAGCTCAAAAGCCCTGATACTGGACTAAAGGGATGTGCTCTGGCCAAGGGGAGCCTTGTGTCTAAGCAGCATGCCAAGTCAGTTGTGGATCCCTGGGCTACAGAGGCCTCCTGCCCTTGCAGCTTTGCAATCATGTCAGTGCTGGGATGCAGACCAGCAGCCCTGACCTCCACACATGCAGAAACAGCAGCACTTCACAGATGGAAGCCACGCTCTGCAAAAAGGACAAGATGTTCCTGCACAGACGCCACGAGAAACTCCCTTCTCCATCACGCAGGCATTTCCCCTCCCCCCAGCACGTTATTAACATCACCAGAAGAAACACCAGAAGAATCACCAGAAGAAACCTCTCCAACCTAAGACAAAAGGATGTGCCTTGATGACAACAATAGTGAGCCATCAAGCCTTCCTGCTGTCCATCACGATAACGCAGCTGTCAAACATCTAGTCGTTCATCCAAAGTTCCAGGCCTGAAACTTTTTTTATATATATAAAGGTTTTATTGACTCTCCTAAAAAGGAGAGGTATTTCGCTTAAAAGAGAAAAATTGGGAGGGTATATAGTGGGAGAAAGAGAAAGCTGAGTGATATATTAACTGGTAAATTAAACTGTTAGTAGTGTCCAATCATTCTTCTTAGGCTTCTTCTGTGAGCAGTCAAACTTCTTTTTTCAGTCCGGTTTTAGGTATTATCTTTGTTAGTATGTTAGTAATGTTCCTTTGAATTTCTGTTAAAAAGCTTCTTCTGGGCGCCTTCAGAACCCCTTCTGTTCATGCTGGTTTCTTTTTCACTCCCATTGACCAGGAGGAGCTTCGTCTGTTTTCTTCTCCTTCCGGCTTTTTTTTCCCCCCCATCCTCTTCGGGTCGCTGTTAACACTTTCAGTTCATCTGCTATAAATCCTCTTTCTTTCTTGCCATTTCAGGAGAGTTCCAGCTTTGAGAATGGTATTTAATTTCGATTTCGCTTTTATACGCTCCCAATCTTTCCGCTGAAACCTCCTCCGCAACTGTTGACTTTTAAAAGCGCTTGCCAGGCACTTTCTCGCTGTCACAGTTCAACTTTTCTCCTTTTACAATTCCCCGTCAGATTCACAGCAATAAACAGTCCAGGCAGTAAGCAGCCGGCTCTCACCCATATACAAACGCCCAGACCGGAAGTTCCTCCCTTCTTCTCCGCTTGTCATTACCCAGCTCCGACATCTTGTTTTTTTTATTTACTTTTTATAAAGTTCTTAAAGCGCGCTCCAGAGAAACAAAAC
>NW_015173123.1:2298597-2303506 GCF_001447785.1 Gekko japonicus | reverse complement strand
TGGCGGGAGCCTCGGTCTCCGACCTCTCGGCCGAAAGAGAGACTCCCCCCTAGTGCACCCTAAAGCGCCCCGGATCCGAGCTCCTCCATTCCTGAGGGGCTCGTTCGGGTCTCCGCTAGCGCGGATTCCCTCCTCCAACGCGGGCGGGCGAGACGACCTCGGGAGCGACCCGAGGATGCGTCCGCCATTCGCGGGAGCCAGACCGGAAGCCTAGTTCCAGGCCTGAAACTTGATTCTCTTCCTTCTTTCCTTTGTTCACCCCCTTCTCCTAAGAGGTGTCACTCCCAGCCAAGCCATTACCTGCAATTGCCCAACCATTAATCCCTTTTTCTGCCCCATTCATAGTTTAAGTTTTCTTAATATTTCCCGGGGATCAGGCAACCAAAGCAGCCCTGCCTCAGGTCACATTTTCGGGTATAAAATAAGACCTTTGTGCCATTGCTCTCTCTCTTGCTTTTGCCTCTCCTAACCCCAACCTACCTTACCAGTTCCATTCCTAGTGCTGTTTGGAACTTCCCACATGCGTTGCTGGTCAGCCCATGACCCCTTCCCTTATTTTATTCCTTTTTTGCTGCAGTATTGTCTCGCCTTGCCAGACAGGTACAGTATCACGCCACCAACGATACTACCTGATAATTCAAACGTCTCTGTACTTTTCTATCTGAATTCTTACCTCTGTATTGTGTGTGTGAATGCTTGATTTTATATTTGTATGTTTGAGAATCCTTTAGTGAAGAAATCACTGCTTTAGTAATCTATCCTCAGCGTTTATTCCTGGGTACTGGGAACTCAGACTCTGGTATACACAGGTTATGGTCCTATAACGAATGCCTATTGTCCTTTCATACTCATAATTCTCCACAATTACTAATAAAATAAGGCAGTTTGGCTAGCGATATAGCCATAGAATTGACAACCAAATGAAATCTGAGCTTTAAAAGAATTGCTTCACAATGTCTGATCTTTTCTGTTTTGACCATCACATTTTCAGAGTTTCTGCTTGAAGCCTGACTAAGAAACTGGGAAGCGGGCAGTGGGGGTGCCTGGGGGGGGGGGTCTGTCAGCAGGCTGAACGTTACCCACTGCAGCTCTTAGCAGTTCCGTCATTTTGGATAGTTCTATTTTCTTTGTGCCAATTGATTGGTCTTAGAGTGTATCGATCAGCCCTGAGCGCCACAGCAGACTAATTTGAGCCAACGTTGATTAGGAGAGTGCTTGACGGTTCACTCGTGGGCCTTGCCTCATCTGTGGAAAACCATATTCGGGGTTTTGCTGCAGAACAGGCAGCATCCGATTATTTGCAGATCTCCAGGCTGTCTGTACCTCTGCTTTCTTACCCTAAATAAATCCCAGTCCAAAGTTGCCAATCACTGCTGTGTTTCTTACAGGTGGGGAAATTATCTTATTTTCCCCAGTTTAAATATAATTACCCCACTAGGCTATTTTTTCCTCTTTAACTCTAATTATACAGATTAAAGGGCTACTCATTTCCTGTACAGAGAGGGAGCACAACATATGGCAACAATGGAGCTTTCCATAAATTATACGTATTATTTTTCAAAATCTATCGAAAGCAAAGGCTGAAACAAACAAACTGCCTATAATGGAGAACAGCAATCTTCCACACAAGAAAACAAAGCAAACACATCCCTTGACAGGTGTAATTTTGACAGAAACCTGCTTCATGAATATGGAAAGGTAATTAGATGTTTTATTTAAAACCTGGATGCCCTTAGGGGGAATCCCACCCCCATCCCCCCATTTCATTTATTCCCCTAAACAGAGCCTGGTTAAGCTTGACAACATATTTGGATGGAGGGTTTGGGGGGGGGTTGCTGCACTTTTCCAAAGGAGGAAAGGAATGAGCTAGCCGACAAAACACATCTACGTGGCAAATCCTGGAGGGTGGCATAGGCAGCAAGGCTGGATCCTTGGTGTCGTGGTTAAGTCTGGTGTCGTGGTTAAGTGTGCGGACTCTAATCTGGGAGAACCAGGGTTGATTCCCCACTCCTCCACTTGCACCTGGCTGGATGACCGTAGTTCTGACAAGAGCTGTCCTTGAAAAAGAGTGGTTTCTGTCAAGCGCTCTCTCAGCCCGCCTACTTCACAGGGTGCCTGTTGTGGGGAGGGGAAGGGGAAGGGGAAGGAGTTCGTAAGCCACTCTGAGACTCTGAATTAAGGGCGGGGTATAAATCCAGTCTCCTCCCCCTCCTCTCCTTCTTCTTCTCTGAAGAATTCCCTGGGATACCCCATGCTAAAGGCAGGGACTAGGGTGGCTCCAGGTGTGTGGGAGGGGCAAATTTTGTGCAAGATGTCCTTTGAAGCACCCTGGCCAAGTACCATGTTTAGGGTCACGAGAAAAGCCCTGTTGGATGATACCAGTTGTCTTTCTAGTCCAGCACCCAGTTTCACACATTGGCCAAACAGTTGCTTTTAAAGGCCAACAGAAAGAGCACAGAGGAAAAGCTGATTCCCCTGAGGTTGCCTCCTAGCACTGGGTTTCAGAGGTTGACTGCCTTTGAACATGGGGGTTCACAGAGGAACTTTGTCCTACTTGTTTTTGCACACTCACCCTCTCTCTTCCTTTCTGGGATCAGTAAGACAGGGGCAAAAGGAACCAGAGCTTTGCTGCTTCATTCCCTTAAATATCATTCCTATCAGGAAAAGGGAGGTTTTTATTACAATTGTTAATTTGATTTTATCTAAAATATTGTTATGCTCAGGGGTCATTTCGTAGAAAAAGAGGTGTAGGAACTCATTAGCATAACTTATTTGCATATGCAGCACCCCCTGACATCACCGGAAGTGTGTCAGAAGGCAACACCCACCGCTCAGGCTCCACGGGACTGTTTTGGATTGCTAGCTATGGGGGGGGGACACACACAGATCTGCCCTCACAGAGGAGGGAGAGCTTGTACCTGAAGGCAGGCCAGGGGGGGGGGCTCTGCAACTTACCTGGCTGCTTCTTGCTCCTCGTGGCCCTACTGAGGACTGCTGGGAGCAGGGGGCGGGGCTTGTTGCATGTGCCCGCCCCCTGGGCTTCTTACTGCTGGAGCTCCGCTCCTGTGCACTCCCTGCAGGAAATGACTCCTGGTTATGCTGCCTTTCATTTAGGGCCCCCAAAACAGCAAGCAGTCCCAAGCATTAAAACAAACATTTTAAAAATACAGACATGTCACACACACCCCAACCCAAAATACATCTGTGAAAAGGAGGGACGATGAGGGAATGATGAACAAAACAGATGAGTCTTCACCCATTGCTGGTAAACATTGCCCTAGATTGCCCTGTGATGTCAGAAGGAGCCGAGCCCATCTCCCATTTTCTGGTGGAGGTAGGTAGGCCAAATGTCCCCAGTTAATGGTGGGCCCTCTACCAAGTTGTTGAGTACCCCCCATGCCAACTCCTGACACTGGTCCCAAGTGGGGAGCTTGCAGTGCCGACTGTGGGTGTGCACTATGAATGTGCCTGCCAGCCACAGGGACAGCAGGTGACCAAACCAGTTATCTACCTGTCTAGACTACTTTTCCACTTCTGCTATGTGTGTGTGTGTGTGTGTTCCATTTGACCCAGTTTGGAGTAGTGGTTAAGTGTGTGGACTCTAATCTGGGAGAACCGGGATTGATTCCCCACTCCTCCACTTGCAGCTGCTGGATGACCTTGGGCAAGCCATAGTTCTGATAAGAGCTGTTCTTGAAAATGAGCAGTTTCTGTCAGAGCTCTCTCAGCCCCACCTGCCTCACAGGGTGTCTGTTGTGGGGAGGGGAAGGGAAAGGAGTTTGTAAGCCGCTCTGAGCCTCCTTCAGGTAGTGAAGGGCGGGGTATAAATCCAATCTCTTCTTCTTTAAATTGCACCTCACAGCCTGCTTTACATGCAAGTGGGTCAAACCGACACTTAAAGCTGCAGGTCTGCAGCTCTTGAGTCTAGTTTGGGCCTCAGGCCCTGGCAGTTCCCCTGGAGATTTCTCATCTAAAATGAATCTCATATTTTGCTAATCTGGGTTCATTTCCGCCCTTTATTCCTGTTCTCTGCTGTGACAGACAGTCCTTAAAACAAGCTTCAAAATGCTGCACTGTCAGCCCCGACCTGGAGAGCCCAGGCAAGCCTAATCTCGGAAGCTCAGCAGGGCCGACCTGGGCAAGTCTCGGGATGGGAGACCTCCAGAGAACACCAGGGCCGGGAGGCCGGAGGCAGGCGGTCCAGCCACTTCCCTGAACGTCCTCCATGCCCCAGTTGGAGTTGCCGGAGGTCGCCATGACCTTCAGGCACAGGCGCACACGCACACACACAAATTCAAAAATACAAAATAAAAAAAATGCTGCAATGTCAGAGTACTGGGAGGTAAAGAGTTTAATCTCCAGAATGGAGAGCTTTGAGTGACAGGCTCCTCCAAGCACTCTGATTGGCCAGCTCCAGCTCAAGGCGGGAATTTCTATTAGCGGGTACTGAGGGGTAGGGTTACCAGCTCTGGGTTGGAAAACACCTGGAGACTTTGGGGGTGGATCTGGGAGAGGGTGGGGTTTGGGGAGGGGCCGCAGCATGGTCCAATGCCACAGAGTCCACCCTTCAAAGCAGCCATTTTCTCCAGGGGAGCTGATCCTTGTCAGCTGGAGATAAGTTGTAAAAGCGGGAGATCTCCAGGCCCCACCTGGAGGCTGGCAACCCTACTGAGGGGGAGGGGCATTATCCTGACAGATTCCTGATTGGAGAGAAGAGGGACGATTCTGTCCCTTCACTGCTGGAAGTTTGCTCTGAGGAAGGATTCAGTCGAAGGACTGAAAGAGTCCCTCAGCCTGTGCCGAAAGACGTTTCACACACTGGCAGGAGAACTGGGGGTGAGATTTGGCCAGGTGGTCGGGTAGTGAGATGAGGAAAGGGGAAAGAAGAAGAATCCCTAGGGAATCTGCT
>NW_015173123.1:2272457-2298566 GCF_001447785.1 Gekko japonicus | reverse complement strand
GAGAGTTGTCTCTGGGGGGAGGAGGAGGAGGAGGAGGAGGAGGAGATCCCTGGTCTGTTGAGGAAGGAAACTGCCTGAGACACCTCAAGAGCTAGATAGAAATGAGGGATTGAAAGGAAGGGAGTTGGGTACTGAAAGAAGGTACCAGCCAGTGTTCCCTCTAAGCTGTGGAGTCGTGTGAGCAAAAATTCTACTTTGTGAGCTACTGGCATTAAAGTTGTGAGCGATTTGGCTACTGCATAAGTTAGTTTGCTCTGGAGCCCTCCTTCCTGGACTAAGACAAAAATGTGTGAGCTGGAGACTAAAAAAAATATGAACTAGCTCACACTAACTCGGCTTAGAGGGAACACTGGTTAGCCTCTAGGAAATAAGAGGAAAAACAGGAAAATCTATGGAGAAGCATTGTAGTGTTTGGAAAACACAGGAGGGAAAGCCTCCTGATATTAAAATCTCAGTAACTAAGAAAATAATCTTCAATAACGCTCATTTGCCTGTATAAAGAATTACAGTCTGTACCACAAGTGGTTTTTGCCTCGAAGTTAACAACTCCTGGTTACACCTGACTTCCCCGTCTTTTAAGTAAAATATTTTGTCCTGTTTGAGTTTTACATTGTCTCAAGTGCCACTTGGAGGGGTTCAGCCCAAGAGGGCTCCTGATTCTTCCCTCAGGTTCCAGGGCTGGGCTAAAAGCCAAATTATATATCTGTGACAGGGTGGGACAGGCCGTCTTCTAAAGACAAACAGGAAAACCACATTACTTGGGGCAGCTCAGCCACAGAAGGAAACAAAATTTTGGAGGGAAAACCTTCCTCTGAGGGAGGGAAGTGTGGGGGGCCATCACATCTGCCTTCCAAAGGAGCTGACTTCGGAATGGTGCCGGGATCAAATGTGCCTGGCGATTGATTTTGAATATTTTCCAAGGCAGTCATCTCCATAGCTGCTCCATCCCAAGGGACGCTTGTGTAATGCAAAACCTGAGCACATGGCCCAGCTTTAACCTAATTAAGTCTGAAAAATACTTCCCTCTTCAGAAGGAAGAATGCCGCAGACAAGAGAAAGCAAAGGTTTACAGCAATATGTATTATTATTATTATTATTATTATTATTATTATTATTATTATTATTATTATTATTATCCCTTCATGCCTAAACCCAGAAACATGTATGTGTTTTCTCCTATATCACCTTTTTTACCTTTATGTCTAAGGCAGGATCTGAACAACTGGAAAATCCTTGTATCATATTCTGAACACTGGCTCTTAGTACAAGGGGTTGAATCTGTCATTTTCCTTCAAGGTAAAGGAAAATTTACCATTTCTTTATTTACTTATGTTTCTCTACTGGTTTTCTTTATTGCTCAAAGCATTTCACAATAAAACAAACAAATTTCTCCCATGCCCGATTCCCTGTACTGGTCGCTGTTGGTAAGTGAATATATTAGCTCTTTAAGGTCGCTAAATCCAGTTTGAGAATTTCCTGGAGATTTTGGGGTGATGCCTGGGTGTTTAATACCCTGACAGCCAAGGAAGGATGGACAGTTCAGTGCCCAACAGGCCTGGCTAAAAATGTCCTGGCTCTTATACAGAGGTTTAATGTGTGGAAAAGGGACAGCTGAAGTTTTTCATGCCATGGAGGTAAATCTAGGGGTGCCAGCCTCCAGGTGGGGACCCCCTAGAATTACAGGTCATCTCCAGACTACGGAAATCAGTTCCCTGAAGAAAACGGATGCTTTGGGGGGTGGACTGTGTACCACTCTACCCTGCTGAGGTCCCCGTCCTCCCCACGCTCCACCTCCAAATCTGTAGGCGTTTCCAAACATGGAACTGGCAACCCCACCCCCCCACCCCAGATGACAGCCAGGGGGTCATCTTACAAGGCCTCTTACACCCCATTAAGCCCCATTAAAGGAACTTTTTTCCCACCAGATAATTTGCAACTTCAATTTGTGCAGTCACCAAAAATGCCTCTCTCCCTATTCTGGTCATCCTAACTGTATGAACAGATGGTTGAGCATACCAATGATGGAAATGACTGTGCAAATGTAGACTGGAGGATCTGCTGATTTTCTTCACTTGAAGGTCCAACTTGTGATATATAAATTCTAGTCTGTATTCCAGAAGGTTCTTGTAGAGCAAGATCAGCAGTGTCTGGAAAAATTCTGGGTTTGGAAGTTTGTCATTTGAGCTGCGGTGGCTCAAGTGGTTAAGACGCTGAACTGCAGGCTGTGGAAGGTTGGTAGTTCAGCAGTTCGAGACCTGAGTGTGCCACATGACGGAGTGAGCTCCTGTCTCTAGTTCCAGCTCCTGCCAACCTAGCAGTTCGAAAGCAAGAAATTGCAAGTAGGTAAATAGGTACCACTTCAGTGGGAAGGTAACAGCGTTCCGTGCGCCTTGGTGTTTATTTATTGCTCAATAAATTAGTCATGCCGGCCACATGACCACGGAAATGTCTTCGGACAGCTCTGGCTCTTCAGCTTTGAAACGGAGATGAGCACCACAACCCTAGAGTTGGATTCGACTGGCTTTCGAGCAAGGGAATCTTAACCTTTACCTTTATATCAGTACCAAGACATTTATATTCTCTCCCAAGACACAGATTCTTGGGCACTGAACCTTGGTGGAGCAGGCCAAATCCTCAAGGAGTCTTCTTTCAGATCAAGCCCTTGGGAGCACAGGGCCCGTGGCTTCCGTTTAAGAAGCAGGTTTTTCTGTTTTGTTTTTCTGTTTGGGTTAGGTGAAACCTCTCTGTTATTCCTCCTAACAACCTTCTGATTTGATTTGCTGGATTTTTGTGTGTGTTTGTACCATCGTATAAGCAGCCCAGATGACAGCCAGGGGGTCATCTTACAAGGCCTCTTACACCCCATTAAGCCCCATTAAAGGAACTTTTTTCCCACCAGATAATTTGCAACTTCAATTTGTGCAGTCACCAAAAATGCCTCTCTCCCTATTCTGGTCATCCTAACTGTATGAACAGATGGTTGAGCATACCAATGATGGAAATGACTGTGCAAATGTAGACTGGAGGATCTGCTGATTTTCTTCACTTGAAGGTCCAACTTGTGATATATAAATTCTAGTCTGTATTCCAGAAGGTTCTTGTAGAGCAAGATCAGCAGTGTCTGGAAAAATTCTGGGTTTGGAAGTTTGCTAGCAGTTCAAAAGCAAAAAATTGCAAGTAGATAAATAGGTACCACTTCGGTGGGAAGGTAACAGCGTCTAGTCATGCCAGCCACATGACCATGGAGAAGTCTTTGGACAGCGTTGGCTCTTCGCTTGAAAATGGAGATGAGCACCAGCCCCTAGAGTCGGATTCGACTGGCTTTCGAGAAAGGGAAACCTTTACCTTTACCTTTTTACCTAAACTCTGTTCGTTTGTACCATTAACAGAACTACCTCTTTAGGTCTTCCCTCGTGTTCTTCTCTCCCTCTATACACATATCTGTCCATCCCTATTTCTGTTTTCAGACCTCACTCTCTTTATCTTGCATCTTGTCTGTAGTGCACACCTGTAATAACGGCATGCACATGAACAGCAAGGTGCGGTGCCACGTGGCCTCTGTTTCACACACCACAGCTACTTACTGTAGTATATTTTGAACCACCATAACCTCTAGTTTATTTTTAACCCAAAGAACAAAACACCTCCTTGGCTTTGAAATCAGGACAGGGCAGGCTATTGCAGGGCAAACAGCTACAGTTGAGGAAATTGGGCTGGGAGGGCTGTCACACACACACACACCCCCATGAAACAGGAATGGTTCTTCTTGCAGGCCTTCCAGAGCAGGCAAAGAGCATTTATATTCCAGGGGACCTTTGCACCAGCTAATGAAAGTGGTAGTTGCTGTTATTCCCTTGGAGAGGTTTGGTTGTGGGTCCAGGAGATCTTTATAGTTTTATTCTTTGTGTACTTCTCCAACTTTGTCATGTTAGCTGCCTTGAGGGGGCAAAAAAGTAGCACAAAAATGAACTTTAACTGAATCCAGCAATTGGGAGTGATGGAGAGCAGCCCTGGTATGAGAACTGGCGGTGTTCTCACCCGTGGAATGTGGAAAGGTGCGCAATGAATATGTAACTCACCTGATCAGCGTCTTCTTCCGCACCACGATGGGCATCTCATGCATAGAGAGCAAGAGGCGGGAGGGGCAGCTGACATTTTTCAAGGCCGGTGATTTATAGAATGACAAAGGCCATTTCAGTTGTTGAGCCAGCAAACTCGGGGGGGGGGGCATGCCGGGCCACGGTCCGTGCCGGCCGAGGGAAGAAGCAAGTGGGAGAAAATCGGTGGAAGCAGCTCTCGGAGCACCATGTGGCGGCGGTCAGGTAACGTCCACAGATATTACATCAGGGCCGGCATCAAGGGTAGTCGTTACTTGGCAGCTGCCAAGACCCTGTGGCTTAGTGGCAGTGTTGGCAGAGCGTATGCTTTGCATGCCAGCGGTCCCAGGTTCAATCCCGGACACCCCCAGTCCAAGAGTCTCAGGCTGCAGGTGCCGTGAAGGACTTTTCCCTGCCTGGTGGGCTGCTGCCACACAGAAGAGTTAGAACTGAGCTACAGTCACTGCACAAAAATTGGGGCGCTCCCTCCCCAGGGAGAGTTGTCTGTCCCTCTTTGTCAATTCAATTCAATTCAAAATCTTTATTGGCATGGAGTCCCTCTTTGTCATCGCAGTCCACCAGCAGGTGAAGGCTTGGAGGGGGGGAGTTGACATTCCCTCACTAACTTTCAGTGGCCATCCTTCCTGTTTTTGTGTCAGTGTCTATATGTTAATGTACTTTATTAAATTGTTTTAAATGTTTTTATGTATTCCTTTGAATTTTCAGGGTTGTTTTTAGGCTGTGGTTGTTTGCTGTCTCGGGGACACCAAATTGGGTGGGAAAATGGCACACAAATGCTTTAAATGAAACCAGTCAAATTTGCGGGCTCAGGACATGGCTCTGTGTGAGGCCGCTTTGTGTATGAGAACGTTCATTCTCTGCTCCTCCGTGGGCCAGCTCTGGCCTCAAATGGCAAGGAGCTCATGAGGTCACTAACTGCACGTAGTCCCGGGCCTCCAGAGAGCAAAAGGCCCAACAGACCCAACCGGCCGACTCTTGAAATCAAAACATCTGCTACCTGGGCAGGGCCTGAGGTCAGAGTAGGGTTGCCAACATCCGGGTTGGGCCTGGAGATCTGGAATTACAACTGATCTCCAGCCTATAGAGGTTAGTTCTCCTGGAGAAAATGGCTGCCTTGGAGGGCGAACTCGAGGGTTGCCAGGTCCCTTCGTCGTGCCAGCAGGGGGATTTGGGGGGCGTTCCAGGGGTGGGCAGGAACGCTGCACAACACATGGACGTCACCCAGAAGTGACGTCAGCATGTCAATGACGTTGGGGGCAAGGCTCTGTTTTTAGGGCAAAACTCTAACAATGGCTTCAAACCATAGAGTTTTGCCGAAAAGGCAGAGCATCGCGCGCGCCCCCACCTCACCAATGAGCTGACGTCACTTTCAGGTGATGTCAGCACATTGCAGATGGCATCAGGGGTGGGGAGAATTTCCTCCCGCCAGCCAGAAGCCGTGAAAGGAGGGGATCCCTCGCTCCCACCTGTGGAATGTGTTAGATCACTGCTAACAAAGAGCTGGAGAGCAACAGTGATCAGCTTACTGGCAGCTGCTGGTAAGCTTGAGCCAAGTCAACCTTAGCGAAAACCTTCCCTCCCCCCAGAGAAGCCAAAATGTGGCTTATTACAGGAACTGGGTACGAGTGCTGCTGCAAGGCTTTGTTTACAGTACACTTATAATCTGCACATATTCGCACAGACCTGTCTGGTTTGACCGGTGTCACTATGGGGGTTTCCCATTTACTAAAAGGCACAGGTTCCAGAATCCCTTGCTCTATGAGCTTGTCCAGCTCCATTTCGATTCGCGGTTTTAATGCGAGAGGCACCTTCTGATACTTTAACCGTATCGGTGTTAGAGAGGGGTCCAACTCAAATGAAATAGGGGGCTTGTTGTACCGTCCCAATCCATCACCAAACATCTCAGGGAACTCATCGTACAACAAATCCCATGTATTTTCACACAGCTTATTGATTCCATAAATCCCAATGCCTAGTGGCTCGAACCAGTCTAACCCCAGTAAGTTTACCCGGTCCCCTTCAGCAACCAACAATGATAAGGTAACACATTTTCCCTTGAACTCAACATTAACAGTGTCCCTCCCTGCCAAAGGAATTCTCTTTCCTCGAAAATCGGACACCCTTCTGTCCGCAGGCTTGAGCCGCCGCTGACTCCTGGTAGGGAACAGCCGCTGCCACGTTGCCGAAGAGATCACGGTGACCGATGATCCCGAGTCAACCTCCATGTTGCAGGGCACGCCATCGATGAGAGGGGTGATGGAGATCTTTCCCTGACAGCTGGTGCGAAAAACGGTCGATGCGCTTGTCAGGTTTGATGTCATCTGGCAGTTGGCCTCGGTTGCTTGGGATCGCTGTTTCCTCCTGGTGAGGGGTGATGAAGTCTTGCGCGCAGACCTGCAGACTCTGGCCAAATGGCCTCGCCGCCCACATGCTCGACAAGCGACATCTTTTGCCCAGCACTGGTCGCGGTGGTGGTTCCCACCACATCCGGAACAACCAATGAGGTTGTGCGGATAACGACCAATGAGAGTTCTTCCCTCGCAGGGAATTGGCACAGTTCTTATTGGTCGCTGTTGTGGAGCGACCAATAGTAAGTTAGCTCGGAGGAGCCTTCCTCTGGCTTGAAGCTTAACATGGAGAGTCATGCAGCGATTCACGTAAGCCTTTTTATTACGCAACAGAATGGTATTCCTAGTGGACTCTGTGGCATTATCTGCTGAGGTCCCTCCTCTCCCCAAATATTGCCCTCCCCAGGTTCTGCAACCAAATCTCCAGGGATATCCCAGCTCAGAATTGGGCAACCCTAGGCCAGAGCCCTTTGGTGCTACACAGAAGGGGGGGAGCAGCGCACTTTGCAAAAGCTGTCAATCGACCTTAAGTGTAATTTAACAGAACATTAGATCTGAGGAGGGAAAACTTGGCCTCTAGGCTTTCTGACAATCATCCAGGAAGTAAAACAGCCAAGTCTTTCTTTGAGGTGTGGGCAGTTGCGGGTGTCACAGGCTCTTTCAGAAGTGACAATCCACATGCCCCTGTGGGCAGAGCTACCACACATAGATCCTCCCAATACATGCAGTTGCCATATTGCCTGTTAAGTCGCTCACTTAACAAAGCAGTCAGAGAGTGATTCAGCAAGAACACAACTTTATTCTTCAACTCAAACACAACTCCAACACGGATCAACGTCAGATAGCCAGAACAGAACGGTTCAGCTTTTCCATTGCAGTTGTCCTGCTTTTAAACATTCCCAGCTAATATAGCCACGCCCACTGTACAATTACCAACCAGTGAGGTTGTCCCAATAAAGACCAATCACAAGCATTCCCACTCAGGGAGCTTGCTGTGAAGTGATTGGATGTTAGTTCCTGGGCTAGTAACCTGATTGGATGTATTTGGATCCTAGCCCAGGACGAAGCTCAACATGGCAATTCAATTAGATGTTTCACAACACTATGCATTCAATAGGCAGCTCATTGAATACATTACATTGCCTGAAAGACCCAACAGCGTGCATGTTTTCATCCTGGCAACATGGGGTTTCCCATCAAGGTTTCGTGTTGCATGTACAGAGGCTGTATTGTATGTGTGTGCAGAAATCAGTGTGTTGCCTCCTTTCAGACAACATGTCCTTCAGCGACACTGTGGCATTCACGTCTAACAACAGAAATTTAACTACTAACTCATTTTTACTTGTGCAGTCACTCTAATGAGAGTTGATTCTGTTTACTATTTTAAAAAAGGTTAAGAGAATACAAAGTAAATAGGAATATGTAAGTAATGGAGGGAGAAGTGGCCAAAACTGGGCAGCATTCCCTACCTGAACTGTTTCATAGTTGTTGGCAATGGCCCAGGACTCCTGCTGGCAGCTGAAGCAGAAATGGGGATGTGTTTTTGTGTGGTGATGTTTGCTGAGGTGCCCCAGCTTGGCAGCAACTTTTGTTCATTTTGGTTGGCAGAGATAAGCAAATGTGCCCCACTTGTTTTTATACTCATATTTTTGTCAATGGTTTCAGTTCTGGGTTTCACACTATTGGCTCTCTAGATTTGCTTCAGGTATGCATGCTGTACTTTGAAATAATTTATATAGTATGTATGCATACAATGCATTTATACATATTTACATCAATATATCTAATTCTTTACATGGACAGATCTGTGGATACTTAAAACTGAAGACTGGGGTAATGAACAGACAACACAGATCTCTCTGCAAACCTGAAAAAAAAAGCCCTGTGTTTGCCAAAAAACCCTTGAAATCAGGGGTCATTTCCTGCAGGAGCGCACAGGAGCGGAGCTCCGGCAGTAAAGAGCCCAAGGGGCGGGCACATGCAACAAGCCCCACCCCCTGCTCCCAGCAGCCCTCAGTCAGAGCAAGAAGCAGCCAGGTAAGTTGCAGAGCTCCCCCTGGCCCCCTGGCCCAAAACAGTCCAGTGGCACCTTTAAGACCAGGTTTTATTCAGGTACAAGCTCTCCCTCCTCTGCAAGGACAGATCTGCACGTCCCCCCCCTCAATAGCTAGCAATCCAAAACAGTCCAGTGGAGCCTGAGCGGTGGGTGTTGCCTTCTGACACACGTCCAGTGATTTCAGAGGGTGTGACATATGCAAATGAGTTATGCTAATGAGTTATGCTAACGAGCTCCTGCATCTCTTTTTCTATGAAATGACCCCTGCTTGAAATTAAAAAATAATAATAATGAGGGGGGAGGAATCCCAAAACAATAGAAGTAGTGCCTGTAGCTTTAAGACATGCCCTCTCGATGGCCATTCTGGGGATTACTAGACAACCACAGCAGTATTGCCAGCCTTCAAGCCTTGGTTTCTGTCAGCTGAAATTTGGTCTGTTCTTCTTTATCCAGTGACAGAACCCCTTGGGTTACCCTCCTGTACAGGTAGCCTTGAACAGGTGTGATAGGGGCATGTGATAGCTGCCTCTGTCTGATATCTACTGGTGTGTTCTTTGTTCTGGTATCTTCCAATGCATTGGAAACAAGTGTCTGTCCCAAGTCAAGATGGTGGGATAAAAATACCATGGTCAAATTGAAAATCATTCCTAGGGATTTTCACGGAGTTTAGATACTGGGATTTTCATGGAGGACATTTCATGGAATTTAGATATTGGCATGGAATCGTAGCCTAACTGCATCTTGCTAGTTTTCCCTTCCCCAGGCTCTCATGATCTTTGAAGTATACTCAACCCAGTGAAAGAACAAAGTGTTTGTGTGTATGTATTTAAACCACACATGGGAATGTTTTATAAATTCGAGCAGTACATAAGACTGATTTGTTCTCGTTAAACAGCCCCCCGACCCTGTGGGATGCTTTGGGAAACAAGATGTAGCAATCTCCGCGAGTTCATTCTCTGGCACTTCAACATTAAGCAAAGAAAAATGTTCCATGAGCCCTGTACATAAAGAGCTGAGATTACATTTCGATTTGCTCCCTGGGCGGTGGAGTGCCTTCCCCATTTTTCCTGTTTTTAAAATCGGATTTCCCACAGATCCTCTTGTGATACAACAGGGCATCTAATGAAAGCGGCAGAAGCTTTGTGGTGGAGGCGGTGGAATGTACAGACTATAAACGCACAGGTCCTGGTCTCCTTTTTTAACTTCTCCCTTTACCTTTCCGGTGTTGTCTGTTTTCTTAACTCTCACCTTCCTGTTCTGATCTAGTTGGTATGCACTAATCTTTAAAGTCAGCTGGATCCAAAAATTTCCATCTGGAGAGGTTTTGGACCACGTGGGAACAGTGCTTGAATTATTTGGGGGGGGGGCTGTAAGAAAATTCACAAGCTCTGTCATCTGAAGGCCTAACTAGAGATTACATCTTCCCTGTTCGTAACAGGTACCTAAATTCACACAAGTAATATATTTGCAACTTCAGCCATATGTGTGACGGTCTTCATGCAAAGGATGCTAAACCTAGCAGCACTGCAGTGTAGGGTTGCCAACCTCCAGGTGGCACCTGGAGATCTCCCGCCATTGCAGTTGATCTCCAGATGTCCAAGATCAGTTCCCCTGGAGAAAACGGGTGCTTTGGAGGGTAGACTCTGTGGCATGATGCCCCTTGCTGAAGCCCCTCCCCCAACCCTGCCCTGCCCTCCCCAGGCTCCACCCCCCAAATCTGCAGGCATTTCCCAACCCAGAGCTGGCAGCCCTACGGCAGTGAAGCCAGCGTTGGGAGCCAGCATGGGCCAGGCCTCGCCCCACAGGCAGCCACAGTGGCTGTGAGAACAAATGCCTTTTCCTTGCATGGGGAACAGGAAGCCCTGTGTCAGCCAGCAGGTATAGTGGTTAGAGTGTTGGCCTGGGAGACTCGGGTTTGAACCCCTCACTCTGTCATGGAAGCTCCCCAGTAACCTTGGTCCAGCCACTCCCTCTCTCTCAGTTTATCCCACCTCGCAGGGTTTTTGTTGTGAGAACAAAAGGAAAGCGGGGGGGAGATGGTATAAGCTGCTTGAGGTCCCTGTGGGGGGAAAAACGGGGTGTAATTTTCTAAATAGATAAGTTGGGTGGATTCTCACCCCCATCCCTTCTCCTTTCATGCACGTACTTCCGTGGGTTGTGTTTGCTTTGGCTGAACCCCAGCGGGCTTCTAAGCGATGGAAGAGCCACCTTTTAAAAGCTCACCCCTGCTATTGTCACCTTGACCAAAGCCTGGGCTCTGTCTGTGAAAGAGCTCTGTACCAAATGGGCCTCCCACCGCCCTGTTGCTATTCACTCACAGTCTGCTGCTTGAAGGTCCTGCAGAAAAATCCCCTCCCCTTAGAGAAATCAAGAACAGAAACCAAACTCAGTCTGGGGTTTAGCTCTGAAGAGCTATGAAATCATGGCTGCGTGCTGGCACCCACTTTCTCGCCACCCAGGGACAAAGTCCTTGCAATGTCAAGCTCAGCTTACAAGAAATTCGCCAACATGTCGGACACACTAAGAGGCAAAATGCCATTTTCTGTTGTTGCCATTCAGTCCCACAACAGCCCTCAAATGCTGTAACCAGAAGCCTGCCATCTATCGGCATGTGAACTGAGACCAAGTCTTCAAGAACTGAGAACTCTGGGGTAAAGTAATGGCATCTGCACAAATCATGCCTCTGGCCATAAGAACATAAGAGATGCCAATGTTGGATCAGGCCAAAGGCCTATCCAGTCCAACACTCTGTGTCACACAGTGGCCAAAAATACCAGGTGTCATCAGGAGGTCCACCAGTGGGGCCAGGACACTAGAAGCCCTCCCACTGTTGGCCCCCCCAAGCACCAAGAAGACAGAGCATCCCTTGCCCCAGAGTCCCTATCTATACCTTGTGGCTAATAACCACTAATGGACCTCTGCTCCATATGCTCATCTAATTCCCTCTTGAAGCCGTCCATGCTTGTAGTCGCCACCACTTCCTGTGGCAGTGAATTCCATGTGTTCATCATTCTTTGGGTGAAGAAGTACTTTTTTTTATCCGTTCTAACCCGACCGCTCAGCAATTTCATGGAGTGCCCACGAGTTCTTGTACTGTGAGAAAGGGAGAAAAGTGCCTCTTTCTCTACCTGCTCTATCCCATGCATAATCTTATAAACCTCAATCACGTCACCCCTCAGTCATCATTTCTCCAAGCTAAAGAGCCCTAAGCACTTTAACCTTTCCTCATAGGGAAAGTGTTCCAACCCTTTTATCATTCGAGTTGCCCTTTTCTGCACTTTTCCCAAAGCTATAATATTCTTTTTAAGGTGTGGTGACCAGAACTGTACACAGTATTCCAAATGAGGTCGCACCATTGATTTATATAGGGGCATTATGATATTGGGTGATCTGTTTTCAATACCCTCTCCAAGATCTCTCTCTTGCTCAGTCTCTGCCAGTTCAGACCCCATCAATGTGTATTTATATTTAGGATTTTTGGCTCCAATGTGCATCACCTTGCACTTGGCCACATTGAACCCCATTTGCCATGTTGACACCCACTTGCCCATCCTTGACAGATCCCTTTGGAGTGCCTCACAATCCTCACTGGTTTTCACCACCCTGAACAAGTGGATCCCCCTTGTGCACATCTTTGTTCACCCCCTCAAAGAATGTCAACAGGTTAGTGAGACAAGATCTTCCCTTACAGAACCCATGCTGTGTCTACTTCAATAGCTTTTGTTCATCTATGTGCCTACTAATTCTTTCCTTAATAATGGTTTCCACCGCACCTCTCATCTTCCACAGTGAAGACGGAGGCAAAAAATGCATTTAGCTTCTCAGCCATTTCCCTATCATCCTTCAGTACTCCTTTTACCCCTTGGTCATCCAAGGGCCCCACTGCCTCCCTGGCTGGTTTCCTGTTTCTAATGTATTTGAAGAAAGTTTTATTGTTGGTTTTTACGTTTTTTGCTATATGCTCCTCATATTCCCTTTTTGCCTGCCTGACCACAGACTTGCATTTTATTTGCCATAGCCTGTGTTCTGTTTTATCAGCCTCACTGTGACTAGCTTTCCACCGCTTAAAGGAATCCTTTTTACCTTTTACAGCTTCCATTACTTTGTTTGTTAACCATGTAGGCTTTTTCTTATACCTGTTTGTGCCTTTCCTAACCTGCGGAATATATTTTATTTGAGCTTCTAGAATTGTAGTTTTAAACAGTTTCCAAGCTTCCCCAATGGTTTTGACCCTTTCTACTTTTCCCTTCAGTTTCCTCCCCACATGTCCCCTCATATCAGAGAAGTTACCCCTTTTAAAGTTAAAAGTGGTTGTGTGAGTCTTTTTGGCCAATTCCCTATTTGTACAAATGTTGAACTCAACAACATTATGATCACTGTTCCCAAGCGGTGCAATCACTTTTACATCTCTCACCAGGTCTTGAGTGTTACTTAGGACCAAATCAAGGATCGCCTCTCCCCTGGTAGGTTCCATGACCATCTGCTCCATAGCACAGTCATTTAGAGTGTCTAGAAACTCAATCTCTTTCTCTCGACTAGAACACATATTGACCCAATCAATGCGGGGGTAGTTAAAATCACCTATTACGACACAGTTTTTTTGTCTAGCTGCTATCTTTAATTCATTCATCATTTTATAACCCTCCTCTATCTTTTGATCTGGTGGGCGATAACAAACGGCCAGTGTTAAGTTTCCTTTTGGTCCCCCTATTTCAACCCATAGAATTTCCAGAAGTGAATACAATTCTCTTAGCCTCTCAATCTTTCTGGACTTGATACCGTCTCTGATATACAGAGCCACCCCATCTCCAACCCTTCCCCCCTATCCTTCTGATATAATATATAACCGGGAATCACCGTATCCCACTGATTTTCCTCATCCCACCAAGTTTCTGAAATACCCACAATGTCTATTTTTCCATTCAACACCAAGCACTCCAACTCCCCGATTCTACCTCGGACACTTCTAGCATTTGTATAGAAACAGCTATAATTTCCCATACGAGTTAAGCCTGCAACCTTCCTCTTGCTATCTCAAGACCTTGTCAGGCAGTCCATGTCACTAGCCATAGTCTCAGTGGACAATTTCAATCCACCTCCCTGTAGAAAAGCAACAGATACCCCCTCATCTCTCTGAGATGAGCCAACCCGAACCAGAGACTTTTCATCTCCTGTCGGCTTTCCCCCACATGTTTGTTCACTCCCTCAAAGAACACTAACAATGGGCTTGGCGAGGTAGCACAAAAATGGGAACGTGCTGTTAGAAAAGTCAGATTCCTTTTCCCTTAGAACAGGGGTCTCCAACCTTTTCAATCGAGCTGGCA
Organism: Gekko japonicus; assembly: GCF_001447785.1. Taxonomy (NCBI): domain Eukaryota; kingdom Metazoa; phylum Chordata; class Lepidosauria; order Squamata; family Gekkonidae; genus Gekko; species Gekko japonicus. The sequence continues at coordinate 2,284,720 of NW_015173123.1, read as the reverse complement.
CCTTTGCCAACCTGACACAGTGTAGTGGGCACAACCACAAAATGGCTGCTGTGAGAGGTGGAGCCAACCACAAGATGCCTGCCACGGGAGGCAGCGCCAACCACAAAATGGCTGCCCCGGGAGGCAGCGCCAACCAGAAAGCCAGGGAGTGAGGTTATGCATAACTCCGAATGTAGCTCTTCAGCATTTCAGGCAGAAGCTGTGATTAACAGGAAGCTTTTAAAACTGCACATATTGTTTAAAAATATTTTCCTGCATACACACAAGTGTACTTGTTGACCTAGCTGAGAAGCACTCATTGGGCAATAGCTATCAGATCTCCAGTGGTCAATCAGAAGCTCTGCTGGGCAACAGCCCCTCCCGGCCCCCTCCCCTTCATGAAGCACTCTTGGTGGGCACCAGGGATGGTGTCAGCAGGTGGCATGTCACCCGCAGCCACCACCGTTGGCAATCCCTGCCTTAGAACACGACTCCATCAATAAAATGTTAGCCTGTTTTGCAGTCTGAGATTTTAGAAAGGCTAGGCCAATGCACCCCACACCCTAGGTCACCTCCAGGCTCCTATTGGCCAGTGCCTCCTGCACATATACACCTCAAACCCCAAACTCTGTCCACAACACCCCTAAACGACTTCTTCTGGAGGCAGGTGAAACATACCAAGTGCCTCGCATGGAGGATTCTGGCGGTGCCACAGCCAGCTGCATCAAGGCACTGTCCTCAAGCAGCTTTTCCAAGAAACTCTCACATGATACCATCTTGGAGGCCAGATCCTTCCACAAGAGGCTCATGCAGTCCTGGGGGCCCTAGGGGGGAACCCTATGATACCAAGGTTGCCTCCCCCTAGAGCACACTCCAAATTCACCACCTGAAGTGGGGCCTCACAGGCTTGCTCAGGCTGGTCTTGGGTTCCAGCATCAGAACATCATGAAGCTTCTTTTTTCCTGAGTTGGACCATTTCCCAGGCCTACATTCCACAACCGTTGACCCGAGGGCCGCATGCACAGCTCAACCGCCTGAGCTGGGTCACCTCTCCGGACATGCATCAGGACAGCCTGCACAAGTCTCGCTCTGTGAGCCAGGATGGAAAGATCAACGCTTTATTTTTATCTGGCATCCCAAAGCGACTCTCAAAAGCTCACACCGTGATCTTGTTGGCCTCCTAAGGTGCTCCTGGACTTGAATCTAGTGATGAGGGAGCTTAGCCTGAGAGAGCAAGAAGAAGAAGAGATTGGATTTATACCCCATGGCCCTTCACTAACCGAAGGTGTCTCAGAGCGGCTTACAAACTCCTCTCCCTTCCCCTCCCCACAACAGGCACCCTGTGAGGTAGGCGGGGCTGAGAGAGCTCTTGACAGAAACTGCTCTTTTCAAGGACAGCACTTATCAGAGCTACGGCTTGCCCAAGGTCATCCAGCCAGGTGCAAGTGGAGGAGTGGGGAATCAAACCCGGTGCTCCCAGATTAGAGTCCGCGCACTTAGCCACTACACCAAACTGGCACACGAGTGACTGGTCCGAGGCCCCCCAGCAAGGTCCACGACATAGTGGGGATTTCAACCTGGTTCTCCCACACGCTAGCCCAACTCTCTAACCAATGCAGCACACTGGCTTTCTAAGGACATTTGCCACGGGAATCAAATATAACTGATCAATGCATGCAGTCTCTTATGGGAGCATATGGATAAGGATGCTTGAACACCTACCAGTTTGGCTTGCGTCCTGTTCTCCGGTTGTGGAGAGAGACCTGATTTGTCCAATGGTCGGTTCCATAGCTCATCAATCTATTCATGGGTGTTCAGCCAGTTCTTCCCCTGTATTCCTTAGTAACCACACGATATAGTGTCATTGGCTTTTCGGTGCATGCATGTTCTCACACAGTCCAATTAAGTTCTATCCCCCCCCCATCTTTGCTGTATAATTGTTCCACTTAGCAGGCAATAGTTTAAATAGGCAATTAGATCACTTGGAAATATAAATCAGCCATCAATAAATGCAGTGTTTCAATAAAATCCAACCCGGTAGTGTTTTTCTAAGTCCTTTGTGTCAGTCATGGCTGTCACTTTGAATCCGCACCGTTATGGGGAATCCTGGTGCAAAGAGATCCAACAGGCATTTGTGGCCCCTTGACACAAACCCAACAGACCACATGATTGCTTTGCATCTAATCATCATCTTTGAACATGGTAAATTCAAGACTTGGCTGCGTTTGCAGCGAAATTCACAGCATTCCTATTGGATGAATCTGCCCTACAATGAGTTGTTAGTCCGTCTAGCCCAGTGCTACCTACTCTGAGTGGCCTTCTTACTCCAGAGTCTTGGACAGAGAACAGCCTCATCCAACATCTGAGGTGCTGGAGATGCCAGCAACTGAACCTGGACTGCTTCTTGGGGAATGGACATGTCCTTACTCTTGAGGAAAAGTCACACCATGCAATGGACTGCTTGCATTGCAGACCCCATCTGCTCGCTTGTGATTACACTTAGAAATGTGCTGGCAAAAAGAGGAATGCAAACACTTGAGACACACTCCCGCATCTAGCTTCACCTTGCAGTGTCCTCTACGACTTTTCCTGCCCAAACTGGCGTTGTAGCCCTGAGGCGACTGGCGGATGAGGGGGGCATTCCCTAGTGGCCACCTCTCTAATCACAAGATAAATGGAGAGGGCTTCCTCTGACCCTGGCATTCAGGGCTCCGAGACACCCGAATAGCATTGTAGTAAAAAAAAAGAAAGAAAGAAGAACTACGGAAGGCAATACAAGGGGGGGAAAGGAAGCCAAGGCAGAAAATACATTCTCAATCAAGCACAATAATTTGCTTGCCTCACACTACCCAAGCAAAAGACGTCATCTTGACCTACATGCTCCATTTCCCTCCTTCGTTAAAAGCTTCCCCTCTACGGCCGCCCTCTCCAAGCCTATTTAGGGGGGGGAGGGGGGGCACAGTCACAGCCGCATTTGCTATGATACATAATGCCATGTCCTGCTGTTTTTTCCAGTCTCATTACTGCTTCGGCAACAGCACAAGCGAGATTAAAAACCGCCTCCTTCCTAAAAAATACTTACTAGCAGTCTTCAGTTTCTTTTAGGGTTCTCTCCCCCCCACCGTCCCTTTAATGCTATTAAAATGTGTTGCCGGAACAATAAGTGGGATGACCACATAGAGGAAAGCTGGGAATAAAGAGAAAAACAGAGGAAGGAGTGGAGTTGACAGCTACTTGGGAGATTTGTATTGAAATGAGCAAAGCAGAGGATGGCCGGGATTTCCCCCCCCCCTCACCTCATCTTACAAATGACACTTGGAAGCCACCTCGGACTTGGCAGGTGCGTGAATGACATTGATTAGAACAGATGGGACAATAAAGAACATGCCAGAGCTGTGATACACAAACGTACGTCCTGGAGAAGCTGAAGGCAGGTCATTCCATCTACCTGTCACATTTATCTCATCTGAGGAGCTCATGGTGTGTACCCTCCCTTTGTATTCTCACAACAACTCTGTGAGTTAGAGCTAAGCTAGACGTAGCTTTCCCCCCAAGTTGAGTCTAGGTTCCTTCCCTCACTCCAGTCTCATTCCCAAAAATCAGGCATGGGGTTCCCCCTCCTAGCTGGCAGTGTGGCGGCAGAATTTGGAGCGCAGGAGGAAGTTATTTGATGTCACTACGATGTCACTTTTGGCTTAAAACTCAAAGTGAACATTTGGTGCAAGGAAATAGAAAATTTCACAAAAAATAAAGAATCCTGTGTATGATTCATGCAAAGGAGAAGCTAAACTGAGGCAGGGATGGGGTGGGGGGTCAGACCAACCCAGATGACAAATTCAAAACAATTCCTACGACTAAGGCATTGCCTTGAGAATCAACTCCCCTGGTTTGCTTCAGATGAATGAAAGGAGTTTTGGATGCAGTAGATCAAGTCCTCTGCATTCTGAAGTGCCTGAGGCTGAAGACCAAACAGGTTTTGCAGGTTTCTGAAATTATACAAGACCCTGCTGACCCTGTTGCAACAGAGGTGAAAGTGATCCCTCATTCACTTTCCCTTTGGCTCTCATGGGGGGGTGGGAATACCTTCCTTCTTCAACCATGAGTATGCACAAACAAATGCTGCGTTTTCACTGATCTCTCCCCCCCTACAACAGCACCCTGGGCTCCCTTTCCATCCAATCCATCTTTTAGCATTATGGTTTATTATATTCCCAAAAGGAAGAGAGATAGGAGGTTGCAGAAAGGTCTCTATTCCGGCAAATAGGCCAGAGCTGTAGTGAAAACAAAACAGAAAACTTATACCTTAATAGCCAAGGGAGGTCAAAATGCCAGCCACTCTTTTGGTGTATAGCAAGGTCAGTGGAAAATGTGGCCCAAACAGCACATTTCTTTTCTTGGTCTCCTTTTTAAAAAAAATATGGCCTCCTTGTCCTCTTCTCCAGTGAAGCAAGCACTGCCTAGGGGCAGGTGCCCCCCCCCCCCCGAACAGGCCTGTTTTTTGTAGGGATCAATAATGTTGTGAGGAGGGGAGAAGGGAGATTAGGAGAAGGAATTTATTTGCCTTGTTTCCGTTCATAACATTTCCTCGCAGGCTGTCTGTACAGCTGGACATTTAGCAATCCAGACAGAAGACATTACTGCTTAATTAGAAACCAGACAAACAGGGTGCGTGCGTGTCACTTGGCGGCCAGGCGCCAGGCAAGAGTCGCCATTTCGATTGTGCCGCTGAGGTAATTCAAGCTGCCACGTTCAGCTGTCAGAAGCGGGTAATGGAGACAGCCTTGGGGGGGGAATCTCCATGGGGGGGCGCAATGCCTCGGATTAAAGTAACCGGCCACAGTAGATCAATGCCTCTCCCTGCCCAGCGCATCTGCGAGCGCACTTATCTGAGTGAAAATAACGCGTCTTGGAGAGTCAGCAGGGAGCGGCGCATTTCCATCGGTGATGGATATTATCCAAATGAAGCACTCAACTATGAAGTGCTCAGATTCTTGCAAAAGGTCTCCAGTGGCGTGGGCATGTTCTGGGGTGTCGGAAGGGTTTTTTAATATGGTATCATTAAGAGAGGGGCCGCGGTGGCTCAGAGGTTAAGATGCTTAGCTGCAGACCGGAAGGTCTGTAGTTCGGCAGTTCGAGACCCGAGTGCCGTATGACGGAGTGGCTCCAGCTCCTGCCACCCTAGCAGTACGAAAGCAAGAAATTGCAAGTAGATAAATAGGCGCCGCTTCGGTGGGAAGGTAACAGCGTTCTGTGTGCCTCGGCGTTGAGTCATGCCAACCACATGACCATGGAGTAGTCTTCGGACAGCACTGGCTCTTCGGCTTGGAAACAGAGATGAGCACCGCCCCCTAAAGTCAAATTTGACTGGCTTTTGAGGAAGGGAAACCTTTACCTTTACTTTAAGAAACCTGCAATGCTCTAGTACTTTGAAGCTGCAAAGTATCTGCTGAAATTACCAGCACTCCAGTTATATGCTTAAAACGAATGTTTGTCTTTTGAGAAGGCTTGGGAAAGTCGCTCCCTTACCACTACTCCAAGATTTGGTACCTGGGCGTGTGTCTCTTGATGAGAGAGCTGAACCTGTATAAAATGTTGGTTCACTGTCATGCTCTCACGTCATTTTACATTTGTAGGTGTAGGATTTCAGCATGTTTATTTACTTTGTATTCATTCATACCCTGCCTTTCCTTCTCCCCAGTGGGAGACCCGAAGCAGCTTACAGAATTCTTCTCTCATTCATTTTATCCTTATAACAACAATCCTGCTGAGGCTGAGAGTGTGCGACTGGCCCTTGGTCAATGGTCAACTTCCACGGCAGATCTGGTGGGGATTCGAACCTGGGTGTGACAGGTTCGACTGCTGCACCACACTGGTTCACAGTGAATATGTGAAAATGTAATGTAGGGAACGGCACCAAACAAAATTCCAAACAATAAAAAGGTTAATTGTTCCAAGATATCGAGGGCCAAATGAGACATTTCATGGAGTCCCAGATCTGGGAAATCAGTTTTCTGAATGTTTCAGAGGTTTTAATTGGAGGAATGGTTTTGAGGGATGGGAAAGGTGGTGGCAGCAGGCCCTGTTGTCCTCCTCAAAGGACCACTGATCTCCAGACTGCAGCGATCACCTCCCTTGGAGGAGAGAAGAGCTTCGGAGGGCGGCATCACTCTCAACCATCCCCAGGCATGACCCCCCAAATCTCCCGGAATTTTCCAGGCTGGCAACCCTAGGTAAGGGGAGGGAAGGCACCTGGATTTCCCTATGCCCACTATATCTTTCCTGCACCTGAACGATAGCAAGCATTCATCTGAAAATCCTGCTGGGGTAGATTAGGCCAAGAGAAGGTGTCTGGTAGGATTGCTGGCTCTCGGTTGTGAAATACCTGGAGATTGGGAGGTGGAGCCTGGGAAGGATGGGGACTGAGGAGGGGAGGGGCCTCAGCAGCGTACGAAGCCATACAGCCCACCCTCCAAAGCAGCCATTTTCTCCAGGGAAACTGATCGTGGTTGTAATAGGAGGAGGTCTCCCAGTGCCACCTGGAGGCTGGAAAGGAGGAGGAGGAGGAGATTGGATTTATACCCCACCCTTCACTACCCAAAGGAGTCTCAGAGGAGTTTACAATCCCTTTCACTTCCCCTCCCCACAACTGTGAGGTCAGTGGGGCTGAGAGAGCTCTCCCGAGAACTGCCCTTGAGAGAACTGCTCTGAGAGAACTTATGACTGACCAGCATGTCACACCAGCAGCTGCAAGTGGAGGAGTGGGGAATCAAACCCAGTTCTCCCAGATTAGAGTCCGTGCTCTTAACCACGACACCAAACTGACTACCCTACTGTCTGGCCCAAGGTCACCCAGTGAGCTTCCATGGCAGACAGGGCGGGATTCAAATCTGGATCTTGCTGATTCTAGTCCAACACTTTACTTGGTCTACCACGCTGGAAATGGACGACTGGTAAAATGGTGACGTTAGTAGCAGAAGCTCAGGCCCCGTAGCAGAAGCTCAGGCCCCGTACACGAGGAGGCAGGGGGCCATCTAGCAAAGTCTTTTGATTAAAAAGGGACCCTCCGTCAGCAGCCTCCAAGTCGGTTATGGCTACTCAGCCTTAAGGGTGGGCGCAGACAGAGCTGAGCCACAAGGCACACTTCCTCCAGGGGAAGTGGTTTTTGTTTGTTCATTAAAAATAGTTACACCTTGCCTTTTAATGTGTTTCTCTTCGAGGCAGTTCCTAACAAATGTTCGCCATGAAAGACCAATAATCCAAGGACACTTGCACTGGGCCAAATAAACAGCAGCAATGAAACCCAAGAAGCTGTGATAAAACCACCATAAAGCTGTATGAAGCCATCATAAAACCAGAAGCAGAATCTAAAGACTGGAGGGAAAGGGGGGGGGGGATCTTGGGCAGAAACCTGGTTCAACAAAAAGCCAGAGATGAAAGGAGGGGCTGCGCGAGCCAGGCAAAGCAATAATGTGGGGGCAGAGTTGCCAAGAGCTACCATGCCCACCCCCAAAACAAAGATTCCCTCTAGCCCCCCCCCATGCTGGCGTAACCTCATACAAGAGCCAATCATGACTTGCCACGCTCCCAAAGTGGGGGGGGGCAGGGTCCCCAGCAATGCTCCCTCCACAAGCTGTGGGGTCCTGTGAGCAAAAACCCTACTTTGTGAGCTCCTGGCATTGACGTTGTGAGCGAGCGATTTGGCTACTGCATCAATTAGTTTGCTCTGGAGCCCTCCTTCCTGAGCTAAGGCAAAAATGTGTGACCCGGAGGCTAAAAAACTGTGAGCTAGCTCACACGAACTCAGCTTAGAGGGAACACTTGTCCCCAGAATGTTACCTCCACCCCAGTTAACCCCCTCTTGGCAGTTCTACGGGAGAGAGGAGTTTTGCTGAGTGTAAGATCCATTGAAATAATTTAGAGGCTCGTGCAGGAGATGCTTGGGAAGTCAATAGCAGAGGGGAAAGAGGCACGCCCTTAATGACTCAGTCTGATGTAGTGGCTAGCATGTCAGAATCAAGACACCTGAGTTCAAGTCCCTCATCAGCCATGAAGCTTAGTAGGTGATCTTGGGCCACTCATCACCAGTGTTCCCTCTAAGATGAGTTAGTGTGAGCTAGCTTAGTTTTTTAGCCTCCGCCTCACACATTTTTGTCTTAGCTCAGGAAAGTTGGCTCCAGAGCAAACTAATTTATGTAGTAGCCAAATTGCTCACAAAGTAGAATTTTTGCTCACAAGACTCCACAGCTTAGAGGGAGCATTGCTCATCACCTGACCTACCTCATGGAAAGGCATATCTCCTCAAGGAAAAGGTATGGATACTCACTTGTTTTTTAAAAAGTGGGAAATTCAGTGATGCTGATAGACACACCAATAGAAAGCTATAACCATATTCAGTTGCTGATTGGAAGAAAACTGGAAAAGCCGCCATTGGCTTAGGGAGGCAATTGACTGCTGCCACCACCCAGGGCCCAGGGTTGGGAAAATGGCACCAATGTGGGTGGAACATTCCCCTGGGTGCCACCCCAGCATTGCTGCCGTCTTCCCAAAACATCGCAGCAAAGCACGTTTGGGAAGGATTACGAGAAGCACAAGCTAAAACTGGGAGGTGCAGAGAAACACCACATCAGAGAAACGCCACGGGGAGAAGTGGGGGTGGGGAAATCCCAGTTCTGAATAGCATCCAAGAGGGGGCAAACCACCAGTGGGCAAGTGACCTGTATGAGTGGCATATTCCCGCACTATGAAAGCAAATCCATCTTGATCCAAACGCTTCAATGTATAACGCAGGCCTCAAGAGGACTAAGGGGGCTGCAGTGCAGCTGTGTTTCTCGGTGGAGTTGTGTGGACTTGAAGCAGTGCTTAACATCTTAATGGGGGGAAACTATTGTGTGGCATCAGGTGAAGAGAGACCCCATGCAGGCTTCTGTTTAGCTAAAGAGGCTTTCTTAGTGGCCCTGCTGGCTGGAAGATACATGCTCAATTACTTGTGTAGGTGCTTGCCTGCTTTTCCATGTTCAGTGGATATATTTGCGTAGAACACGGAAACACTGTAAATCTCTTGTTCTCACGCCATGCACAAGAAATGGCCTTGCAGTGACTGCCCTAGAGTTCCTGTTGCTTGGGGAAGTACATACATACTTATGCACAAAACAGTCTAACACAACAGGAGTGCGCAGTGCAACAAATGTTCCTCAGCATACAAGCAGCCTCCACAGCATTTTTCCCCCCAGCCACCAGGTTCTTCTTTTCATCCCGTGCTTTAATTTTTTAAAAAAATAAGCTTCTATACCTCATGATCACAGAATAGCAAGCAAGAGAAGTAAGTAAAACAAGATCCACTTTTGCTATGTTTTGTAAGCCAACAATTATTTGTGTAGGGATTGTTTTCTACTTTCCCCTCCTCCTTTGAAGGTAGCAGAGCCCAGATGGATATGAATCTTGAAGAATAGATGCAAAATGCCCACCAACTGTAGGCTGACGTCTGCAGTGTTCATGAAAATATCAGCAAATTTTTGATTTCCTGTAGCAAAGCATTGCTTTTCTGACTTACATTTCTTACATTGCCTTTGATAGCCAAAGAGTTTAGCCAGTCGTAGGGGACTAAGATTTATTTAAAAGGGGGGGGGATGGCCGCTGCCTCAACTGAAAGATCTAGGGTTGCCAAATCGAAATTGGCCGGGAGTGGGGGGCTCCCGGCCGGCGTCCTCTTCGTGCGCGCGCCACGTCCGCATCACCCGGAAGTGACATCACACGCTGGGGGCGGAGCCACGCCATTTGAGGGGAAAACAAAGAGTTTCCCCCTCAAATGGCATGACTCCGCCCCCAGCGTCTGACGTCACTTCCGGGTGACGCGGATGCGGGGGTGGGGTTTCCCCCGGGCCCCGATTCCGCGGGAGCGGGAATCGGGGCTCGAAACCGGGGGGAATTCTGCCCCCCGGGGGCATTTGGCAGCCCTAGAAAGATCGGTGGAAGAGCTCCATCTTGCAGGCCCTGCAGAATTGTAATAAATCTTGCGGGCCCCTGGTCTCACTCTGGAGCGCATTCCATCAGGCAGGGCCCAGGGCTGAGAAAGCTTCAAAGCAGCATATAAGCTCAAACATGCTAGTTCAACTCTAGCGGCATCGGACAACTGGCAATCTCAGGTGGCGACGCCCCCCCTTTCCCATCAGAGGCTTCCAGCCACTTCGGAGCACTTTTGATGGATGTCTGGGTGCAAGCGTGCATTGGCTGCTTCCACGTACAGATCTCTGTGACTGAACTGGGGCAATATCCCCACCCCCAATTTCGGAATGTGAAAAGCTACCTTGCTTCACTTCACCCAGACTGGGTTTGTGGCTTCCACAGTGAGTTTTAGATAAAAACCAGGCTGATTAGGAGTTACTAACCCATATGGCTCTCCATCAGCTCTAGCATACCATGCAAGGGGGGGGGGGATCCAGAAAAAGGGGTTGGTTCTGTCTCTTTGATTGTCACAACCAGATAGCTTGCCTCATGCCATCGAGTCACAGCTGCCTTATGGAGACCACACAGGGGTTTTGAGGCAAATGATTAAGCAGAAGTCTGCCGTGGCCGTCCTCTGCAGAGTCTTCCTTGGCAGTCTTCTCTCCGAGTACTGACCCTGCTTAGCTTCCAAGATCTGACACAATTGGGCATTCCACATCTCCAAGCTTCTCTTGCGACAATGTGTAAATTTAATATTTTACATTTCTTTCTTTGTTCCCAGGGTCTTGAGACCATAGGTTCTTCTTCTACTGTGAGCACTTTAAGACATCCAGCGTGGACTGGTGGATCAAGAATTGTCTATGATTTGTACACGCACCACCATTTTCTTTTTGTTCTTTTGTTGTTCTTGCTGTGAAACATCAGGGGATAAGGAGGGATAGAAAGCTGTTTGCAGTTAACAAACTGGGGGACGTAGGCAGATCATGAGAGGGAGGGCAGGAAGGGCTACATCAGTGCATAGTTCTCCTGACCCTTTCAGACATGCCCAGGGAAATGCTGATTGCCACTTTGGGGTCAGGAAGCAGTTTTTCTCCAGGCCAGTTTGGCCAGGGACCCTGGAGGGTTTTTTTTTTTTTTTTGCTTTTGCCATCTTCTGGGCATGGAGCAGGAGTCACTGGGTGTGTGTGTGTGTGAGGAGTAGTTGTGAATTGCCTGCATTGTGCAGGCAGTTGGACTAGATGACCCTGGAGATCCCTTGCAACTGTATGATTCTATGGCTCTAAGTTGAGCACTATAGTGCTTAGACCAATATAGCACTTCTCAATGTATCTCAGTGGTGCCACTGTGGCACTGAAGTGCTATTTTGGTCCAGTGCTACCACACTCAACTTAGAACGTTAAAAAAAAAGTCAGAGGAAGATAGTTCAACGAAAAAGGGAGGGGTAAAGTATGGTGCTATTGGAAGCGCTGCAGAGATTGTAAACATTAGACTACAGGGATTCAGAAGGGCAAAGAAGGGGTGAAAACAACAGAAGAAAGCAGGTATGAAAAGTTAAATAAAATCTGTTAACAGCCGGTTGCTAAAATGGTTGTTTCTGAAATTACACAAAAAAATCACCCTGCCCTGGATAGCCCAGGCAAGCCTGATCTCGTCAGATCTCGGAAGCTAAGCCGGGTCGATTCCGGCAGGTACCTGGGTGGAAGACCTCCTTGGAATACCAGAGGCAGGAGGCGGGGGCAGGCCTTTTTCAGCCACCTCTCTGAATATCCTCCAGGCCCCCAGTAGGGGTCGGTCACCAGAGGTCACCATGACTTCCAAGTGCACACACACATACACGCGCACACACACATGGACATATAAAGAAGTACAAAAAATCATTTAGCAACTGGCTACCAAAATGGATCACAAAGTCTGTTTGAAAGAGGCCGTAGTCGTGTTAAGCTCCTGGCCGGGCTGTCTGAAGTGCTGACCAGCAGGGATGCTGAGAGAAAGAACATTAAAGGCTGGAGTTAAAAACGGTGACCTGGATCTGAAAAGCTGAAAGATGAGGTCATCAAAGCATTTGGAGTCTTGGGTTGCATTACCACCACAGTCTCCTAATGCAGTTAATTGAACCATAAGGAGATGAGCTATGCATGGTATTGACAGTGCTTTCTGAAAGTACCTCAAATGCACCACTATTGTTAGCTTTCTATAAGCTAAGGTAGGCCAGTATTATTATCCCCATATTACAGAATTGGAGAAGTAGGTAGTGGATTGCCAAATCTTAAACCAATTTATGGTTGAGGTATGATTTGAACTAGGAAATTCGTGGCTCAGAGTGCACGCTCTGTGGAAGGAAG